>NC_091061.1:29159613-29474970 GCF_000393655.2 Nicotiana sylvestris
ATAAAGTCGTGGCACACTTTGTCCGTGACCGCATTGTTTGTCGATTTAGAATTCTAGAGTCAACCATTACTAATAATGGCTCCAACCTCAATAGAGACTTGATGAAATCTATGTGTGAATCTTTCAAGATCAAACACAAGAATTCCACAGCCTACAGACCTCAAATGAATGAAGCTGTAAAAGCCCCCAACAAGAATGTCAAGAAGATATTGAGGAAAATGATAGAGAAGCATAAATAGTGGCACGAGAGGTTATCATTTTCTCTATTGGGGTATCGCACCATAGTCCGTACATCAACTAGGGCAACCCACTATATGCTGGTTTACGGAACATAGCCTGTCATTCCCACTGAGGTAGAAATTCCTTCCCTAAGGATCATACATGAAGCTGAGCTCAACGACACAGAGTAGGTAAATAGCCGTTATGAGCAACTAGCCCTTATAGACGGAAAGAGAATGAATGAAGTCTTCCATGGGCAATTCTATCAGAACAGAATGTCCAGAGCCTTCAACAAAAGAGTCAAGCCAAACAGTTCAAACCAAGGCAGCTGGCGTTAAAAAAAAAATTCCCGCATCAAGATGAAGCCAAAGGGAAGTTCTCTCCCAACTGGCAGGGTCCATACATCGGGTTCTGACAGGAGGAGCCCTCATACTTGCAGAAATGGACGGAGATGTCTGGCCAAAGCCAATCAATTCAGATGTAGTCAAGTGTTACTATGTGTAATATTTATGCTTTCCTATATGATGTAAAATGAACTACGCCTGACCTGATTCCCGTTTGAGAGGGGATACGTAGGAAGCCCCATGTGTTCGGTTACAATTCAATAAAAATTCATTTTCCCTCGCAATTGGAAACTGGGGAAGATGTTTAAGGAGGACCCTTAAAATTCTGAAGTAATTTCAGCCGATCGTCGCATGAACAACAGTCAGAAACGTCAACCTATCAAACTGGGGCAGAATTTTGAGGAGGACCCTCAAATTTCCATAGCAGGAGAGGTTGCAATGTCCTAAATTATGTCACAGTCGTCGGTTCATCTATAAGTTATTTTTAATTATACATTTATGTTATATTTTACAAAATCATGCATGTTTATTATTGAAACTTCTTAGTTTGGAAATGCTACCCCAATGATACGGACGATATCACCAGATCAAAGCCGAACAAGTCAAGCAAAGCCAGCGGGATACGAACTAACCTTCCCTCTTACAAAACTCACAATTTTTTTTGGATGGAGGCACTAGGATTGTGAAATCATTAAACATACCATACGCCTATGGGACCAACATTTTTCAAAAATACTATTCTCAGAACCATCACTTGCCAACATTTGCTATCATCACACACAAGTAATGCTCTGTATGTCGCAATGCTCCCGGTAATCATAACGCTGGAAACTGCTACCAGCTAAGAAAACTCTACTGTCATTTGTTATCTTATTTCTTGCATAAGTTCTGTCTTCCGAGACTAAACCCTGTCTCCATCTGCATTTGCATTTCATAAGGCTACCATTCTGCCTTCCGAGACTAAACGTTGTCTCCATCTACATTTTCATTTCATAAGGCTACTATTCTACCTTCCGAGACTAAATGTTACCTCCGTTTGCATTTTTGCATTGCATAAGGCTACCATTCTGCCTTCCGAGACTAAACATTGTCTCCATTTGCATATGCATTGCATAAGGCTACCATTCTGCCTTCCAACTTGCATAAGGCTATCATTCTACCTTCTGAGGTTAAGCTCTACCTCCATTTGCATAAATATCTTTGCATAAGGCTATCATTCTACCTTCTGAGATTAAGCTCTACCTCCATCTGTATTGCATAAGGCTACCATTCTGCCTTTCGAGGTTAAGCTCTATATGCATTCGCATCTTGCATAAGGCTATCATTCTACCTTCCGATGATAAGCTCTACCTCTAATTTTCTTCGAAACTAAGCATTATCCCAGGCATTATTTATATCGTTTTTCTTACGGGCTAAGCTATGCCCTTAAATTCGCAAGACTAAGCTCTGTCTTGTCCGCTTCATACTACTGCATCTCTCATGGGCTAAAATATCGCCAACTCATCCGATTGCGTCATGGTTCTGAGGCACCGTTCTCATAGACCGAGAAAATCATTTCATGGCCTGCGAATGCTTTATCATACGCTTCATAGCCTAGGACATCATGGTCTAAGGACGTCATCCCCACCGTCCAAAGACAACGTTCATGGTCCGACGGTAATTTGCATCATGTTTAAATTTATGCACAATATATGCTTGTATTGTTTCTAATTGCAGGTAAACCAGCAAGCGACGACCATCCCGGTAGGAGCAATCCTGCAGCTTTATCAAACCTGACCACTACCACAAAGTGTTCACTCACTGAGCCCTAGATATTGCGTCCGTTCTTGAAAAGTCTTCATCGGTATACTCTGCCGATGGATCCTGAACTACATACGGCCTGATTCCTGTAAAACCAGGGATATGTAGGCAAGTCAAAAGCTAGGGTGTGGCCTAACCTCTTCAAACCATTTCGCTCGGTCAAAATTGGCCATCATTTCTTTACCCGAAAACTCCTACATCCTTCCTTGGTAAAGAGGGGTAGTTGTTGATAACCAATTTTTCCCTATATATTTTTCAGTGTGCAAAATACCTTCAAAATAGCATATGTATGCATATATAAGCATGTCCAAAGGTTTTATTATTTTTCCATAATTTTTAAAGGTTTTGATTGATTTATTTCCCCTTTTTTATCTATAAAATTCCAATAATTATTTTCAAAATTATTATTTCAAAATGTGGCTAAGGTAATTTTTACAATTTTATTTAGTATTTTTAAAGCTAAATTGCGTATATTTACAATATTAGCCCTTTCGAAGTTTAATTAGGTTTTATATTTATAAAATGGGGTTCTGTATTTTTAAATTATTAATTATATGTTATAAATTATTTTAGCTTTTTAGATTAATTTTCAGATGCCATTTGCTATTTTTTAATAATTTAAAAAGTGGAAAATTGGCTATTTAAATAACAGCCCATTTGTATTTCAATTTAGCCTAAATCGAATCCCCAATTCCCCAGCCCAATTTTAATTTAAACCCGACCCTTACCCAATTAAATCTTACCCAAATTCGGATCCCGACCTACCCTTTTAATCTAGGCCGTTGATCATTTAGATCAACAGTCGTCGTTCCACCTTACCATTTTTAACCCCAAACGACCCCCTTACCCTAAATCATTTCCACCAACCCGCCGCTCTTGAATCCCCTTCCTCTCCAATTCTCTCTACAACCTCACCTAAACCCTAGCCGCCGCCACCCAAATTCACCCTAATCCCTTTCAATCCCCACTCAATGCATGAACTCTCATGGCTGTTTGAGATGTATACCGGTCTCCTACATCTTCTGGTGGCCTGTTTGTGTGATTTCATGGATAGATCTCAAGGAGATCTGGTCCAATGCTTGCTCAACCTTTATCTCTGGTCTTTTTCTGGCCATTCATGGCAGTTCGAGTCAGATCCTTGACTTTTCCGGCTAGATCGGTAAGTTTTCAAAGTCTTTCTCATTTTTATGGTTCTCTGAAACCCTAACCTTTAAGATCTTTCGGTTTTCTTTCAAATCTATCTTAGATCAGTGTATGTTATGAACCTCTTAAGTGTTTTCCTTAAAGGCTTTCCGATTTTTCAAAGCGACTCTTCATCTTCAACGATTAGGGTTTTCTCAACCTCTTTTAAAAGGATCTCTTCTCTGATTTTTAGTATTATTTTATGATTTTACCATGTTTAAACAATTTGTTCATGCTTTTCTTCTACTTGGTTCATCGTGTTAAAACCCTAGGTATTTTTTGGTTTTATCCGAGTTCTGAAGTTGTCTTTGTTTGTTTGTGTGTATACTTGTTTCGATTAAGTTCTTTGTGTTTGAATCATTTTCCTTGTTTGACTTATCTGATTTGGAGTTCTTACCATTCTTTTAAACTCGACTAATGTTAAAACACTAATTTCTTAAAAGGTTCTCCTCACTTGTTACTGTGAGTTCTTTACTTATTTCTGACTCTCTTTACCTGTTAGACTGGTTTCTTCACTTGGGTTCTACGTGTGAGCCATGACTGCTTGACCTTGTTGATTACCATACTTTGAATATTCCCTAGCCTATTCATGTCACTCCTATATGTTTATGTTCATTTAATTTGCTCGTTTTTGTCAATATGTTTGACCTTGCATGTCTAATACGCTTGTTCATTCCTTTCAATTTATATGTTGAAGTGCAGAATCATGACCACTTCTTGATTGATTTTGATTTCCTCAAGTTACGATAAATTGAAAAAGTTTTCTTTTAAACCCTTAATTTCACTCGTTTTGTTTAAATTGATTGATTCCCTTCCTTTGTTGTGATGTTTTACCCCTGCAGAATCCTTTCCCAAAATTATGTATATTTGTACTTAGACTCAAATATGTACTTCATACTTTTACTATCCCTTATATGGTCAGAAATCAATCTTTCTCGAGTTAGTTTTCTTTCCTTAATTATCCCTGTTAGTATCCGTTTGAGCAGTAATTCCTTGATTAAAGGGAATACTTGCATTAATGGAATTCTGATTGTGATTATTTCCAAATTTATGCTAAAACTTTACTGGTTACCTTATTTTTCTACTTTTTTTCAAAGCTATAAATACCCTACCCTCTTTTCTTTAAACACACTAAAAATTGAGTTCAGAACACACACTTACACACTCAAAAACTCTCTCTTTCTCTACTACTACTTGTGCTACTATTTTGTCAAGATGGCTGAAAGCCAAGGCTAGACTGTGGAATCCTATTTGCCTTATCTTTCTGCACTTTTCCTTCTCAACTGTTATGTCCTAGTTTAATTTAAAGCTTCAACAACAACATGCTCCTTTAATTATTTCAGCTTCTTTCATTTTGGTCTATTTCCACATGTGGTTCTATTAAGTTACATTACGAGCATGTTATAATGTTCCCCCTTCCCTTTAGATTAATGCACTACCCTATGTGTGTTTCAAAGCATGCCATGTCAATCACTTATTGTGTACTTGTGATCCCAAGTCACTATCCCTTCAATGTGTTTATGTTCTTTCTGACTAGCCGGTGATCATGCCAGTATCAGCTATTGTTGTGCAAGTCCTACTAGTCCTAAGACCCTTGATGGGGTTATGTGTTTACAGTCAAATGTCTATGTGTCCTAAGTCCCTTGACCCCTTTTGTGACTACAAATTCTGTGTGTGATCCCACCTTGGGAGTTTTGAGTTTTATTTGCTACTACGACTGATTTCAATCACTTCTGTCACTGATTGCTTTCCAAAATTGACTATCAGTCCAGTTTTTAAACAAACTCTTTTTCAAACTATGTCAAGCACTCTTACCTACTGCTAGAATCTAGGTTCTGCCCCTTTTGTGTGAGCCTTGCCTTGGGACTCTTGAGCTCCCTCTGAACTTGGACACATAAGAGCTGGCCCTTCCACACTACACTCATCCTGTTTGGTTATCCAAATCTGGGAGTGAGCACTGTCTGGGATCCCCTGAGGTCCTTAGGGAACTCTGTCACACCTAGATATGAGAAAGGCTTTAGCATAATATTGGCATTGAGGTGGTTTATTCCATAACTCAGAAAGAAAGTCAGAATCAGGCTTCCTGTAGTTGTAACTTCTTATTTTTTCATTTTTCTTATGTAATTCAATCATTCGGTATGTAATAATTTGTAAACAAGTATGGGGTTGTCTAGTGAAAAGGGATGTAAAACATGCATCCTATAGTTGTTAACGGATAGAAAACATGTTATTAGGTTTACATTTCCAAATAGTGCAATAGAAACCATGTCTAGTAATTCATACAATGCATTAGAAATCATGTTCTTAGAATTCATGTTTCTTGCTTCAGCATCTCATTAATTAATCCATGCTTTATCTCTATCGGTTAGAAATCCTGCTCCTAGGGCAATAATAACATTGTTATAAAAGCTGTATTCACAAAGTTATATTCTGATAATTCTGCAACTCATGCATACATTTAGCAATCATGCCTTAGGGACTCTGTTTCTTTAACAACCCTACCATTTGCATATGCATATAAGATATCCTATCTAGGACCCTATTTACATTTCATCCATACGCTTAGTTAACTATTGATTCATGAAAAAGTAGTAAGTAATAATTTCCGCACTGTGTTTTTTTTTAATAAAATTGGCAACTTCTACGATTAGAATAGCCTGTTTAGGTAATAATCATCTTCAACTATCTTAATGTCTTGGAATAACTACTACATATGGTTTTACACCTAGGCAAGCCTTAGGTAATAATCTGACTAAAAATAGAACTGCCTTTGTTTAATTATCAACTGCTACAACCAGCAGGTAGGCCTGATTCAAACTTCTTATCTGAATCATGTAATAAATTTGGTTCTGCTTCAACAACTTAAACACCCTGCTTTGGTATTTTTTAATTCTGACCTTAATTGTGTATAAGTCATGCTGTTTGTGTGCATTATAGTGGAGGTATAACTGAGCCTTCTATTTGCTTACATGTTTCCCCCTAATTGCAGTCTTATATGTTCTGTATGTCGCTTTAGCATAATTTACCTTTAAAACTGAGGTTTGCCTAGAACCTCCTTCTTCTAGCAATAGGAGTCCTAAAATTCCTCCGGGACTGATAGGAATGGACGGGTAGCAGCATGCAATAAGAGTCGAGACCAATCATTGCTCTAATTACCTTTACGGGGTGGGAAAGGATAGATATGGATATGATGATCGATGCATTAATACCACGTGTAGCCCCTCTTTTGAGGAGTGTCATACTGGGTATTGCATTGACGTGATTCATATTATAAACAAACCTAGAACCCCGCTCCCTTTTACATTCTCAAGTATGTTAAAATTGTGACTCTTTTCAAAATCTTACCTCTTTTAGTTGTTTTCTTATATATGTGTATTAAAACTTAAATCCCCTACTATTTGATCCAATACTTGCCTATTTGTATGAATTCATAAAAATTATCTGGCTGGGAACCACGCTAGTGGATCCTGTTGGGTGCTTAACACCTTCTCCTTAGGATAATTTCAAGCCCTTACCCTGTCTCTCGTTATCAAACATAGTTGTAGATGAACCTTACATGTGTCCTAATGCACCTTAAATCATTAGGTGGCGACTCTTCAAAAAATGCAAACCCCGTTCCCAAAAGGAATGATTTGTAGCATACCAAATGTCATAAACCCGATTTTCCGATATGAAGAGGGAAAAAGGGGGCACGACAAGACTCACAGATTGTTTTGCGCAGCTTGTTATACTTTACCTATACTTCAGCAACCTCGTTTAGGACCCTGTTTCCTGGACAAACCCTTGGCTTGAAGATCCCGACTATGTTTTCATCCAACCATGAGGGGTAAAGGTATGAGTGGCCCGCATTATCAGTCCGGCTCGATAGTATCCTTTTCCACAATAATATTTAAGGTCCACATATGTTGTGCTTCATTCTTATATGGGATGGTGTCACCTTGGAAATCGGCTCTGAAGTGACACATTTTAGCAACCCATGGTATGACCTGTCTCCTGCCTGCTTGTCTTATAACCCTGAGAGGAGCGTAAGGGTATATGCCCCTTAACCCAATCAACACCAAGTGTGGAAAATCCCTGGATATGATGATGAACTCATCGATTGGTAACCACTCGAAAATCCACTACACCTGATCCTCGGTCAAATTATTGAAAAACTGTACCCATCCCACAGTGTCCTCCGGTTAAGCAAATATGTCTGGAATATAGTTCATTCTTTTGGTATGGTGGAAGGCTATGTGATCATTCCACGTCCTTCATGAAAATTCTTGATGTTATTGTCCCTTTTGATGATGCTCCAACAACCAGACCTGTAACAACAAGTTGCAACCCTCAAAGAATCTGTAACCCCTTCTGACATCACTCCAATGCCCGGTACATGTCTGCAACAATCATAGGGACAATAGTGTATGTCTGCCCCTCGATCCCATCCATAAGAGTTTTGGTCACCATGGCTATCCTAGTATGGATTTTATCCCCTTAGATTGGGAATACCAAAATGCCCAAGAAACACATAATAAACATGAAGACCCTATGATGAATCCAACCCAAGGAGGTGATTGAGATCTCATCATCAAAAATATGGTAAGAGTGACTATGACAGTATCGCTCATAAAAGGAAGTCAAAGGGTATGTAGGAGTCCTTCAGGCATTTCAAGCTATCATTTTTCTTTAGCCCCATCATCTTCAAAAATCTCCTAGCAGTGCGATTTTCAGGTGCTAACAGACCAGGCTATCCCAAGTTAACCCAACAAATCCTCCTATTTCTTCTAGAAGGGGAGTCATTTCTATGTTCCCAAAGCGGAACACAGCCCTTTCCTTGTCCCAAAACATAGTGGCAACCTCGATCAGCATTTTGTTTGGCTAAAAATCCAACAGAGAAGGCAAGTTTCCTAAGACTCATTTCACATGGTTTTGTTCACATGAAGGAAGATCCCTCTACCAATCTAGCAAAAGTGAGGGTATGCTACCAACCATACCAAATCTGGGGGCCTCGTGCCTCATTTTCTGCATAACAAAAGATAGTTAAGCCCTTTCCCCCTCCGGGTTCGTCTAATTATACAGCAATGATTAGCATATTGGCACTTATTTCTCCAAACTAATACACACAATTGTGATTGCGTCTGTTGGAATTATGGAAAACCCCATGGACTTTGGGTAAGGTTTGTCTTAAAGGGTCATTATGTTGACAACATATTAACCCGGCTAGGTTTGACCATAATGCACATATAATTAATTAGAGTAAGGTTGTTATAGAGGTCTAGACTGGGACCCTCAAGCGGACAACTTGAGGGGCAAAGGCACGGAACCGTCGAACGCACCGCTGATCGATTATTTTTACTGCAAATATGCCTTTCCAAATTTCAAGGGTGATATGGAGGAAGAGCTCAAATACTCATCAAGCATTGCTATAGGATTGATTACGCACGAGTGGAATATGATGTTGAGCACGATTTATGCAACAATAAATAACATGTTGTCAAGTATTTACACGTAAAAAACAATAAATACAGTATTTAAATAATTGAAAGACAGTTACGGGAAAAGAAAATAAAGAGAAAAGTTAGTTTCAGAGACATAAAGAAATTATAAATAAGTGATTAAATCCAAATAAAGGGGAAAGGGTACATGGGATAAAGCATGCTTAGACTAATTCACAAAAATAAGTTTGTTATGGTAAGAGCCTAAAATATCCCAAGCAGAGTTGCCATGTTGTCACGCCCCCTTTTTCCTTTGGGGGAGTCCGGGTTTCAACATTCATAAGGGAACAACTCGTTTACTTTTGGGAATTGGGCATTGAAGAGTCGCCACCTAACATTTTAAGGTGCGTCAGAGCATCTAGAGCAATTAACTCATGTAACTAGTTTGCATTATCAAAGACTAGGGTAAGGGCTCGAAATAACCTTGAGGGAAAGGTGTTAGGCACCCCTCACGGTCCGCAGCGGTGGGTCTCGGCATAACTTAAACTATGTGAATTAGTCATTTTAACAAATAAACAGTCTTAACACATATTTGTAAATAAAGATAGTTTTTACAGTCTAAATACGTATACGACCAAAGAAATTCAGATAATGGAGGTTTGGATAACTTATACATGTATATGTAAAGGAAAGGAAATTTATAGAATTTAAACATATAGGGGAGTTGGGAAAGGGAAGTCCTAAGTTGATTAGCCTATAGGATCAATCTGTGCAATGCGCGGTAATCCTCCTCAACTAGAGGGGCTACACATGACATTAGTGCGCAGGTCATCATATCCTTTTACTACCCATTACCCTCCCCTTAGGGGTTATATAAGCAAGATAAATTAATGATCTCTAAGCGTGCTGCTACCCGTCCCTTCCTTGTAGTCCTAGAGGAGTTTAGGACCTCTAAATCGATGCAGTTCTAGATACCCTAAGGTGTTTAAAAGGGAAAATCAAGGTGACAAACAAAGAACATATAGTAAAATCAATTAGGGAAAAAGCAGTTAAGGCTCATGTTTACCTTCACATGTACATAAGCAAATAAGCAGCACGTCTCATACAATTGATTTTGAATAAGTTTAGATAGCCTAGGAACATGGTATTTAGATGAACAGTCACAAAATAGAACATGCAGTATTTGTTTTAAGAGAAGTGGCAGAATCCTAACCCGTTTGCCTACTGGTTTTATAGCCTGTTAAGCATGGATAATTTCACACATAAACAGAACTGGTTTCCCATTATTTAATGTCCTAACTCTTTCCTAAGTGTATATATGGAGTCACAATTCTGGGAAACAATTTGAAATTCTTTTATCTTATAGACATGCTTTCTAGTGAAATTTAACAAGACACTGTATGAAGTTCCAGTTTTAGCACTTAATGCACATGGTAATACCCTACGAACATGTGTGAAACTGCTATATTAGTTCTTATTAGAAACGCATACTGACTGAGCAAGTGTGACAACTAATTAAACCTACGTGCATGATTTCTAAAGAGGCAGATTGGAATATATGTTGTAATGAAAGTTGAACCTTAGTTATGTTATTCCCTGTAGGCATGGCGTCTAATCATGTAAAACAAAATAGGCAGAACTTATTTCAACCAATGAACACTCATAGGAACAGTAAAACTATGGTTACAAAATTTAACAAATGAAAGCTTAGATACATTGAGAAGTAATAAGAAACATGATGGTACAGTTGCAACAACGGCTACAGAAATATTGTATAAATATGAAATAGCGATAAGAAATGAATTTAGTAGTATGACAACAGAAATAGAAGAACAAAATAAAGAAAAAATTACAAATAGAAATTTAATGACAAAATTGGCAATATGTAATATGTGTTATATAGATGAATATACTTGTGCATTTAGAGACTATTATTATAGAGGAACATATAGTCCGGATGAAAGTAAAGGAATAAGAAAATTATATTTTACCAAATTACCAGAATCTTTCAGCTCAAAAATAATAAAAAATTAGAATGAAGCAGAATTAGCAGATACCCTAGGATCTCGAATAAAATTTTTACAAAACTGGTTTATAGAATTATGTGAAAAATATAAAGAAAATATCAAAATGGATAAAATATTGGTAAAAAATTTGGCATGCTGCAAAAATAGAATAGCAACCCAATTCGGATGCACAGATAAATATTACAAAAAAGAAGGTAAGAAAACAAGAAGATATAAATCCAAATATAAGTATAAGAAACCAAGAAGAAGATATTATGTAAAAATTACAAATATAAAAAACTATATAGAAAAAAAAACTAACAGAATGCACTTGTTACAATTGTGGAAAACTAGGACACTTAGCTAAAGATTGCAAATTACCAAAAAATCCAAAGAAAAAACAAATTTCCGAAATAATAATAGACAATGATAAATATACACAAATGGAATATATAGATTATGAATTAGGAAGTGAAGACAGTATATACGAATTTTCAGAAAATGAAAATGATATAAATAATAACATAATAGAAGGATCAGACGAAGAGAATAATGACTGAAAAAGATATACAAATCATACAACAAGAAGAACACCAAAATGAACAATCTTCAGAACAAAAAATAATATTTGACACCACTATATTTGAACAAATAAAAGGAAAAGAATTGGACCTAAGCATAGACAAAATACTAGAAGTATCAACAATAAAGAATTGGTTTAAAAGACAAAAAGAAGAATACTACGTAGTAAGCCAAAGGGAACATATAATAGACTGTAAATACATCAAAGGTAAAGCCAGAATACCAATATTAAATAAAAAACTATTAAATAAAGAAATACAAGATATAAAAGCAAAAAATCCAATAAAATACGTACATTTAGGAGGAACAGAGATACTAATAAAAGCATGTTTTAGAGAAGGAATAGATACCCCTATAGAAATATACTTAGCAGGCGATAGAATTGTACAACCTATAGAAAAAAAGTATAATAAGTGCAGTAAGAGGTAACTTAATATACCAAAAATTTAAATTCATAATAAGTGCAAACTATTCGGTTGCAATAGATGATAAAAATATAGATAAATCATTAGTTCTATATTGGAAAATGTCTGGAATAGAACTAGCACCAGGGAGTAAGATATTCACAGCAAGATGTAAAAACCTATATGTCTTAACAACAAAACATAAGATAACAACTAAAAATAAAATAAATAGAATTAAAATAGAAAATCCGTTCGAAAGAATAGTATCAGTTATAGACAACAGTGATTATAGTTATAAGGAAATGGATATAGAAGAAGACTTAGAAATAGTAAAAGAAAGATTAAGCACGTCAAAATACCAGAAACATCATCAAGGATGAGTACATCAAGAAGAATAGATTACACAACTCCACAAAAATTAATAGAACAAAAAATAGAAGAAATAAACCCACAACATTATTATATAACAGGAATAATGGACCAAAGAAAATATTTAATATTAATAAATACAGGATAAGAAGAAAATTATGTTATAAGAGAATTAATACCAGAAAATAGTAACAATAGAACAACAATGTTCAGAATTACCAAAAGCACTAAGAAAAAATGAAGAAACGACTGAAAAAGAATTAATTATTGGAGGAATACCAATACTAATAAATTTCAAAATATATCATGGAGATAAAAACATTACACTAGGAATAAAATGGTTAGAAAAAGTCAAACCATATAACTTAGAAGATAGGCAATTAACAATAAGCTATGAAAACAAAAAGATAATAATCAAAAGAACCTTAATATAATGCCAAAAATATATATACTTGCCAAGATAATAGTATAAGGATATTATAATAGATATTATATACCTATGATGGATACAGGAGCAGAAGCTAACATGTGTAAACATAATTGTCTACCAGAAAATAAATGGGAAAAGTTAAGAACCCCCCTAGTAGTAACAGGATTTAACAATGAGGGAAGTATGATAACATACAAAGCAAGGAATCTAAAAATACAAATATGGGATAAAATATTAACCATAGAAGAAATATATAGTTATGAATTCACAAATAAAGATATATTACTAGGAATGCCATTTTTAGATAAGTTATTCCCACATACTATAACAAAAACACATTGGTGGTTTACTACCCCATGTAAACAAAAAATAGGAGCAAAAAGAGTAAATAATAAATTGAGAAAAACAACACCCTGGATTAAAGGAAGTGAGAAGATCACCCAGAAATTAGAAAATATAATACTAAGCAACCATAATATAGAGATAATCATTTTCTCAATAGACAAGATAACACAACTCCAAAATAAATTAGAACTACTATATAATGATAATCCCCTACAAGGATGGGAAAAACATAAAACGAAAATAAAAATTGAACTAATAGATGAAAATAGTATAATAACACAAAAAGCTTTAAAATACAATTTTAATGACCTAACAGAATTTAAAATACACATACAGGAATTGTTAGACAATAAGTACATCCAAGAAAGTAATAGCAAACACACTAGCCCAACATTTATAGTAAATAAACATAGTGAACAAAAATGAGGAAAAAGTCGAATGGTTGTAGATTATAGAAATTTAAATGCAAAAACAAAAACATATAATTATCCAATACCAAATAAAATACTAAAAATCAGACAAATACAAGGATATAACTATTTTAGTAAATTTGACTGTAAATTTACCATTTGAAACTAGAAGATGAATCTAAAAAGTTGACAGCATTCACGGTACCACATGGGTTTTACGAATGGAATGTATTACCCTTTGGATATAAAAATGCACCGGGTAGATACCAACATTTTATGGATAATTACTTCAACCAATTAGAAAACTGCATAATATATATAGATGATATACTATTATATTCTAGAACAGAGAATGAACATATAAAACTACTAGAAAAATTCATACACATTGTAGAAATATCAGGAATTAGTTTAAGTAAAAAAAAGCAGAAGTAATGAAAAATCAAATCGAATTCTTGGGTATACAAATAGATAAAAATGGAATAAAAATGTAAACTCATATAGTACAAAAAATAATTAACTTAAATGAAACACTTGATACAAAAAAGAAGTTAAAATCATTTTTAGAATTAGTTAACCAAGTAAGAGAATATATCCCTAAATTAGCAGAAAATTTAAAACCATTACAGAAAAAATTAAAGAAAGATGTAGAATACCATTTTGACGAAAAAGATAAAATACATATAAAAAAGATCAAAATTATGTGTCAAAAATTACCAAAACTATATTTTCCGGATGAAAAAATGCAGTTTACATACATAGTAGAAACTGATTCTAGTGATCACAGCTATGGAGGAGTTCTCAAATATAAATATGATAATGAAAAAACTGAACACCATTGTAGATATTATTCAGGATCATACACAGAACCACAATTAAAATGGGATAAATAGAAAAGAACTATTTGAATTATATAAATGTTTGTTAGCATTTGAGCTATACATCGTTTATAACAAATTTATTGTAAGAACAGATAATACACAAGTGAAATGGTGGATAACACGGAAAGTACAAGATTCGGTAACAACGAAGGAAATAAGAAGGCTTGTATTAAATATACAAAATTTTACATTTACAATTGAGGTAATAAGAACTGACAAAAATATTATTATAGATTACCTATCAAGAAAAAGGTACCCAAACTGATGACAGACAAGAAACAAAAGTTTTTTTTTGCAATCCTTACTACTCTAGCTTTACAGATGGATAGTATGGGTAAAAGATTACAACAGCTAGAGGAAACCAAGCCAAGTCAGTAACATGACTATAAAGATGCGGAGTTAAGTCGATCGGAAGACTCAAAATTTCCAGAGTTAGAGGGAGACATTGGGAAACTCCGTAAAATCCATAACAATATTTGTTTACATACAGCTGCAGGTACGAGTAAACAAGTTAATAAGAAACCATATGCCAATGACAATTTGAATAGCATATTTGATAAACCAATTACTCCAAAAATACCAAAAGAAACAATGACTACAACACCACAAACCTCAACCTATGCAAACAGTCTACACCAAAATAAGAAAATATACAACCATATTACCCAGACCTATATTGAAAATATATACAAAATCCAAACATTCCTAAACCTTAACCCCAGAGAACCTACTACAACAAATCCAACACAAGACTACATAACCCAAAAACTCCAAGGATATAATAGACTTATTGCCCAACCAAAGACCAGATCCAATCTAGTAAAAACATGTTACAATTACAGATTACTTAGCACAGTATATACCTATGATGGAGAAGAAATAAGTGGAATACCAGAGATATATAAAGCATTTATTACATATAAAAGAATTACAAAAGGAAACCTATTTTTTATAAAATTCTATACAGCACCAACTGAGATACTATACGATGAAATAAAACCTCTTATAAAGGTTGTAAAAATAGGATAGACACGAGATATGATAATACCAGAAGAGATAGAACAACAACCAGAGATACCAAAAATCGAGATACCGAGTTTTTACGCCAACAAAAGAATAATTTGAATAGCAATTATTATCCAAGAATTAGCCAACAATTATCTACAGGAAAATGTCATTTGGAGCTACTACTCAAGAGATCAACTATTGATATATGCAAATTCAAGGGAACTACGACAAGGAGATATGGATGAAATCCAAAAATGAATTTTATCATTATTAAAACCAGAGATGCAATCAACTACAAGAGAACTAAAGAAAGGATTTATTTCCAATGAATTACTAACAAGATACTGCAAATTAGTAGGCCACAAGTACCCAGATCATATATGTTCAAAGTGCAATGGAGAAGATAATTATGTCCCAGAAGTACAACTGGAATAAAAGATACCAGCATAAAGACAAAGGAAGACAAAGACAACACACAACTATGGCAAACAGATAATGTAAAAAAGTCATAAAGTAAATAGTATGAGTCATATTCATAAACAGTAAAGGTCGTTCATGAAAGATCGTTTATAAATAGTAAGAGTCATATTCATGAACAGTAAAGGTTGTTCATGAAGGGTCATTTGTAAACAGTAAGAGTCATTTAAGTTTTCTATATATAGCATGTAAATCTGAGAAAGGGAGGACACACCCTCACCTTCTCTCTTATAAGAATTTTAATTTAAAGTCTTTCATAATAACAATTATGGAACATTCAAACGAGCTACAAGATCAGGTATGTTTATTCATAGTCATGTCTAACTAAACTTTTATATTCCTGATAATCTCTTAAATATCATAATTGTTTATCATGTTATAGTACTGTTATAAAGAACATATTGAGAAAGCTTGTCATGTCTAATAATGCTGAGAGTAGTTAAGCCCAGACTAAGCCATCCTAAGGTCGAAACCGGTAGGCAAGAAAGCCGTTTAGGGGAGTAGACAGAGTTGAGGCACTGTTAGGGAAAATGATTAAAGCAAGAAAAACATGGTAGTGACCAGAAAAGATTGTTCAGAATAACTTATTAGAAGATGATAAACACTATGATAAATAAAGAGGTTGGAGGGAATATGTTTAGTAAACACATGATAAGAATAAATAAAAATAGATCTAATGAGCAACCATACATATCTACTAGATGACAATAATGATTACAAAATACTCATATTATATGCTTTTAACCAACTTAATAACAATATGAGAAGAAAAATCTACGATATATTGGTTACTTTTGAAATAATAAACGTAATGGAACAAGGATATACAGAATTAATTCTATCAGAAGAAATAACCAAATTAGATTTATATGAACTAGATTTATATTCAGATTAATGATTAACTACGAATATCTCCAGTACTGGTTACGAACTTTAGAAAATATAAATTTATTAGAAAAATTATTAAGAGAAAATGTAGAAGAACATCAAAAAACCCAAGATATCCAATACGTAGAATACACGGGAGAAAATATAAAAGAAATTACAAGGTTAATTCCGCTAGCCGCAAAATATTATGAAAAAATCTTTAGTCTATACTAAACAAAGAGACCCCGTCTTAAAATATGCTCAATGTATCTAAGCTTTCATTTGTTAAATTTTGTAACCATAGTTTTACTGTTCCTATGAGTGTTCTTTCTATATAACCTGGTGTTTCAGCTACTGCTATTTTATTATCTATTAATTGTTTTGAGATATATCTTATCCATAATTGGATTGTTTTATTTATATCTGCTACACAATCTAGATCTAAAAAATTACATTGTTCAGTTATCTGTCTTGGTGTCCATTTCTTATTTAGCCTTTTATCCCATAATGTTTTGTTCCTATCATGTGAATCATAACTTACTCTGTAATAGCTCGGGTTTAGATGCTTTGGATTTTTTATTCCTGATGTGCTTGGTTTATCCTCGGTCATATCTCCTGTATTTATTTCTGGATTTATTTTTGTCTTTTCTGTTCTTTCTATAATTTCTGTATATGTCTCACTTGTTTCTGAATAGTCTTCTCCTAGATCCTTATCATCATCACTTTGATCATTTATTTCGTTTATGCTTATTTTTGGTGGATTATCTTGTACCTCTTCTAACTGTAATTTAAATTTTTCTATTTCATTTGTCAGTCTTAACTCTTGTTCTTCTTCTTTGCGTTCTTTTTCTTTTTGTTTACTTGCTTATAGCTTTTTTAGCATTTCTAATTCTTTTTCTAATTCTGTTATTTTAGTGTTCTTTACTTCCTCTATCTGTTGTATTTTTTCTTTTGCTTGCTGTTGTATTTCCTTAATTTCTCGTTTTCTATCTATTTCTTCGTTTTCTTTTGTTATTCTAATCATTGCAGTTAAACTATCTTCTAGTTTTACCGTTTCTTTTTCCAACATTAGGTTTAGGTTATTTCCTATTTTCTTGTATCTTCTTCCTAAGGTAGAAAATATTATTTTTATTTTTAATCCTTCCGGATTTTCATATGTTTTTTCTTCTAGTGCGAATTCTTCTTTATTCATCTTTTATTTTTAAGATAGTAAATATATTTGTATTCCATTTTGGATATAGTATCTATTAATTTAGATAGCCTAGCATCGGTTATTTTCGTAATACTTAAATATTCATATTCTGGGTATAGTTTCTTTAGTTTTTTTCTTACTTTCCTTAACTTTTTATTTATTTTAATGTGCCTAATTTCTGTAATTGTTTAATATTTTTCATACTTAATTTAGCTCTGATACCATATTTTAAGACGGGGTCTCTTTGTTTAGTATAGGTTAAAGGTTTTTTCATAATATTTTGCGGCTAGCGGAATTAACCTTGTAATTTCTTTTATATTTTCTCCCGTGTATTCTAAGTATTGGATATCTTGGGTTTTTTGATGTTCTTATACAACCATATAGGCAGGTTATCTAACAAAGCACATTTGAGCCAAAGTAAACCCTATAGGCATGTTATCTAGCATGCAATAGTGATGAGAGTAAACATCTAGGCAAGTTTTCAAACATGCAACAATAGAGTGCTTTTGAAAGAAGTAAAGTCATAGGCAGGTTATCTAACATACAATAGTATAAAGCGAACACCTATAGGCATGTTATCTACCCAGCTTTACCCACAGTACCATACAACTACCCTCCTTTTTTACTAGTCACCCCAATATCTGTTTACAATTAATTATTACAGACCAATAATTGAATAACAATTACATGAATAAAATATGAATTAAGCTATATGGAGCCTAAAGCAGGCCCAAAGCAAATCCTGGTGTACCAGGCCTTCAGTAGTCTTAAATTCCAAGGATTTCATAGCCCAATTCATGTCCAAGTGTGTCAGAGTTCTCTAAGGACCTCAAGGATCCCAGGCAGTGCTGAGACCCAGACTTTTCTCAAATAAAGACTGATTATGTGTAGAGTGGAAGAGTCATCCCTGATATGCCTGAGTTCAGAGAGATCTCAAGGATCTCGAGGTAGTACACATACCAAAGGGGCAGAACTTAATAATCTAAGAGTAAGTGAGAGTGTTTGAAAAGACTTAGTGAAAACATTGTGAAGATAATTTCTTAAAGGTAAAATATCTTCTGTAATAGACCAGTTTTAAGAAAAATGCTAGGAATGAAACCAATTTTAGAAGAACACATTTTGAAAACAGTTCAGATGAGAGTAAATTCAGTAGACAGTCAATAGATCATAAAAGGTTCAGTTTCACAGACACTTTAGCAAACATGTTTGCACACAGGAGATTGGGAACATATGAACATCTTGTTGAGGGTGCATGAATGGGGTGCAGGGAGACAGATAGGCAGTAATACACATAGAACACTTACAACCTTAACAAATTAACCAGGATAGCAGGCAACTAATCATAAAGCAATGATTTAGAGGATAAACACACAACCATAGGCATGATCACATAGCTAGGCATCACTCGGACAAGCTGTTTAAATATTACATAAACATGTGAAGTGTAAACATATTAGCTGCACATAGAGCAGGGCAGGATTTTAGGCATGCTTAAACAAAGAAGTGAATAAGAGAGTAGGCCAAATTCATAACCAATAAACTAATGCAGGGACTGTAAGCACGTGATTTTTGCCCTATATGAGAATTACTCCCAAAAAATCCACAATAAAACATTTTTTTTTGTGTGCAATTTTTGAATTTTCGTGGCAGTTTTGGATAATTATTTGTATTTTTTGTCTGTGCGTGTTTATTTGTTATATTAGTAAAAAATATAAAAATATGTCGCATTTGCATTTAATATTTAATTCTACAGTTAGGAGTAATTAAGTTTGTTTTACAAAATGAAAAAAAATCATAAAAATATGTATTTTGCATTTTTAGCATTTAACGTCCAAATTGTGTGATTTTATCGTTAATTGCTATTTAATTGTGTATTAATTGTTATTAGGAGTTAATTAGTATTTCTGAGATAATTTTGGGTTTTATAATTTAATCTTAGCATTTTTAGCTTTATTAATTAAGAAATTGAATAAATAGAAAAGAACAAAAATAGAAGAAAACCGGATTGGGCCTTTTCTTCAAATTTAAACCACAAGCCCAAAAGAAACAAACTCATACCGGGTCAACCCGACCCGGTCTGCCCCATAACCCCAAAGATCCAACTCCCTCTCTTCATTTTTCATTTTTTCATTTTTCCCAAAACAAAAAAAACCCCAAACCCTAAAAACACCTATCCCCCCTCTCTTCTTCTCCAAAACTCCAAAACACACACATCCATGGCAGCTCGTCCATGGATGCCATTGTCTAACGACAGCCATATCGCCTCAAACAACCCCAACACCACCCCTTCATCGAGTTTCGTCTTCGTCGTCGAGCTCCATCGAGCTTCGTCTTCATCGTCAAGCTCGAGCTCCCATGGCGGCTTTCTTTCTCGACGACCAGCTCCAACCATCCAACCAAACCCCTGCTTCATCGTCCCCAAACGACCTCACATCCATGGTTGCCTTTCTACATATCCTTCCCCATCGTTCCTACGTCAAGAAGCACTGCTGCTGCTGCTGCCGCTTCACTCATCGACGACCAACAACTATGGATGTGAGGTCTTCATCGTCACCACCCTCCAGCTCCACCATCGTCCAATGACCAGCTCCATCGACGACCTCCCCCTTTCGCTTCGTTTTCACGTCGCAACACACACACACAGCTCCACAGTCTGTCGACGCCTCGCGTCTAAACGATCACCATCTCTATCTTCGAGCAGCCATTAACGAGCGACGCAACAACAATCAGTCCGTCGAGTTGCATTCAGCTAAACGAACCAGCATGCTTCGTCCAGTTTTTTTCATCGCCAAACACCCCTCCATCGAGCTTCGTCTATGTTTAAGTTTTCGGGCAGATTCCAGTTATTTTGGTGCGATAATTGTTTCCGGGCAGATTTGTTTCCGGTCGAGTTTATCGTTGTTCCGATCCGGTTAGTTGGTTTAAGTTTCATTTCTGTACGTATTTTGTTTGATATTCTCGGATCTGAAATCAGTATATGTTTGATTCTTTTCTTGTTTGTTGTTTATAATGTCTTGATTATTTCCTAAGTTTGCTTTTATTCATTTGTTCTTGTTTAGGTTTAATCTAGAAATGTATTTAGTTTAATTACTGATTTTTTTTTTGATGTTATTTGGTCCGAATCGAGTTTTATGCTTAAATGGTAATTTGAGTCTGATGAATCTTAATGTTGTTCTGATATGAATATGATCTTGAATGTTGATATGAATTTGACTGATTTGATTAGTCAATTGTTAGGATTTCTCATTCAGAATTGGTTATAGCTGATGGGGTAGAATGGTAAATTGCAGTATTTTCAGGGGTAAAATGGTAATTTTAGTAAGTTCGGAGGGGTATTTTTGGAATTGAAAATTTGAACAATTATTTAATCTGAGTGCTCCGTCCACTAGGCATTAACAATATTAAATAGTACATGGTGGGGGACAAGACATAAATTAGTGGAGATGTGATATATTTGTTTAATATAATGGGGGACAAGACACGAGATAGTGGGGAATAACTCTTTAGTTTAATATAGTGGGGGACAAGACACAAAATAGTGGGGAATAATTTATTTGTTTAAGGTAGTGGGGAAAAAAGCATGCAATCATGGGAATATTTCGGGGAGTGGTTCAAGACAAGAGTCTTGTTATAAATAGAGTCATTCTTTGACACAAAAGGAAAAAAAAAAAGGAGACTTTTGGAGGGACTTGGAAGAAGATAGAGGAAAGAGTTGAGAGAGTTTACTGAACTTTGAGAAATCAGAATTTGAGAGTAAAAGAGAAAAAACAAGCTGAACTTTTACTTGAATAATTTCAGGCTGCTTTTTCTTGAGTGTTATTTAAAAATTAGTAAACTAATGCATCTTGTATCCGTCTCTCTTCTGCTTTGACTGTGATTGCATTCTGGTACTACTGGTTTTCAATCTGTTACTGGGTTATTTTACTGGTCGTTACTGGTTTTGTTGTGTTGCTGAACCTGTTTGTTGCAGTGTATTTACGCTACTGCTGCTTCCACTGATCTTCATCTTCTTTCCTTGCTTTCCAAATACCAGGTACACAAACTGATACACTGGTACATCTTGAAAGCTACTCGAAGCATGAATGCAAAAAGTGGGAAAGATTTGAAGCTGTAGTTTAATGTAGTCTTTTCTTTCTTTTACTGTATGTATTTAGAACATTCTATGCGCTGCCCATGTAAACTCTTTAAACGACTCACTTTCGAAACTCAACTGTAATAACTCGTGAGCATGTAAATAAGTTAGAACTTTTTTTCTTTCATTATGGATACGAACGGAATAGAAAACATAGTTACTATAGGTCGATCCTTTTAAAATAAAAATGAGGCGTGCCTTGCCAAACAAAAATGCAAATTGCGGGGCCCTCAATAATTGGTCATAATAAAAAACTAAGAATTTGGGATGGACCGTTTACTGAATTTCACTGCCTTCCCCAAAGATAATAACGCGTTAGACTCTTTAGGCGCGATTTAATTAAATTACATTCTTAAATTCGGGTGCGCATTTATGTGACCCAAATCCAAATCTCAACGGAGTCGGAATGTATTAACAACTACGGGCGCATTGATTGTGATGTTGTTTGAAAATGCATTTTCACGACGTCGCAATTTCATAAAAAATAAATAATAATAAAACCGGTTTAAACCTAATAAAATCACACAAGTTATAACATGTATTAAAATCAGATATTTAGCCATTATAACAATTTAAGCGACCGTGCTAGAACCACGGGATTCAGGGGTGCCTAACACCTTCCCTCGGGTCAACAGAATTCCTCACTTAGAATTTCTGGTTCGCAGACTTCATTTGGAAAGTCGAATATTTTCCTCGAATTGGGATTCAAGATAAACCGGTGACTTGGGACACCAAAAGCCAAACCTTTCCCAAGTGGCGACTCTGAATTAAATAAATAATTTCATTTCGAATATTGTCACTTAAATTGGAAAAACTCCCTCACGCATTTATCCTTCGGGGTAGGCGCGCAAAAAGGAGGTGTGACAGCTCTGGCGATTCTGCTGGGGATCCGAACCCAGAACTTTGGTTCAGGGTTCAAGAATTCGAGCTTAGAATAACTGTTATAGTTGGCTTGTTTTATCTGATTTTACATGTTGAGCCTAATATGCTAACTAACTGCTTTTACCTTTTTGATATTTTGTGAACTGTATATAAACTGTGCCGAAACCCATCTCCTCTCTGAGTCTTCTAAATCATGAAGAAGGGTGCACTTCGTGTGACTTCTTTTTTGTTTAGAGTCAATCCCATTTTTGGAACGAGGTTCGGATAAGTTGCAAAGCCGGGGTGAGCTTCTGTATCCCCGGTATGCTGCCCCCCCCCCGGCTCAAGCTGTCCGCTCGGGTAAGCCAGGTCTAGAACAAACACCCAGGTTCTGAACCTAGAATAACTCAACTTCATGCCGGATCCCTAGTAGGAATGCTTATCTGCATCATGTGCATTTTTGACTTAGTGAACTCAACACAGGGGTTGGGTCCGTCTAGGAATAGCAACCTGAAACAGAAAAGACCATCCTGATGCATCCTACTTACTACTTGTGCATTTTATTTGCTTTGGACTTGCATGCTGACCGGTTTTGAATAATGGGAAAATTTGAAAAAAAAAGAGAGAAAGAAAAATAGCAGTGTATAGGGTTAATCTTCTGCTTTGAAAAATAACAATGTCCAAATAGTGTGGAAACTCTGCCGAAATTTTAAACAATATTTTATTTTTAATAGTTTGTTTACTAAAAGCAAAGGAAAAATAGAAAGAGTCTTTATTTTTGGAAATTGTTCGCAGAAAAAAGAAAAAGAAAAGAGTCTTTATTTTAGTTTGGGAACAAGTTGTTTTATTGTTTGTTGAAAATGAAAAGAAAAAAAAAGAGTCGTTATTCTGTCTTGTTTTCAAAAAATAGAAAAGGAAAATAGTTTGTCTTGCCATGAAAAATGAAAATGAAAATGAGTCTTGTTTTTTTTTTAAAAAAAAAATATAGTTTGTTTTATTACCGAACTACGCAGGTTTGATTCTCACCGGATGCGAGATACGTAGGAAAACCTCATCGGTTCCGACCCCAATTTTCAAAAAATAATCCAAAAATATTTTCTTCCAGTCCCTTCTTTGAAAATATTTCCTTAAAAGTTTTAAAAAACAAAAAAAAAGTAGTTTTTAAACTCAAAAAAATGGTTTGCTTCTTTCTAATATCTTTCATACAAAAAAAGAAAAATCAATAAAAATCAAAATCTATAATACGGGTTTCCTTCATTCTGAAGTATTTTTCCAAAAAATTCAAAAAATATCAGAAACAAAAATCCAAAAAATTGCTCTTTAGCTGTCTTTATTTTGTAAATATCCATAAAAACTTTGAAAATATGAGTCCAAAAATATTTTCGCTTTTCTTTAGAAGTGCTTTTGTAAATAAATAAAAAACTCAAAAATTCAAAATATTTTCTTAAAAGTGCCTCTTTCAAAAATTAAGAGGCGACAGCCAAAATCCAAAGAAAATATTTTCTTTATTATTTAGAAAAAGAGAGAACAAATTAAAATTCAAACAAAAATATTTTCTTTTTTTTACTTCTAAAATTCTCAAAGTTCCAATCAAAGGAAAAGGAATTTTTAGAAGTCTTTCTTTCAAAAAATAAAAATAGAGTCAAATTCAAAAATCCAAAAAATATCCTTTTCTTCTTTTAAAGCATTTTTTTAGAAAAATCCAAAAGAAACAAAAATCCAAAAAAAAAAACCTTTTAAAGCATTTTTTTTTTAAAATTATTCCAAAAAAGGAAAAAAAAGAGTTAGTTTACTTACTCTATTCACGATCTCCCGAACTACGCAAGATCTGATTCACGTAGCATCGTGATACGTAGGCAATCCTCATCGGATCCGGTCACGCTTTTAACTTCAAATAAAAAAAATAAGAAAATATAAATAAAAGGGAGCCAGAATGACGCATGCCATCAGTGCAAACATGTAGAAACTCACTTAACTGTATAGGTGCATCACACCCCAACGTGAGATTACCTGTCTGTTATTTGTTTCAAACTAACCATTTGCTTGCTGCTAAGTCCAGGTTTTTAGAAAGGTGGTTTGGTTTTGTGGAGGTCTGGCCTCACATTCATACTTTACGAGGTCGAAAAGAAGTGTTCAGCTGCCCGTCACTAAGTCGAGAGGAAGTATTCACATCTACTTCACAAGATCAAAGGGAAGTGTAGAGATGTCTTCAGAAATTCCTTTGCCAACGATTCCTATTTCCGAAGAGAGTTCAATCTCGGCCATCCCAACTTCCGAATCAGCAACTGTTGAAGAAAACAGAGTCTTGCGGCTTCGCATGTTGGAAATGTTGGATGACTGGAACAATGGAAAAGAGCCGCCGAGTGTAATCCCTGGATTCCTTGAGCTGTTCTCTAGGACAAGTGGGACTTCCAACGCCCCCATAAGTTATCCAACTACCCCATTCAGGTATCCTACCATTTCAGCTCACTCCGCTAGATCACCCTCTAATTCTTATCCCCGGAAGTCAACGATAGATGTGGCTACAAACATATTCACTGCACCGCCCTTTCCAATTGCGGCACAACCCGTATACACAGGCCTAATTTTGACTCTTCCTCATTCACATTTCAAGTACCATCCTTCTCGCTGGAACCAACTCGGTTTACCACCAGTGCTCACCCTCAGCAGCCTCAATGCGAGTTTATGCCTGGACAAGACCGAAATCCCAAAGCTCCTGAACAAGATGAAATGGCGAGAAGAATGAGTAGCCTCGAGCAGAGCTTAAGAAATATGCAACACTTAAGCAGGCAGAAGAGTGTCTCTTATACTGATCTGTGCATGTTCCCTCACGTGCACCTGCCCGTAGGGTTCAAAACACCAAAGTTTGAGAAATATGATGGGCATGGCGATCCCATTGCTCACCTCAAAAATTATTGCAACCAATTGCGTGGGGCTGGCGGCAAAGAAGAATTGTTGATGGAATACTTCGGCGAAAGTTTGGTGGGCATAGCCTCAGAGTGGTATATGGATAAGGACATATCTCGACGGCACATTTGGGACGATCTTGCCAGAGATTTTGTAAGGCAGTTTCAGTATAATATTGACATCGCACCAGACAGGAATTCTTTGTCAAACTTGAAGAAGAAACCCTCAGAAAGCTTCAGAGAATACGCTATTGAATGTCGCGAGCAAGCATCAAGGGTAAAACCTCCCATGGATGAAATAGAAATGGTCACTACTTTCCTCCAAGCTCAAGAATCAGATTACTTCCAAAACATGATGTCGGCCATGGGAAAACCTTTCGCAGAAGCGATTAAGATCGGGGAAATGGTAGAAAATGGGCTAAAAACGGGTCGAATTCTAAGCCAATCTGCTATCAGAGCTACCTCCCAAGCCTTTCAGGGTGGGTCTGGAGGAATAGCAAAAGGAAAGAAAATGGAAGAAACATTCATGGCAGCGTCGGGTACAAGGAGAAACTATACTCCCAGATCCTTTATCTCAGAGAGGACCCCGCAGCATTATTACCCTCACCAAGATTTGGCCTATACTCCTCTGCCATACTCGGTTATGAATACTCAGCCTTATGTCCGGCCACAACAACAAGACAACAGAAATCAAGCTCCACCTCCCAGAAATCAGCCTCCCTACCGACACCACTATAATCCACAACTACCCCAGAATAACTTCCGTCCTCAAGAACCACCCATAAGACAAACTTTCACACCCATTGGTGAACTATATTCTACCCTATTCCCAAAACTGGTCCATATGGGTTTCCTGCAACCAGTCTCTCAGACAAGGCAAAATCCAGCATCACCTGCTTACAGAGCCGGTGTCAGGTGTGCTTATCATTCGGGAGCAGAAGGGCATGATACCAACGATTGTTGGACTTTAAAAAGGGTGGTAGAGAACTTAATCGAACAGGGAAAGATAGTATTAAGGGACGAGGAGGTCCCAAATGTGACCAGCAATCTGTTGCCCGCTCACAATAATGGGCCATTGATTGGGATGATCTATGAGGACAAGGAGTTTGATCCTGCCCTGAAAGCTATAATCGCCATTGTCGATGTAGAGAGAAAGCCTAAAACAGCCCCGAAGCAAGAGAAAGGGGAAAAGAAGACTAATACTGTCAAGGCTGAGCTCGAAAAGAAGGCTGAGACAAAGATGGAGACGATGTTGCCTTCAAAGAATGAAGTTCTCTACATTCCACGAGGTCAATTAGAGAAGCCACAAATTTTCGAAATGAAAAAGGGAATACCGATGTACGTGGCGAAAGGGGCCTATGTGGTTCGGGGGACGATTAAACCGCCTCGGCTGAATGAGCCAGTGGTTATCGGACGCGTGCCACAAAAGCCAATGACAGACCCATCTACGGTACCGTGGAATTATCAACAAACATTGGTTACGTACAAAGGCAAAGAAATCACGGGGGAACTTCCAGAAAATACTTCTGCTGGAAGATATTCAGACATTCAAGAAGTGAACAATTCCACACGGAAGCGCTTCCCACCCAAGAAGCCTGTAAGCGCTGAAGAAGCAGAGGCTTTCTTTCAGAAGATGAATATGCCTGACTATGAAGTGGTGGATCAGTTGCGCAAATACCCTGAACAAGTGTCTATGCTATCTTTGCTAATGAGGTCCGCCGAGCATCAGAAGATCCTGCTCAAAACCTTAAATGAAGCGTATGTGCCGGTTGAGACTTCAGTTGAACAACTTGAAAGAATGACGGAACATTTCTTTGCGGTTAATCAAGTTTCTTTTAGCAAGGACGATTTTCCTCCGGAGGGAGCAGCTCACAACAAGGCTTTACATCAGACAGTCAAGTGTGAAGACTACTACGTCAAGCGAGTGATGTTGGATGGGGGTTCAGGTGTTGACATTTGTCCGCTCTCTACGCTGCAAAGAATGGAAATTGGGACCGGAAGGATTTGCCCCAATAATGTTTGTATAAGAGCTTTTGATGGCATCAAGAGGGACACCCTCGGAGAAATAGAACTGATATTGACTATCGGGTCGGTGGAGTTCGAAGTAACTTTTCAGGTACTGGATATGGACACGTCTTACAACTTTCTCCTCGGAAGGCCTTGGATTCATGCTGCAAGGGTTGTACCCTCCACTCTCCACCAAATGGTGAAGTTTGAATATGAAGATCGGGAAATTGTGGTCCACGGAGAAGACAAACTGTCTATTTATCGGGACCCATCCATCCCATATCTTGAAACAAGAGAAGGGAGTGAGGGCATGGTTTATCAGGCTTTTGAAGTTGTGCTGACAGAGCAGTATGAGGAAGGGAGCCCTTGCCCCCAACCTTTCTTGTCCAACGCTTCAATCATGGTTGCTAAAGAAATGATCTGACGGGGATTCAAACCGGGAGAAGGACTGGGAAAATCGTTGCAAGGAATAACTGAACCTATCACCTTGCCTTCCACTAAGAAATTCTTCGGGGTAGGCTTCGAACCCAATCCAGCTGATATCAGATGGGAAAACGATAGAGAGAAGAATGGTTGGGTCTTGCCTCAGCTGGTTCCGCATCTTTACAGAACGTTTGTCAAGCCGAAATACCATAATAAAGAAGAAGATGAGGCTTTTACTACCGAAGAGATTGAGGAGATCTGTGGGGCCATGAGAAAGATACTATATGAAACCCACATGGTTCAGTTCGGAGAAGGCACAAGCACCGCTGAGGTGCTATACATGGAGCCAAATGCTAAGCTTCAAAATTGGGAGGCTACACCGTTTCCAGTCAGGCAGGAGTCCGGGTAGACTTGTCCTGCCACCTTTCCTACATCACGACTTATCCCAGGGTGTAACTCAGATGTTTTTCTTTAGTTTCCTGTTTTAATTTCCTGAAATATAAACCCTGTTATCTTCCCAATTCCAAGGAATAAAATCAGTATTTCATCATTTTTCTTTATTCTTTCTGATTTTTGCTATTTTTCTTTTATCTTTTCCTTTCAGTTATAATAATGCGGATTTAAATAAAATGACATGCTTGCGGACTTCACGCCCAGATCCAAACAAGCTGTTTAACTGTGAAATAATGATCCAAGAACCGGAATATGACGAAGAAGAGTCTTTTAGGGAAATAAATCGAGAATTGGAACACTTTGAGAATAAACCTAAGCCGAATTTGAATGACACCAAACCGGTTAATTTGGGAACTTTTGAAGAAATCCGAGAAACCAAAAATAAGCATTCACACAGATGAGACAACGCGAGATGCAATAATTCAACTCCTCTTTGAATTTAAAGATGTGTTTGCTTGGTCATACGATGACATGCCAGGATTAGGTGTTGATCTAGTGGTGCATCAATTGCCAATTTACCCTGATTGTCCTCCAGTTCAACAAAAACAAAGGAAGTTCAAGACTGATATTAGTGATAAGATCAAAGAAGAAATCACAAAGCAGTTGAAAACAGGAGTAGTTCAGGTAGTCCAGTATACTACATGGTTGGCCAATGTAGTTCCTGTACCGAAGAAAGATGGGAAAACTCGGGTGTGTGTGGATTATCGAGATTTGAATAGGGCAAGTCCCAAAGACAATTTCCCGTTTCCCAACATCCACATCCTTGTTGATAACTGTGCCAAACATGAGATACAGTCTTTCGTAGATTGTTACGCTGGATATCATCAGGTGTTGATGGATGAAGAAGATGCCGAGAAAACTACCTTCACTACACCTTGGGGTACTTACTGTTATTGGGTTATGACATTCGGTTTAAAGAATGCCGGGGCAACTTACATGAGAGCCATGATTGCCATTTTTCATGATATGATGCATCAAGAGATAGAGGTATATGTAGACGACGTGATAGTCAAGTCCAGGACTCAGGACGATCATGTTCGAGACTTGAGGAAATTCTTTGAGAGGCTGAGAAAGTACGACCTGAAGCTGAATCTGGCTAAGTGCGCCTTTGGAGTCCCATCAGGCAAGCTTCTGGGTTTCATAGTAAGCAGAAGGTATCGAGTTAGATCCAACAAAAATAAAGTCTATTCGAGATCTACCTCCTCCAAGAACGAAGAAAGACGTGATGAGTCTCTTGGGCAGGTTAAACTATATCAGTCGATTCATTGCCCAACTAACTAGCACGTGTGAGCCCATATTCAAGCTATTGAGGAAGGATATAGCAATCAAATGGATGGCTGAGTGTCAAGAGGCTTTTGACAAGATCAAAGAATATCTTTCAAATCCTCTAGTTTTGGTCCCGCCAGAGCCAGAGAGACCCATGTTCTTGTATTTGACAGTCTTGGAAAATTCTTTCGGTTATGTCCTCGGACAACATGACATAACTAGAAAGAAAGAGCAGGCGATCTATTACTTAAGCAAGAAGTTCACCAGCTATGAGGCTGAGTACACTTTGTTGGAAAGAACATGTTGTGCTTTGACGTGGGTCGCTCAAAAATTGAGACATTATCTCCAAGCTCATACTACTTACCTCATAACCAGGTTAGATCCTTTGAAGTACATATTCCAGAAACCAATGCCTACTGGGAGACTAGCAAAGTGGCAAATCTTGCTTACTGAATTCGACATAGTCTATGTCACTCGCACGACAATGAAAGCCCAGGCGTTAGCGGATCATTTGGCCGAGAACCCGATTGATGATCAGTACCAACCGTTGAGTACTTATTTTCTAGATGAAGAGATAAACACCATAGGAGTAGTCTCGGAAGATGCTCATGCTTGGAAGATGTTCTTTGATGGGGCTGTAAATGCCAAAGGTGTAGGAATTGGGGCAATCTTGATCTCACCCACTGGTCAACACTATCCAGCCACAACTAGGCTTCGTTTCTTTTGCACTAACAATACAGATGAATATGAAGCCTGCATCATGGGCATGAATATGGCGATCGATCAAGATGTTGAAGATTTGTTGATTATGGGGGATTCTGATCTGATTATCCGACAAGCCCAGGGTGAATGGGAAACTCGAGATGTCAAGCTTATTCCTTACCGGCAACACGTGGAGGATCTCAGCAAGCGATTCAAATCAATAGAGTTCAGGTATATCCCGCGGTGTCACAATGAACTAGCCGATGCACTTGCCATCTTAGCTTCAATGTTACCTTACCCAGGCAATGCCCACATCGATCCTTTGGAAATCCAAATCAGGGAAAGACACGGTTACTGTAATGTAATCGAGGCAGGACCAAGTACCCAGCCATGGTACCATGATGTTAAGAGGTTCTTGAGGACACAAGAATACCCCGAACATGCTACTGGAGATCGAAAGAGAACTATTAGGCGGCATGTGAGTGGATTCTTTTTGAGCGGCGAAGTATTGTATAAAAGAACCCCGGATCTCAACTTGTTAAGATGTGTTGACGCCGAAGAAGCAGGAAAAATCATGCATGAAGTACACGCAGGAGTGTGTGGACCTCATATGAACGGGTATGTCCTGGCGAAAAAAATCCTTCGAGCTGGGTATTATTGGATAACCATGGAGAAAGACTATTTCAGTTTCGGCCAGAAATGCCATCAGTGCCAGGTACATGGAGATCTGATTCATGCACCTCCAACAGAGCTACATCCTATGTCGGCGCCGTAGCCTTTTGTCGCCTGGGGTATGGACGTCATTGGTCCGATTGAGCCGAAAGCCTCAAATGGGCACAGATTCATATTGGTCGATATCGACTACTTCACAAAATGTGTCGAAGCTGTCACTCTCAAATTGATCACTAAGAGAGCCATGGTGGATTTTGTACATTCAAATCTTATCTGTCGTTTCAGTATTCCTACAACTATCATCACAGATAATGCGACAAACCTGAATAGTCACTTGATGGAGGATGTATGCGAACAGTTCAAAATAACGCATAGGAACTCCACTCCTTATCGGCCCAAAGCCAATGGTGATGTTGAAGCGGCAAACAAAAATATCAAGAAGATTTTGAGAAAAACAATCCAGAGTTCCAAACAGTGGCATGAACAGTTACCTTTTGCCTTGCGGGGATATCGCACTACAATGCGCACATCAGTAGGCGCAACCCCATACTTGTTGGTTTATGGGACCGAAGCTGTGATACCGACAGAGGTAGAAATTCCTTCGCTCCGGATCATTGTCGAAGCAGAGATTGAAGATAGCGAGTGGGTTAAGACTTGATTGGAGCAGTTGACCTTAATTGATGAAAAATGAATGGCTGCAGTCTGTCACGGGCAGTTGTACCAACAAAGAATGGCCCGCGCTTACAACAAGAAGGTGCGACCTTGGGAATTTTGAAGTAGGTCAACTGATGTTAAGGCGCATTCTTCCACATCACCAGGAAGCAAAAGGAAAATTTTCTCCTAATTGGAAAGGTCTGTACATCATCAGGAAGATATTGCCAAGAGGAGCGTTGTATCTGGGTGATATTGAATGAAATGATCCTGAAACAGCTGTGAACACGGATGCAGTCAAAAGGTACTATGTTTGAGTTTACTTCAGTGATGTGTTGGCACATTTGAGATGATGAAAGCTTGTATTCCCGCTACCCAAACACTATCAACTCTTTCTACAAACCCTTTGAGCCGGTTACATTCTTTGGCTACCCTCTTTGGAATCCAAAAGCACCGTTGAAACCCAAAAAAAAATAAAAAAAAAATGATGATTTTCCTGAACTACGTCTGACTTGATTTCGAAAGGATACGTAGGCAGCATCTCTCTGGGGTTTAGTCACACCAAAATAAAAATCCAAATTTCCTCAAAATGAAACTGGGGCAGATGTTATAATGGTCCCGCTGTAATCCCGTTTTGAATGGTTCCAAAGTTGTAAATCGATCGAAATCATTTTTACCCAAATCCTTTCAAGTCCTTATGATCAATCAGTGAGGGTGGTCAAGGATCAGAGGATACAACTATTTGGATCCGAGGCAAGAAAATGAGAGAAATAAAACGAGAGAGTCTTATTGGTGAAAACCCACACATGTACCGTAAGACAATGGCGAGCAGAGAAATCAAAAATGAGAGAGCTTGTTTAGTAAAATCTCGCAAAGAGTGCTATCAGGCGACAGTGAGAAGAGAAATGAGAGAGGTCGACTAGCGAAAACCCGCAAAGGGCCAAAAAGATGATTTCACCACAGAACGTTCTGGCAAGGTTCCCTGGTTGGGAAACATAGATCCGTTTTTGGTTCATGAGGAAATCCAAGTTCGTGAGGTTCGGGCATCCAGTCCAAAAGGCATGTCATGCCAGTTTAAAGCCAGCATGCACCTCAGATAAGTCCTTCTTTTCCCCGAAAGGGACGCTTCTCTTTTAAATTCGTTTCTCCGCTCTTTGTTTACCTTTCCTTGAATCCCTTTCAGTTTAACCCAAAATTCCAAATGTGTTAGAAAAAAAATGTGGAAGGACCAGTTTCACAGAGCTCCGTCTAGCACGAAATAAAGAAAGTACCCAGTCTTAGTGGTGCGTCAGTCCAATCCCGACTGATCATGATGTTGATTACATCCAAAGTAGTTGCAAAAAAAAATCCCCAATGAGATCTTCCCCAGTAAAGATCCCCAAGAATAATGAGATGGAAGAACCAAAGCCTTACATGGGCGAATCATCATGAAATCCTGAAATCCGAGTCTTATCAGTTCGAAAGGGGGTCGCCTTTGAAGCCAATCAATGGCGAAGTTTCTCAACAGAAATGAGGTCGAGACCAAGCAATTGGAATGATCAAGGCCACCGAACCAACTACCGTTTTCAAACTGACAATTGTTCTTTGTTTGGAAAATTGAAACAGGTGCAATCCAAAGCAACCGTGCAAGAAGCAGGTGCAACCAAAGGGAAAAGGAATGCACAAGTGCAAGAAACAGCTTTGCAGCAAGGAATCAAACCAAAAGGGAAGTTTCCTCCAAATTCTTTCCTGCATTTTTACTAAAAGAAAACATAAAAAAAATAATAAAAACGAAAAAGAGAAATAAGAAGAAAATTCCAAAAAAAAGGGTTAGTTTAGAATCCCCAATATCAACCTATTTTTCGCCAATATTAGGGCTCCAATCCCTAAAGTTGAGATTTTAGACATAGGGCCTCCATTCCCTAGTCGCCTTTACCAATATTAGGGCTCCAATCCCTAAGTTGAGATTTTAGACATAGGGCCTCCATTCCCTAGTCGCCTTTACCAATATTAGGGCTCCAATCCCTAAGTTGAGATTTTAGACATAGGGCCTCCATTCCCTAGTCGCCTTTACCAATATTAGGGCTCCAATCCCTAAGTTGAGATTTTAGACATAGGGCCTCCATTCCCTAGTCGCCTTTACCAATATTAGGGCTCCAATCCCTAAGTTGAGATTTTAGACATAGGGCCTCCATTCCCTAGTCGCCTTTACCAATATTAGGGCTCCAATCCCTAAGTTGAGATTTTAGACATAGGGCCTCCATTCCCTAGTCGCCTTTACCAATATTAGGGCTCCAATCCCTAAGTTGAGATTTTAGACATAGGGCCTCCATTCCCTAGTCGCCTTTACCAATATTAGGGCTCCAATCCCTAAGTTGAGATTTTAGACATAGGGCCTCCATTCCCTAGTCGCCTTTACCAATATTAGGGCTCCAATCCCTAAGTTGAGATTTTAGACATAGGGCCTCCATTCCCTAGTCGCCTTTACCAATATTAGGGCTCCAATCCCTAAGTTGAGATTTTAGACATAGGGCCTCCATTCCCTAGTCGCCTTTACCAATATTAGGGCTCCAATCCCTAAGTTGAGATTTTAGACATAGGGCCTCCATTCCCTAGTCGCCTTTACCAATATTAGGGCTCCAATCCCTAAGTTGAGATTTTAGACATAGGGCCTCCATTCCCTAGTCGCCTTTACCAATATTAGGGCTCCAATCCCTAAGTTGAGATTTTAGACATAGGGCCTCCATTCCCTAGTCGCCTTTACCAATATTAGGGCTCCAATCCCTAAGTTGAGATTTTAGACATAGGGCCTCCATTCCCTAGTCGCCTTTACCAATATTAGGGCTCCAATCCCTAAGTTGAGATTTTAGACATAGGGCCTCCATTCCCTAGTCGCCTTTACCAATATTAGGGCTCCAATCCCTAAGTTGAGATTTTAGACATAGGGCCTCCATTCCCTAGTCGCCTTTACCAATATTAGGGCTCCAATCCCTAAGTTGAGATTTTAGACATAGGGCCTCCATTCCCTAGTCGCCTTTACCAATATTAGGGCTCCAATCCCTAAGTTGAGATTTTAGACATAGGGCCTCCATTCCCTAGTCGCCTTTACCAATATTAGGGCTCCAATCCCTAAGTTGAGATTTTAGACATAGGGCCTCCATTCCCTAGTCGCCTTTACCAATATTAGGGCTCCAATCCCTAAGTTGAGATTTTAGACATAGGGCCTCCATTCCCTAGTCGCCTTTACCAATATTAGGGCTCCAATCCCTAAGTTGAGATTTGCACGAAAACTCTTCGTGTTTTTTGGATAAAGAGGGGCAGCTGTAAGCACGTGATATTTGCCCTATAGTAGAATTACTCTAAAAAAATCCAAAATAAAACAATTTTTCTTTGTGTGCAATTTTTGAATTTCTTTGTGTCCAAATTGTGTGATTTTATTGTTAATTGCTATTTAATTGTGTGTTAATTGTTATTAGGAGTTAATTAGTATTTCCGAGATAATTTTGGGTTTCTTAATTTAATCTTAGCATTTTTAGCTTTATTAATTAGGAAATTGAATAAATAGAAAAGAACAAAAATAGAAGAAAATTGCATTGGGCCTTTTCTTCAAATTTAAACCACAAGCCCAAAAGAAACAAACCCATACCGGGTCAACCCGACCCAGTCCGCCCCATAAACCCAAAGATCCAACTCCCTCTCTTCATTTTTCATTTTTTCATTTTTTCCCAAAAAAAAAAAAAAATCCAAACCCTAAAAACACCTATCCCCCCCCCTCTCTTCTTCTCCAAAACTCCAAAACACACACATCCATGGCAGCTCGTCCATGGCTGCCATCATCCAACAACAGCGATATTGCCTCAAACAACCCCAGCACCACCCCTTCATCGAGCTTTGTCTTCGTCGTCGAGCTCCATCGAGCTTCGTCTTCGTCGTCAAGCTCGAGCTACCATGGTGGCTTTCTTTCTCGACGACCAGCTTCAACCATCCAACCAACCCCCTACTTTATCGTCCCCAAACGACCTCACATCCATGGTTGCCTTTCTGCATCTCCTTCCCCATCGTTCCTACGTCAAGCAACACTGCTGCTGCTGCTGTCGCTTCACTCATCTACGACCAACAACCATGGATGTGAGGTCTTCATCGTAACTACCCTTCAGGTCCACCATCGTCCAACGACCAGCTCCATCGACGACCTCCCCCTTTCACTTCATTTTCATGTCGCAACACACACACACACACACAGCTCCACAGTCTGTCGACGCCTCGCGTCCAAACGATCACCATCTCCATCTCCGAGCAGCCATGAACGAGCGACGCAACAACAGTCAGTCCGTCGAGTTGCATTCAGCTGAACGAACCAGCATGCTTCATCCAGTTTTTGTCATCGCCAAACACCCCTCCATCGAGCTTCGTCTATGTTTAAGTTTCCGGGCAGATTCGAGTTATTTTGGTGCGATAATTGTTTCCAAGCAGATTTGTTTCCGTTCGAGTTCGTCGTTGTTTCGATCCGGTTAGTTGGTTTAAGTTTCATTTCTGTCCATATTTTGTTTGATATTCTCGGATCTGAAATCAGTATATGTTTGATTCTTTTCTTGTTCGTTGTTTATCATGTCTTGATTATTTACTCAGTTTGCTTTTATTCATTTGTTCTTGTTTAGGTTTAATCTAGAAATGAGTTTAGTCTAATTACTGATTTTTTTATGTTATTTTGTCCGAATCGAGTTTTAAGCTTAAATGGTGATTTGAGTCTGATGAATCTTAATGTTGTTCTGATATGAATCTGATCTTGAGTGTTGATATGAATTTGACTGATTTGATTAGTCAATTGTTAGGATTTCTCATTCAGAATTGGTTATACCTGATGGGGTAGAATGGTAAATTGTAGTATTTTTAGGGGTAAAATGGTAATTTCAATAAGTTCGGAGGGGTATTCTTGGAATTGAAAATTTAAACAATTATTTAATCTGAGTGCTCCGTCCACTAGACATTAACAATATTAAAATAGTACATGGTGGGGGACAAGACATAAATTAGTGGGGAGGTGATATATTTGTTTAATATAATGGGGGACAAGACACGAGATAGTGGGCAATAACTCTTTAGTTTAATAGAGTGGGGGACAAGACACAAAATAGTGGGGAATAATTTATTTGTTTAAGGTAGTGGGGAACAAAGCATGCAATCATGGGAATATTTCGGGGAGTGGTTCAAGACAAGAGTCTTGTTATAAATAGAGTCATTCTTTGACACAAAAGGAAAAAAAAGGGAGACCTTTGGAGGGACTTGGAAGAAGATAGAGGAAAGAGTTGAGAGAGTTGACTGAATTTGAGAAATCAGAATTTGAGAGTAAAAGAGAAAAACAAGTTGAACTTTTACTTGAATAATTTCAGGCTATTTATCCTTGAGTGTTATTTAAAAATCAGTAAACTACTGCATCTTGTATCCATCTCTCTTCTGCTTTGACTGCGATTGCATTCTGGTACTGCTGGTTTTCAATCTATTACTAGGTTATTCTACTGGTCGTTACTGGTTTTGATGTGTTGCTGAACCTGTTTGTTGCTGTGTATTTACGCTACTGCTGCTTCCACTGATCTTCATCTTCTTTCCTTGCTTTCCAAATACCAGGTACACAAACTGATACACTGGTACATCTTGTAAGCTACTCGAAGCATGAATGCAAAAAGTGGGAAAGATTTGAAGTTGTAGTTTAATGTAGTCTTTTCTTTCTTTTACTGTCTGTATTTAGAACATTCTATGTGCAGCCCATGTAAACTCTTTAAACGACTCACTTTCGGAACTCAACTGTAATAACTCGTGAGCATGTAAATAAGTTAGAACTCTTTTTCTTTCATTATAGATATAAACGGAATAGAAAACATAGTTACTATAGGTCGATCCTTTTAAAATAAAAATAAGGTGTGCCTTGCCAAACAAAAATGCAAATTGCGGGGCCCTCAATAATTGGTCATAATAAAATACTTAGAATTTGGGATGGACTGTTTAGTGAATTTCACTGCCTTCCCCAAAGATAATAACGTGTTAGACTCTTTAGGCGCGATTTAATTAAATTACATTCTTAAATTCGGGTGAGCATTTATGTGACCCAAATCCAAATCTCAACGGAGTCGGAATGTATTAACAACCACGGGCGCATTGATTGTGACGTGGTTCGAAATGCATTTTCACGACGTTGCAATTCCATAAAAAATAAATAATAATAAAAGCGGTTTAAACCTAATAAAAGCACACAAGTTATAACATGTATTAAAATCAGATATTTAGCCATTATAACAATTTAAGCGACCGTGCTAGAACCACGGGATTCGGGGGTGCCTAACACCTTCCCTCGGGTCAACAGAATTCCTTACTTAGAATTTCTGGTTCGCAGACTTCATTTGGAAAGTCGAATATTTTCCTCGAATTGGGATTCAAGATAAACCGGTGACTTGGGACACCAAAAGCCAAACCTTTCCCAAGTGGCGACTCTGAATTAAATAAATAATCCCATTTCGAATATTGTCACTTAAATTGAAAAAACTCCCTCACGCATTTATCCTTCGGGGTAGGCGCGCAAAAGGGAGGTGTGACAAGGATGAACCACATAGAATTTGAGTGTTAAATGTAACTAGAGGCATACCAGTTAAGGGAAAAAAGTGCAGAATATAGAGCAAGTAGCCTCACCTTGTAGCCTTAGCTAGACCCACAATAGCATAAGTAACACAAGTAGCAAAGATGGAGAATAGTTTGAGTGTGTGTGTAAATTGTGAACTGATGTTTGTCCGAGAACTAGAACAATGGGGGGTTATAGTATGCAGTAGAGTAGGACACATAAGGTAATGAGCCAATCATATGCACATAAGGTATGGAAATCAATTAACAATCAGTCATGATTCAATTAAGGAGCCAAAATCTCATAAAATGATACTTAATTAGATGAGGTCTCATACGGAATCCTTTAGTAAATCAGAGCAAGGTTAATAAGGTAAGAAATAATTAGACAATTGATCAAGTGAAGTCAGTTATGAACAAATAAGCCACAAAATCAAACTAGTATTACTTAATTTAAGGAAAATTGTATATGGAATCAATCAGTAATTAATGGCTAGGTTAAATAAGGCGAGAACTAACTCTGAAATCAATTAGAAGTTGCTTCTGAAAAATCAAAGAGTAAAATCAGGCTAGCAACACCAATTAATAATTATAGTATAAAGTAAGAAAACTAATTAAGGTTGTAAACGAGGGAAATAATCAAGAATCAACACATAAGTTTTGATAGAGCAAATCAATAGATCAAAATTCAAAGTAGTACTGATTTACGGGGGAAAATATCAGTTTCCACAAATAGATAACTAGGCTATATAGAATTTCAAAAATTAGCCGAGAAATCAAATCAGAAACCCTAATAGAGATGGACAAGGACAAAAATCACAAGACATTGAATTAGACTAAGGGAAAATCATGAAAGTCAAAGCACAAAACAAAACGATGTAACAAGTAACACGGAAAGACTCAGAATCAAAGCAAAATATAAGAAAATTAGGGCTTCAGCATAAATCGATTAGGGTCCAGATAATTTTAGCAGAAATCAATCAATAATACTTAAGAACAGATTATTAACATTCAAAAATCAGGAAAACTTTGAGAAGACGAGTTTATGTAAACCTTAGTTTTAGGAAGAACGGAAAATCACTTTAAAAACTAGGAAACTTTAAAGAAAACATGTGAAGTACGTTCAATCCGTCTTAGATCTGAGAAAATCAAAGATAAAATTAGGTTTTTTATAAGTGAAATAGAGATAAGAACATAGACTTAGAAGTCCACGGATAAAAATGTGAAAGATCTTACTCAAGGTCAAGTCAAATAGCCTTAAATAGGCAAGAAAACCCCAAGGTGTAAACAGACCGCCTAGGTCCTTTGAGAATCTCCTCAAGGATCCAGGAAATGGAGATACCATAGCAAACAGGAGGCCATTAGAGGCCTGAGATGGTGAAGAACCACCATAGGAGGGCAGTAGGTGAATGACAACGAGGATGAATTAGGGTTAGGTTTAGAGATCATTTGAGAGACGAGGGAACAGGTGACGTCAGGGAAAGAGTGGAAAATTATTAGGGTATGGGGGTGTAGGTGGGTTTAATTATGGTAGAAAATATCCTGACCATTGATCAAAAATGATCAACGACCAGGATTGGCCAAGGGGTTTGTGTCGGGTGAATACAGATTGGGCCTAGGGGTTTGGTTTAATATTAAGGGGGTTTTGGGCTGGTATAAAAAGGGTTAAAATTGAAACAGAAGAGACTATTTATTAAATAACCCAAACAATTGATTAAAAATAATTTGTAAAATAATTATTAATTATAAAAATAAAATTCATGCATAGAAATGTTTTAAAAATAGTTATTTAGTATTTAAAAATGCAAATGACTAATTTTTGATAAAATAATACAAAAATATATGCATGGGCTATAATTGCAAAGTTATTGCAATTATAGCCAAAAGGTGTTAATTTGGCTATTTATGAAATAATTTGGACTCAATAGGACAATAATAGTAATATTTAATCAAGACATGTTCTAAATTCATTTGTGATGCAATTTCATAATTATTTATATGAAGAAAATATTGAAATAAATTAATTTAAAGATGTAAAAATTATAGAAAATTACCCATTGATGCTAATGCACATTTTTAAAGGTATATATGCATTTCAAAAAATATTATAGAGAAAATTTGGGTATCAACACGCGTCGCACACCTTCTCAACCATGCGCTGAGCTTTAAGGAAAGAAATAACTCTACTAGGAGTGTGATCTAAAGTACCCCTCAATTTAACTCGCGGAATACCTGGCATAGCCAGTGTCAAGGTTTTGGCGTGACAACCAAGAATAGCATAATGGGGCGACAACTAGTCCATGCCCAAGATAACATCAAAATCTACTATGCTAAGCAATAACAAATTGTCTCTGGTCTCAAAACCACTAAGAGCAATCAAACACGACCAATAAACGCGATCTACAACAAGAGAATCTGCCACAGGAGTAGAAACATAAACAGGGGAACTCAAAGAATCCTGAGATACGCCCAAATGCGGGGCAAAATAAGAAGACACATAAGAATAAGTGGAGCCTGGATCGAATAAAACCGATGCATCCCTATGACAACCCAAGACAATACCTGTGATGATAGAATTGGAGGCGATAGCCTCGGTACGGGTATGAAGGGCATAATAACTGGCTTGGCCTCCCCTCTAGGGCGACCTCTACCTCCCCGACCTCCGCCTCTAGCTGGCTTAGTAGGTGGGGTAGCTACTGGTGCTGTAATCATAGCCTGAGAACTCTGCGAGACATGCTGTGGCTGAGAAGTCTGTGGAGGTGCACCCCTCCCTAGTCTAGGGCAATACATTACCATATGGCATATGTCATCACACTCAAAACATCCTTACGGCTGACGTGGCGGTGGGAACTATGCGGTACGGGTACTCTAAAACACCTGAACACCTGAAACACTATGTGAAGTCTGAAATGCAAACTGAGCTGGCTAACCCACAAAACCTCTACCATGCCGCACTCTTCCTCCAAAATAAGGGCCAGTGGATCTCTTCGGTCTATGAGGTCTTCTCGTTTCCCTGTACTCTCTATCCTAACCCCGTCTGTCATTTCTCTCCTGGACCTACCGGTCCTCTACTCCGCGAGAGATCCTTACCACCCGCTGAACTGGGACCACATGCTATGTTGCCATGACACCTGGAACCTGACAAATGCAAACTCACTACTCTGGAGAGAGGGTTGTTGGAGTCTGGGTTCCTCCCCCGATCTGTGAAGTAGTTGGTACAACCTGAATCAACCCCGCCTGAACCAATGTACCAAACATGCTCAGGAACTATGCTAAGGTCTCTTGAAGTGCTGGAGTAGTAAGGAGTAGGTGTATCAGGTGTCTGGGCTCCAGCTGGAACTGCAGGTGGCTCTTCTGTAGTAGCGTGCGCGAGTGCTCTGGCTGCACCATGTGTGCGTCCTCTACCTCTACTACGACCCCGACCTCTGACGGCTCTTGTAGGGGGCACGGGTGTCTCGTCACCTCTGGTAGCACGTGTCCTCACTATCTGTGACAGAATGGAAAATAGAGGTTTAGGATTGTGATGTCAATAATCTCGCATGATAGGGAAATCAAATGAAGTGGAATTTTCCTAATGGTTACATAGCCTCTCATAGATAAGATAGACATATCCGTACCGATCCACGAAACTCTAATAAATCGGCTTGTGATTCATGACTCCTATGAACCTAGAGCTCTGATACCAACTTGTCACGACCAAAGTTCACTCTCCGTGAACTATCGTGACGGCACCTAGTCTCTACGACTAGGTAAGCCTAATAATTTTGAAAAGAGAAAACAAATGGGAAAAAACTAATAAAATGTGAAGATAAATAAATATAGAAGCATTTAAGATGCCGCTCGGCATATACTAATACTATCGCGCCCCTTTTTTCCTCGCGGAATCAGGTTCATGACATTTGGTTGGGACAACTCTTTCCTTTTGGAAAGGGGTTCTTACAATTTTGGAGAGTCACCGCCCAACGATTTTAAGGTGCGTCAGGGCACCTATAAGGTTTATCTACAACTATCTTTTGGTAACCAGAGATAGGGTAAGGGCTTGAAATTATCCTAAGGGGAAGGTGTTAGGCACCCCTCAAGGTCCACTAGTGTGGTTCCCGGTCAAACAGTTTTTGTAAATTTGTGCAATTAGAAAATTAACAAGTATGGCTCACATAGTACGAGATATGAGTTTAAATATACAAGTGTTTGAAAACAATTAGTGAAAGGCGAAATTTTGAAAAGAGTTACAATCTAAAGCATGCTTATGAATGTAAATGGGGTGTACTAGGTTTGTTTGTAATATGGATCACATCAATGCAATAGCCGGTAGGACACTCCTCGAAGAGGGACTACATGTGGTATTAACGCACCGATCATCATATCCATATCCACTCTTTTCTGCCCCGTGAAGGTACTTAAAGTGAAGGTTGGTCTCGACCCCTATTGCATGCTATTAATCGTCCCTTCCTATCAGTCCTGGAGGAATTTAGGACTCATATCCTAAAAGAGGGGGTTCTAGGCAGACCCTCAGGTTTAAAGGCAAAATACTAAGCGACAAACAAGAACATATAGGACTGCATCTAGGGGAAAAGACATAAGCAAGTAGAAGACTCAAGTATACCTCCACAAATAATGTACATAAACAGCATGACTTATACACAATTAAGGTCTGAATTTAAATGCATGGTATCTAAGTGATAGCATTTGAACCAGATTTATTACATGACTCAGAAAAGAAATCCGAATCAGGCTTACCTACTGATTTTAACAGGTTGACAGTTAAACAAAGGAAATTCTGGTTCTATTTAAAGTTGATTACCTAAGGCTTGCCTAAGCATAAAATAGTGTACAGCAGTTGTTCATGATTATTAAAAGACCATTTGGAAATTATTTTACCACAAGAGCATGTTGTTCAAGTTGATACAAATGCAGATATTATTACCAGTTATTTTAAATCGGATAATCAAGTGTGAAGCTTTTTTTACATCTTTTATGATCAGCAGTTTACACTAAGTGTGAATGCAGGTACGAATAAGATCCTAAAACATGGTATCTAAGATGTATGTATAAAACTCATGATGCAGAATTCCTAGAGCAAGATTTATAAATGCATATGGCAAGATTGCAAAATTTCCTAAGAGCAGAATTTCTAAACACACGTGGCAGCATAGAACATAATAGTAAAGTGCTAATTATTAGCAGATTTTAACACATGATTTTGTAAAGGTGCACATGCTGAAACAATAAACAAGAGACCTAAGGACATGATTTCTAATGTATGTATGAACCCTGAGCATGGTTTCTATTGCGCAATTAGGAACATAAACCTAATTACTTGTTTTCTACCCTTAACAACTATATCATGCATATTTACCCCATCCCTTTTCACTAGCCAACCCCAATACTGGTTTACAACAAATTATTACATGCCAATACGAAATGAATTACATAAGTAAAAATGAAAATAGGAAGTTATACTATAGGAACCCCGATTAGGATTTCCTCTCTGAGTTATATAATCAATCACCTCAAGTGCCAAGATTGTTTCATAGCCTTTCTCATATCCGGGTGTGTCAGAGTTACCTAAGGACCTCAAGGGATCTCGGGTAGTGCTCACACCCAGATTGTATAACCAAGAAAGAGTAAGTGTAGTGTGGAAGGGCCAACTTTTGTGTGTCCAAGTTCAGAAGGAGCTCAAGGGCCCCAAAGCAAGGCTCACACAAAAGGGGCAAAACCTAGTAATCTAAAAGTATATGTGAGAGTGCTTGACATAGATTTAAAAGAGTTGAGTTGGAAAACAGTTTGAACAGCATGTTTGAAATAAGCTTGCAAAATAGCATAAGAGTTTGCCTTAGGGAAAATCAGTCTTGAAAGGAGGAGGGAATATGAGTAACAACAACTTAGAACAAACCAGCACACACGAGTCAAATTCAATGAATATGATCATTTCAACATTCACAAGCAGGGAAGTAAGGTGGTAGGGGACATATAGGTTTGAAACCACATAGATAGGGAAAAAATTTGACACAACAAGCATATAGAACAACTTTGAGTCTACTAAGCAAATCAATCATGATAACAGCTATTTAAAACATGGGGAAGAATGCAGCAGGATCATGTTGAAGACAAGAGTTTTGTTGAACAAAATTTGACATACTATTAGGGCCAATAGAATGCACTAGAAGACTAAGTGACTACATGGTTATACCAGTTAAAGAAAAAGGGGGTTAGGGAACTATGTGAGCTTGCTGGACAAGTATCAAGAAACTAAGTAAAATCTGATATGATGATTACACATAAGGCAAAATTTAGACATGCTTAGTAACAATAAAACATATGGACAAGTTGAAGAACTAGTAAAGTAACAATCAGAGATATGTTGGCATGGAACACATGAAGTATGAGTTTCGAGACTAAACCAGGAACATACTAGTTAAGGAAGCAAAATGCAGAAAAGTAAAGCAAGTAGAGTTCAACAGCCTAACCTTGGCTTTCAGCCAGCTAGACAAGTAGTAGCACAAGTAACAGAGAAAGAAAAGAAAGTCTGAGTGTGTGTATGTGTTTTTGAACTAACTGTTTGTGTCCTAGATTGAGAGTAGAGGAGAGTATTTATAGTAGTTTAGGAGTGGAGCAGAATAAGGTAAAGAAATCATAATTCAGCAATCATGGAAATTACATATGAAATTAGCATAGTCTTCCTTCAGTTAAGGACAAATACCCAACGGTTAAAGGGCATGAGTCACATAAGGAAAGAAAGTCAAATTAGACCCAAGTAAAGAGGTAAGCAAACATAAGTTTAATTAAGGAAGTAATCGTAAAGAATCAGTGACATTACGGACAATAAGGTAATAAGAATAATCAGTGTTATAAACAAGGGAATGAATCAATAATCAACACATAATTTTAAACAAGCAAATTAGTCAACAGAGATTCAAAATAATGCTGATTTGAAGAGAGGGAAAATATCAGTTTTCCATAAATACACGAATAGGCAAAAAATAGAATTTCATAAACATGCATAAACTTGCCAAGGGATTGACTCAGAAACCCTAGTACAAATGAACTAGGGTAAAAGTCACAAGATACTGAATTAGGCTAAAGGGAAAAATCATGAAAGTCAAAGCACAACACCAACAATGCAACAAGTAGCTCGGAAAGGCTCAGAATCGAAAAAAAAACATAAGAAAATTAGGGCTTTAATACAAACTAGTTAGGGTCCAGACAATTAGAGCAGAAATCAGCCAATAATGCCTAAGAACATATGATTAACATTCGAAAATCATGAAAACTTTGAGAAGACGAGTTTCAGTAAACCGTAGTTTAGAAAAGAGCAACTAAAATTGAAATAGTTACTCAAAACAAGATATTTTTAAAGGAAAACGTTTAATAATATTGGAATCATCTTAGATCTATAAAGATCTGAGATGAATCGAACAGTAGTGAGTCTAGGTTTTTGAAAAATAGTAAAGATGAAGAAACATTGGTTAAAAACTCATGGATACACTTAGATCAAAGACAGATCTAAAGAAAAGTAGAAAATCTCAAAAGTTAGGGTTTCAGAGAACCCAAAGAAGGTGAGAAACCATTAGATCATTATCAACTTTAGCCGGAAAGGCCATAGATCTTACTCGAACAACCATGGATGGCCGAAAAGTAGCATAAAAGACCATGGATAGAAGTTGAACAAGATCTGGACTAGATCTCTTCGAGATCTTTCCACGAAATCACAAAAACGGGCAACCAGGAGACGTAGGAGACAAGTATACGTCTCAAATAGCTAAGGGAATCCATGGATTGAGTGAGGATCAATGGGGATTGGGCTGGTTTTAGGTGGCAACGGCTAGGGTTTGAGTTAGATTTCAGAGAGAATTGGAGAGGAAAGGGGTTCAAGGGTCACGGATTGTAACAAATGAGTTAGGTTAGGGGGTCGTTTGGGTTAAAAAGGGTAAGGGGAAATAGGGGCCATTGATCTTAGAGATCAACGGCTAGGATGAGATGGGTAGGTGGGGTTCCGGGTCTAGGCATGGGTAAAGAGGGTGTGGGTCGGGTTTTAATTAGAATTAGTTTGGGAAATTGGGGTCCAATTTTGGGCTACGATTGAAAGCCAATTTGGTTATAATTTAAATAGTCATTTTCCCTATTTAATTTATAAAAAATAGTAAATAGTTCCTGAAAACTAATTTAAAGGGATAAAATGATTTATAATACATAATTAATAATTTTAAAAGATACATGATCCAATTTTATGCGTATAAAACATAATTATATCTAAAAAAAGGCTAGTATTGCAATTATATGCAATTTAGCTTTAAAAATACTAAATAAAATTTAAAAATATGTAAAAATTAATTTAGCCATATTTTGGCATAAGTATAGAAATACAATAGAAGAATTATCAAAATAATAATTTTGGAAATCATTATTGGGGATTTTATGGATAAAAAGGGAGAAAATAAATCAATTTAAAACCTTAAAATTATAGAAACAATAATAAAAACCTTGGACATGCTTATATATGCATATATATGATATTTTGAAAGTATTTTGCATATTGAAAATATACAAGAAAAAAATTGGGTATCAACATCTGCACCTCTTTGCCCGGGAAGGATGAAAGAGTTTTCAGGGAAAGAAATGATGGCCAATTTCGACCGAGCGAAATGGTTTGAAGAGGTTTTGGCCGCACCCTGGCTTCTGAGTTGCCTACATATCCCTGATTTCACAGGAATATGGTCGTATGCAGTTCAGGATTCACTAGCGGAGTATACAGATGAAGACCTTTCAAGAATGGATGCAATACCTAGGTCCGGGTGAGTGGTCGGTTTACAGGATATGGTTGTGGGCATCGGAGCGTGATCGCTCCTGCCGGGATGGCCATTGCTCGCTGCCTTACCTGCAAATTAGCAATGCAAGCATATACTATGCATAAATTTAAACATGATGCAAATTCTCGTTGGACCATGAATGTTGTCTTTGGATGGTTTGGAATGGCGTCCTCAGACCATGATGTCCTGGTCCATGAAGCGTATGATAAAGGATTCGTAGGCCATGAAATTATGTTCTCGGGCTATGAGGATGGTGCCTCTAAACCATGACGCCTTTGAATAATGATATGTAAATGATTGAAAGAGATCATCAGGCCATGACATGGTGTTCTCGGGCTATGAAGATGGTGCCTCTGAACGATGACGCCTTTGGATGAGTTGGCGATATTTTAGCCCATTAAGGATGCAGTAATATGATGCGGACAAGACAGAGCTTAGACTTGCAAATTGAAGAGCAGAGCTTAGCCTATAAGAGAAGCGAGATAAATAGTGCTTGGGATAACGCTTAGTTTCGAAGAAAATTGGAGGGCTTAGTTTCGAAGAAAATTGGAGGTAGAGCTTAGCCTCGGAAGGCAGAATGATAGCCTTACGCAAAGATGCGAATGCAGATGGAGGTAGAGCTTAACCTCGAAAGGCAGAATGGTAGCCTTAAGCAAGTAGGAAGGCAGAATGGTAACTTATGCAAAGATGCGAATGTAGATGGAGGTAGAGCTTAACCTCGTAAGGCAAGGTGGTAGCATTATGCAAACAGGAAGGCAGAATGGTACCCTTATGCAATGCAAATGCATATGGAGACAACGTTTAGTCTCAGAAGGCAGAATGGTAGCCTTATGCAAATTGGAAGGCAGAATAGTAGCCTTATGTAATGCAAATGCAGATGGAGGTAGAGCTTAACCTCAGAAGGCAGAATGGTAGCCTTATGCAGATTGGAAGGCAAAATAGTAGCCTTATGCAATGCGAATGTAGATGGAGACAACGTTTAGCCTCGGAAGGCAGAATGGTAGCCTTATGCAAATTGGAAGGCAGAATAGTAGCCTTATGCAATGCAAAGGCAGATGGAGGTAGAGCTTAACCTCGGAAGGCAGAATGGTATCCTTATGCAGATTGGAAGGTATAATAGTATCCTTATGCAATGCGGATGCAGATGGAGAAATCGTTTAGTTTCGGAAGGCAGAATGGTAGACTTATGCAAGAAATAAGATTACAATTGACAATAGAGTTTTCATAGATGGGAGCATTGTGGCATACAGAACATCATTGGTGTGTACTGACAGAAAATGTTGTTAAGTGCAATGGTTCGGAGAATCTTATTCTTGAACAATGTTTGTTCCATGGGCGTACAATATGTTTGATGATTTCACAATCCTAGTGCTTGCATCCAAAGAAAAATCGTAAGTTTTGTAAAGGGGAAGGTTAGTTCGTATCCCCACTGGCCTTGCTTGACTCGTTCAGCTTTGATCTGGTGATACCGTCTGTATCATTGGGGTAGCATTTCTAAACAAAGCAGTTTCAATAATAAGCACACATGATTTTGTAAAAGTATGACATAAATGTATAGTTAAAAATAACTTTTAGATGAAACAACGACTGTGACGTTGTTCAGGACATTGCAACCTCTGTTGCTTTAGAATTTTGAGGATCCTCCTCAAAATTCTGCACCATTTTGATCAGTTGATGTTTCTAACTACTACTCGTGGGGGGATTTGCTGAAATTACTTCAGAATTTTTTAGGGTCCTCCTCAAAATTCTGCCCCAGTTTCCAACTAGGGGGAAATGGAATTTTTATTGAATTGTGATCGAACCCATAGGGCTGCCTACGTATCCCCTCTTAAACGAGAATCAGGTCAGGCGTAGTTCAATTTACATCATATGAGGAAAGGATAAAGATTACACGTAGTAACGCTTGACTGCATTTGACTTAATCGACATTGGCCAGACTTCTTCGTCCATTTATGCAAGTATGAGGGCTCCTTCTGTAAAAACCCGGTGAACCATGTATAGACCCTGCCAATTGGAAGAGAACTTCCCTTTAGCTTCATCTTGATACGGAAAAATTTTCTTTAACACCAGTTTCCCCAGTGTGAACTCTCTTGGCTTAACTCTCTTGTTGAAGGCTGTGGACATTTTGTTCTGGTAGAGTTGACCATGGCAGACTGCATTCATTCTCTTTTCGTCTATAAGGGCTAGTTGTCATAACAACTTTTTACCCACTCTGCGTCGTCGATCTCAGCTTTTTGTATGATCCTTAGAGAAGGAATTTCTACCTCAACGGGAATGACAGCCTCTGTACCGTAAACCAGCATATAGGGGGTTGCACCGGTTGATTTGCGAATGGTGGTGCGATACCCCAGTAGAGCAAATGATAACTTCTCGTGCCACTGTTTATGCTTCTCTATCATTTTCCACAATATCTTCTCGATATTCTTGTTGGCGGCTTCTACAGCGCCATTCGTCTAAGGCTTGTAGACTGTGAAATATTTGTGTCTTATCTTGAAAGTTTCACACAAAGCTCCCATCAAGTCATTGTTGAGGTTGGAGCCATTATCAGTAATTATTCACTCTAGGATTCTGAATAGACAAACCATGCGGTCGCAGACAAAATCTGCCACGACTTTCTTAGTCACTACTTTATAAGATGTTGCTTCGACCCATTTGGTGAAATAGTCTATGGCTACCAAGATAAACCTATGTTCATTGGAAGCAGCAGGCTCGACTAGTCCAATAACATCCATCCCCCAAGCGGCGAACTGCTAAGGTGAGCTTGTTGTGTTAAGCTCGCATGGAGGTACCTTTATCATGTCTGCATGTATATGACAGCGGTGGCATTTCCGGACATACTAGATGCAGTCCGTCTCCATAGTTATCCAAAAGCAACTAGCCTAGAGTATCTTCTTTGCTAAGACAAAACTATTCATATGTGGACCGCAGGTCCCAACATGAATTTCCTCTAGTAGCCTGGATGATTCCTTTGCGTCGACACATCTTAATAATCCTAAAGGAGTCCTCCTATACAGGATTCCTCCACTGTGAAAGAAGTTGTAGGACAATCTCTGAAGTATGCATTTTTTAGTAGGATTTGCAAGCTCTGGTACTTTCCTTTTGCCAAATATTCCTTGATATCGTGAAACTAAGGCTTTCAGTATGTTTCCTCTTCAACATGGGCATAATAAGCTGGCTGATCTTGGATTTTCACTGGAATGGGATCAATGAAATTCTTGTTTGGATGTTGTATCATAGATGATAGGGTAGCCAATGCATCGACAAACTCATTCTAGATTCTGGGAACATGCTAGAATTCTGATTTCGTGAACCTCTTTCTCAATTCCTGTACATGATGCAGATACGGGAGTATCTTGGAGTTCTTGGTTGTCCATTCTCCCTGTACCTGATGTACAAGCAAGTCTGAATCTCAAATCACTTGCAGCTCTTGAACGTTCATGTCAATGGCCATTTTGAGACCTAAGATGCAGGCTTCTACTCGGCCATATTGTTGGTGCATGGGAACCTGAGTTTGGCAGACACCAGATAATGCTGACCGGTTTCTGATTTTAGGACTGCTCCTATGCCAACTCCTTTGAAGTTTGCCGCTCCATCGAAGAACATTCTCCCACCGTCATAAGATTTCGCAATATCTTCTCCTATGAATGATACCTCTTCATTAGGAAAATATGTTTTCAGGGGTTTGTATCCCCCATCCATGGGGTTTTCATCAAGGTGGTCTGTCAGTGCTTGTCCCTTGACTGCTTTTTGAGTTACGTAAACAATGTTGAACTCACTCAACATGATTTGCCACTTGGCTAGCTTGCCAATGGGCATGGGCTTTTGAAAGATGTACTTCAAGGGATCTATTCTCGATATGAGATATGTAGTATATGCACAAAAGTAGTGTCTCAACTTCTGAGCTACCCAAGTTAAAGCACAATAGGTGCATTCAAATAGAGAATATCGGGCCTCGTATGGGGCAAACTTCTTACTAAGATAATAAATGGCGTGTTCCTTCCTCCCTGTTTCATCATGCTGCCCCAGAACACAACCAAAAGCTCCATCCAACACTGCAAGGTAGAGTAATAAGGGTGTACCTAGCTCGGGTGGGACCAAGACTAGTGGTGTTGATAGGTACTCTTTGATTTTGTTGAAGGACTTTTGGCAGTCCTCGGTCCATTTGGTTACGGCATCCTTCTTCAACATCATAAATATTGGCTCATAGATAACTGTAGACTATGCTATGAATCGGCTGATGTAGTTAAGCCTCCCCAAGAAACTCATCACGTCCTTCTTGTTCTTTGGCGGTGGTAGTTATTGAATGGCTTTGACTTTTGATGGATCCAATTCTATTCCTCAACGACTCACAATAAATCCAAGCAATTTCCTAGCAGGAACCCCAAATGCGTACTTTGCTGGGTTTAGTTTTAGGTTGTATCTCTGCCGTCGATTGAAGAACGTCCTCAGATCTTCCATGTGATCAGTGACCTTCTTGGATTTGATAATAACATCGTCCACATATACCTCTATCTCCTTGTGTATCATATCATGGAAAATGGTAGTCATGGCCCTCATGTAGGTGGCCCCTGTATTCTTCAGGTCGAATGGCATCATCTTGTAACAGTACACTCCCCACGGCGTAATGAAAGATGTTTTCTCAGCATCTTCTTCATCCATCCAGATCTAATGATAACTCGCGAAGCAATCCACGAATGACTATAGCTCATGCTTAGCGCAATTGTCAATCAGGATGTTTATATTTGGCAAAGGGAAGTCATCTTTTGGACTGAATTTGTTGAGATCCCATTAGTCGACACAGAGTCTGACATTCCCATCCTTCTTTGGCATTGGCACAATGTTGGCTAACCATGTCGGGTATTCTACTACCCTGAGAACCTTAGCTTTAACTTGCTTGGTAATTTCTTCCTTGATTTTCAGACTCATATTAGGCTTGAACTTTCTGAGCTTTTGCTTTACCGGTGAACACATTGGATCGGTTGGCAGTTTGTGAGCCACAATAGACGTACTCAGACCAGTCATATCATCATACGACCAGGCGAATATGTCCTCATACTCCTTTAGAAATTTTGTGTATTCTTTCTTTTCTGATGGCGATAGGTGAATGCTGATTCATGTTTCCTTGATGTTTTCTGCATCTCCCAGGTTGACAATTTTGGTCTTGTCCAGGTTGGACTTAGGTCTGTTCTCGAAGTCCTCAACTTCTTTGACAATCTCATTAGGTATATCATCTTCCTATAAATTAATATCCGTTTGTAGTGTTGTCTCATTGCATGTCACAGTCATTGGTTCATCAACACAAGTAATAGTAATGTTGTATTGGTAAAGTAAGGAGAAAAAACAATAGCAATAAATATTAATTCATAAGAAAATCAAAAATGCTTTTGATAAATTGAATAACTATTTTGAACATCGAAGATCTTATTGAGGGAATTGAAAAATGCGAAAAGAAAAATATTTAGTAAATAAACAGTGAATAATGCTTGTTTTAGCCTTGCTACCCCGAGGCTGTCGGGCTTTGGTTGTCTTGACGGTCTAATTCTTGAGATATGCCCCTCTGCTCACAGCCTGTATGGAAGGGCCTTCCTCTCCCTCCTCCTTGAGAATAACGCAACAGTCCATATCGTTGTCCTCTAGAAATAATTTCTTCACTGCTGCAAGTACTTCTTCTTCATCTGACCCATAAATAATGTTAGCCTGTTGGAAAGTCTGCTCCAGATGTTGTATAGGCTGCTCTAATGGGTAGTAAGGATTGCTCTATGGTGGCGACCTTGTTGAATTCTTCCCAGGTGTATTCATATCCCAGACCAAAAGTAGTGCCGTGTTTCTTGAGTTTTATGGGTTTAGAAATTCCTTGGAGGTTCTTGCCGAGCCCTTTGCTGGGTTCGTACCCACTCCAACTTAGTATACTGTCGATTTTGCTATACAATTATTTGTCTTTGTCGATAGAATTGACCCATTCAATGTGGTGGTAAGTTTCTCCACCTAACTTCCTTCTTCCCTCGATTGTCGAAATGGTCTGGCGACTGTATATAGGGTTGCTACCGTCGCCATGAATGATCAATTCCTGGTGATTCCATTCAAACTTTACTACCTGACGCAGAGTTGATGCTACGGCCCCAGCAACATGAATCCATGGCCGTCCCAGCAACAAGTTGTAAGATGTTGGTACATATATTACCTGGAAATCGACCTCGAACCAGATTGGTCCCATCTGCAGTCATAGGCTAATCTCACCAATGGTGGACCTTTGAGAACCATCGAAGGCTTTCACATTGATTGCTCCATCCTTTATCTCATGTATCCCTATACCCAACTTCTTGAGTGTTACCAGCGGAAAAATATTAAGACTGGAACCTCCATTGATCAGGATTGTGGTGATGAAATAATTTTCGCATTGTACGGTGATGTGCAGTGCTTTGTTGTGCCCCAGCCCTTCAGGTGGCAGCTCGTCCTCATGAAAGGTGATGTTATGGCTTTCCAACACTTGTCCTACCATATTAGCCACTTCCCCGCTAGTAATGTTATTTGGTACGTACACTTCACTCAACCCCTTTAATAAAGCATTCTTATATGCCTCAGAATTTTGCAGCAAAGAGAGAATGGATATTTGGGCTGGTGTCTTGTTTAACTGGTCGATGACAGAATATTCCTTGGCATGTATCTTCCTCCAAAAGTCGTCCGCACCTATCTCAATGAGGGCGGCTGATTGGAGGCCTGCTTACTTGACTTAGCTAGATGTTCAGGGGTATAGACTCTACCAGTTCTTGTCATACCCTGTGCTGCGACAGTTTCTTCAATCCTAACCTTGCCCTTCCTTCTCGCCTCGGTTGTATAGTCCCAGGGTACAACAGTTGTGTTGAATGATGGCATGGTTTATATCGCCACTGGGATCGGCGCGGCTATCCTCACTTCGAATGGAGCATGTTCCTTGGGTGGCAAGCCTCCAACCTCAAATGGTGCAGGTGCTTTTGCCGGAGACACGAATTCAACCTTAATTGGTGCTGGTGTCTTTGTGGATGGCGCTGCTTCAAACTCAAGAGGTACAAACATATTCACCTCAGTGTCCTCAAATGGTTGGATCTAGACTATGATTGATTGAGAGTAATTATTGGTTTCTTTTGGGTCATCACCTTTTGCGATCAACCCGATTGATCCCTCGGGATCCCAGTTATCTTCTATTTCAATCATGCGGATACCTCCACCCTTATGGTCTGGAAGAGGGTTGTTGTGGATGTTTGGAGAGGGTTATTTTGCCACAATGATCTTGTTATCAATCAAAGACTGTAATCAGGGATATGTAGGCATGGAACACATGAAGTTTGAGTTTTGGAATTGAACCGGGAACATACTAGTTAAGGAAGCAAAGTGCAGAAAAGTAAAGCAAGTAGAGTTCCACAGCCTAGCCTTGGCTTTCAGACGCTAGACAAGCAGTAGCACAAGTAGCAAAGAAAGAAGAGAAAGTCTGAGTGTGTGTATGTGTTTTTGAAATAATTATTCGTGTCCTAGATTGAGAGTAGATGAGAGTATATATAGTAGTTTAGGAGTGGAGCGGAATAAGGTAAATAAATTATAATTCAGCAATCAATGAAATTACATATGAAATTAGCATAGTCTTCCTTCAATTAAGGATAAATACCCAACGGTTAAAGGACATGAGTTAGTTAAGAAAAGAAAATCAAATCAGACCCAAGTAAAGAGGTAAGCAAATAGAAGTTTAATTAAGGAAGTAATCATGAAGAATCAGTGACATTACAGACAATAAGGTAAACAGAATAATCAGAGTTATAAAAAAGGGAATGAATCAATAATCAACACATAATTTTAAACAAGCAAATCAGTCAATCGAGATTCAAAATAATGCTGATTTGAAGAGAGGGAAAATATCAGTTTTCTATAAATAGACAAATAGGCAAAAAATAGAATTTCATAAACATGTATAAACTTGCCAAGGGATCGACTCAGAAACCCTAGTACAGATGAACTAGGGTAAAAGTCACAAGATACTGAATTAGGCTAAAGGGAAAAATCCAATTTAACAAATAGCTTGGAAAGACTCAGAATCGAAACAAAAACATAAGAAAATTAGGGCATTAACACAAACTAGTTAGGGTCCAGACAATTTCAGCAGAATTCAGTCAATAATACCTAAGAACATATGATTAACACTCGAAAATAATAAAAACTTTGAGAAGGCGAGTTTCAGTAAACCCTAGTTGAGAAAACAACAACTAAAATTGAAATAGTTACTCAAAACAGGAGATTTTTTAAAGGAAAACGTTTAATAACACTGGAATAATCTCAGATCTATAAAGATCTGAGAAGAATCGAACAGTAGTGAGTCTAGGGTTTCAAAAAATAGTAATGATGAAGAAAAATAGGTAAAACAAAACTCATAGGTACACTTAGATCTAAGACAGATCTAAAGAAAAGTGAAAAATCTCAAGAGCTAGGGTTTCAGAGAACCCGAAGAAGGTAAGAAAATATTAGATCGTTACCGGTTTTAGCCGGAAAGGCCATGTATCTTACTCGAATAGCCATGGATTGCCAGAAAGTAGCATAAAAGACCATGGATAAAAGTTGAACAAGATCTGGACTAGATCTCTTCGAGATCTTTCCACAAAATCACAAAAACGGGCAACCAGGAGACGTAGGAGACAAGTATACATCTCAAACAGCCATGGGAATCCATGGATTGAGTGAGGATCAAAGGGGATTGGGCTGGTTTTATGTGGGGGCAGCTAGGGTTTGAGTTAGGTTTCAGAGAGAATTGGAGAGGAAAGGGGATTCAAGGGTGGAGGATTGTAACAAATCAGTTAGGTTAGGGGGTCGTTTGAGTTAAAAAAAGGTAAGAGGAAATAAGGGTCGTTGATCTTAGAGATCAACGGCAAGGATGAGACAGGTAGGTGGGGTTTCGGGTTTGGTCATGGGTAAAGAGGGTGTGCGTCGGGTTTTAATTAGAATTGGGTTGGGAAATTAGGGTCCAATTTTGTGCTACAATTGAAAGCCAATTTGGCTATATTTTAAATAGCCATTTTTCCCTATTTAATTTATAAAAAATAGCAAATAGTTTCTGAAAACTAATTTAAAGGGATAAAATGATTTATAATACTTAATTAAGAAATTTAAAAAAATACAAGATCCAATTTTATGCGTATAAAACATAATTAAATCTAAAAAAGGCTGGTATTGCAATTATGTGCAATTTAGCTTTAAAAATACTAAATAAAATTGTAAAAATTACTTTAGCAATATTTTGACATAAGTATAGAAATACAATAGAATAATTATCAAAATAATAATTTTTTAAATAATTATTGGGGATTTATGGATAAAAAGGGAGAAAATAAATCAATTTAAAACATTAAAATTATGGGAAAAATAATAAAAACTTTGGACATGCTTATATATGCATATATATGATATTTTGAAAGTATTTTGCATATTGAAAATATACAGGGAAAAATTGGGTATCAACAAATACAAGATCTCAAAAACTGAACAACTTCCCAAAACTCAGAATCTCATGAAATCACAAGTTATGAATACTACATAGTGCTCTAACTCCAAAATGTCTAAATCAAAGTAAATACAAAAGGGCTATAACTATAAGAGAGAATTGAGAGGACTTCTCGGTCTGCAGACGCGGAAGATATACCTCGAAGTCTCTGAAGAATCGTCTTGCCTCAAGGATGGTAGGGCTGAGCCGAAGAACCTGGATCTACATATGAAAAACATGCGCAGAAAGGGCATGAGTACACTATTGATACCCATTTTTTTCTATATATTTTAAATATGCATAACGCTTTAAAAATAGCATATATATGCATATATAAGCATGCACAAAGTTTTTATTATTTTTTCCATAATTTTAAGAGTTTAAATTGATTTATTTTCTCCCTTTTTATTCATAAAATCCCCAATAATTATTTCCAAAATTATTTTTATGATAATTCATTTATTTAATTTCTATACTTATGCCAAAATATGGCTAATATAATTTTCATGCATTTTTATAATTACATTTGGTATTTTTTAGCTAAATTGCATATAATTGCAATGTTAGCCCATTTTAAGATATAATTATATTTTATATACGTAAAATTGGTCCCTATATCTTTACAATGTTAATTATGTATTTTAAATTATTTTGGAACATTAAATTATTATCCAAAAATTATATATTATTTTTATAAATTAAAATGGAAAACATTGTCTATTTAAATAATAGCCAGATTTGGCATTCAATTGTAGCCGAAATCAGATCCAATCCCCAACCCAACCTATTAAATAACCTAACCTAGATTCTATAAACCCTTATCCAAACCCGAAACCCACCTACCCGGTTAAATCCTGACCGTTGATCTCCCAGATCAACGGTCCAAACAAGCCCCTTCCTTTTTAATCCTAAAGATCCCCTAACTCTAATCACTTTTCTAAATCTGCCGCCTTCAAATCCTCTCATCTTCTCTATTCTCTCAACCTAACCCTAGACTCTGTCAATCACCTCCCTTCTCCAGTCATCTCCGGTTACTACCGTTTAACCCCAAGCCTTCAATGGTCACTCTACCGCCTTGCTCATCATCTCTAAGGCCTTCAAGGGTCCTGGGCCATGCTGATTTGGATCTAGGGTTTCTTTTTATGTTGGTCATGGCTTCTCTGGTGTGATTTTGGGCAAAATCACACCTTATATGTTACGATCGGTGAAGTTTACAACAGGTTCTTTCGTTCTATTTGGGTTTTCCTTTGAAACCCTAACTCCCATTTGAATCTCTTAGATCTGTGTTAGTTTTAACTCTTTAAGTATGTTTCTTCCTATGATTTGCACTATTCTCGAACTTCTTCTGAAAGATCCTCAACTTTAAACCGCTTTTACATTCTTTAAAAATTAGGGTTTCTCGGAGTTCTTTCTACACTTGTTTTAATCGATTTTCTTTATGATTAAACCTCTTTCCTTGCTTATTTTGACCAATCTTATGTTCTTACTGCTTTTTAATTCATCTATGTCAAAAAGTCCTAATTTCTAAGGTTTTCTTTGCTTTGGTTCTGTGTGTTAGCCTATTTACTTGACTCTTGTTAGTCTTCCGTGGTTACGATGCTTCGAATGTGTTTTACTGAATTCTTAGTCTAATTATGTCACTTTTATATGACTGTGCTCATTTTGTTTGTTCATCTCTTTCTTCTTTTTGTCAATATGGCTAACCTTGTCTGTTTGATATTCTCTATTTATATGTTGAAAATACAGAATCATGACTCCGTCATGATTAATTCTACAACAACAACAACAACAATCCAGTATAATCCCACTTAGTGGGGTCTGGGGAAGGTCGTGTGTACGTAGACCTTACCCCTACCCTAGGGTAGAGAGGCTGTTTCCAAATAGACCCTCGGCATCCTTCCCTCCAAGACCTTCCCACCTTGCTCTTGGGGAGACTCGAACTTACAACGTTTTGGTTGGAAGTGGAGGTTGCATACCGTCAGAGCAACCTCTCTTGTCGCATTGATTCTGATTTTCTTAATTGATGGTGATTGAAAGATTTTCTTTTCAAGCCCTAAAAGTTTTACCTCGTGTGTTTAAGCTGACTGATTTAATTACCATATTTGCTATGATACTTTATTTCTACTGAGTTGTGTCCTTAATTAAGGTTTTATGAATTTAGTCCTAATCGACTACTCTATGCTTACTAAACCTTGACTCCTTCTATATTTAGTCATGCACTGACTTTTCTTCTTGCCTTATATGATACTGAATCTTCCCGTTTGATTTGATTCCCATAACTTAAGGGAGTACTTCCTTGATTCTCTAATTGATTGATTCTAAGTTCTTCAATTATTACACTACTATGATTCTTACTTTATTTCACTACCTACTTTCAACTATAAATACCCTAGGTGTTTCATTAACAGACATGAACACTTGGTTTTCAAAACTACCTCTCTTACTAAAAATCTCTGCTCTCCCTTTCTCTCTCGTGCTATTTGCTACTATTACCCGGCTTCAAGCCAAGGCTAATTATCTGTGCTCTCTTGTTCTTTCATTCTTCTTACTTCTCTCTTCGCTGATATGTCCTAGTTTAAATTTAAAGCCTCAATAACAACATGCTTCTCTTATTGTTTCAGTTTCTCTTATTTCTAGTCTGCTTCTACTTGTGGTTCTGTTGTGAAACTTGTAGTTAAGTTACCTTATCAACATGTTATTATTTCTCCCCCTTCCCTTTGGATTAATGTATTCCCTTATGTATGTTTCAAAGCATGCCCTGTCAATTACCTTTTACTTCTTTTGTGCTTATCATCCTATGAATCCCTAAATCCTTTTACTCTCTTTCTATGTGTTTGTGTTCTTCCTGACTAGTTTGTGATTATGTCAGTATCAACTATTGTTGAGCATGTCCAAACTAGTCCTAAGACTCTTGCTGGGTTATGTGTTTGCAGTCAAATGTCTGTGTATCCTCGAACCCCTTGACCCCTTTGTGACTATTGAAGTCCTTTGGATTCTGTGTATGATCCTATCCCAAAGTGTTTGACTTTGTTTACCACTCCAACCTCTTTTCAAACAACCTATGTTGCTTTACTAATTGTTTTCTAATCCAATCTTTAATAAACCTTTCCAACTTGTGCCCTGTACTTTCACTTTACTCTTAGTCAATAAGTTATGCCCCCTCTAGTATGTGTACTACCATAGGATCCTTTTGAGAGCCCTCTGAACTCTGGCATACTGAGGTTGACCTTTCCACACTGCACTAATTCAATGCTTGGTTGCTAAGTCTAGGGGTAAGCATTGCCCGGGGTCCTTGAGACCCTTAGGGAACTTTGATGCACCTAGACTCTAATTTGTCTATGGAAATGAGGCTTGTGAGACCATTAGAGGCTTTGGGAAACTTGGGCCTAATTGCAGGCTCCCTATAGTATAGCTTCTTGATTTTTTATTTTACTTATGTAATTCATTCATTGGCTTGTAATAATTTGTAAATAGGTATTTGGGGTATTTAGTAAAAGGGTGGATAGATGCATACTTTAAAGGGTGATATGGGTAGATATCTTGCTTTTAGGACATTATATTAAAGACTGACTGTTTGCATAAGTAGAAAACATGCTCATAGGTTTGCTTTTGAATCTGATTGTTGTGTCTGATAGAAATCATGCCTATAGGATCTCATTTCTAATATCGTTTGCATCAGGTAGAAATCATGTTCATAAGATTCTGCATTTGTCATGTTAGAAACCATGTTTATAGGTTCCAAACAATCGCGTCTTAAATCAGTGCAAATATAGATGCTATGCCTATAGGATTCAACTCTGATTCAGTTCTAATAAGTCTTTCCATGTGTTACTACAAATCGAGTAGAATAAAAAATCCACCTAGATATCATGCCTATAGGGATCTCTACTCGCAATTCTACCTGATAATCTAATTAGACTAATAAATTAACTTCATTACACCTAGTTCATTTTAATTGGTCTTATTAAGTGTCAAATATTTCCTGAAACAAGTCCTTACAAAATTGCTTTAATCTCATTAGATATCCTGCCTATAGGTATTAAAGGAGTCTATTTCGAAAACTTGTTTGTTTCTGCATTAACACAGACACAATATATTGCATATAGGCAAGCCTTAGGGCGTTTTCAAAACTGTACTTCTCTAAAAAGTCTCTGTCGCTTAACGTCTCTGATTCTAACAAGCTTTTAAAAGGGGAATCTTGAGGCAACTACCAGGTTATAACTTTTGGGTATAAAAGTGGTCTGTTTATGCATAATTACTTAGAGATCCTGCCTTAGGACTTTGATTAATAAAGACCTTAACTGTGTTTGAGACATGCTGCTTGTATGTTTGTTTGTGGAGGAAACTTTGAGCCTCTTAATTGCTCCCATTATGTGTGAAAGTCCTAAATGTTTTGACTGGCGTCTTAGAATTTTCGCCTTTCTAAACCTTAGGGGTACGTCTAGAACTACCTATAGGTAGAGGTCCTAGCTCCCTCCAGGACCATTAAGAAGGGATTGGTAGCAGCACACCATAGGAATTAGTGACCAAACACTCATTTTGCATGACCAATAAAGGGATGGGAAGGTTAGACATGAGATATGATGACTACGCATTAATGTCATGTGTATCCCCTCATTGAAGAGTGTTTACCGGACATTGCGTGGGGAGATCCTATAGGATAACTAACCTAGGACCCCTCTTTATCAAAGCTTTCTTTATTTAAACCTTTGTTTCATAACTTGTTCAAACCTTATCTTACTACTTGAACTATCCAATGTGCCTTTCTTGCAACTTACTTGATTCAACTATTTATATGGACTAATTTGTGAATATAAGTTCGGTCGGGACCCACAGTTATGGACCAAGAGGGATGCCTAAAACTTTCCCCTCGAGGTTACTTTGAGCCCTTACCCTAATCTCTAGTAATGCAAACCAACCCAAGAGTTAATCACTCTAGGTGCCCTAACGCACCATAATTTGTTAGGTGGTGACTCATTCCCAAAGGAAATGAGTCATTACACCCCGTGAATGTCGAAATCCGGACTTTCCCCTCAAAGAAAAAAAGGGGTGTGACATACACCACAGCGGTACTCAGTAAATGTCAAGCCTAATCTCGGTCGGGTAGTGACAAGGAAAGTCAGGGTCCTACTAAATATAGATGAAAAACAAGGTAAAACTGTATAGAATATGACAATATAATTAAGTGCTAATAGTATGAAGTAACACATGATAATAAGAAATAATAACAACTACAACAGAGAGAGAAATCACAGAGACAATATAACTCCACACAGAAATAGCAAGCGGGGATCTACCAGGATATCGTCCTATAGCCCCCAAATGTAAATATCCAGCAAACTAGGGATCTACTAGGATACCGTCTTGTAGCCCCCAAATGTAAATATTCAGTGGATCTACCGGGTGTCGTCCCGTAGTCCATCTCATAGTGCGCCGGGGATCTACTGAAATCCCGATCTATAGTCCGCAAATGTAAATGCCCAGTACTGAGGGAATCTACCGGGTGCAGTCCAGTAGTTCCAATATAAATGTGCATGGGGATCTTAATAGCTAGGGATTCTATTTCATTTTACACTCCTTTTTACTTGAGTTTTGATTAAAAATGTATACAAATAGTCCCAAAGGCTTACATGTTGTACTTGTTTATAAGGTTTGGTCAAAAAAAGTGACAAGTAGTCAAAACCAGCTAAAAAAGGAGTGAAACATGCACAAGTACCAAGAACAAGTCAAGGCACTGCTACAGCATAAAATCCATTACAGCCGCAACAGACCCACCGCGGCCACAGACAATTTAGTGCGGTCCGCGGTGGGTGAGTTCAGAGAAGTGCACTTTTGGAGCATAAAGCAGTGCGGCCGCAGAGGATTTCTTGCGGCCGCAGTATCCTCTTCGTAGCCGCAATCCATTTATGCGGTCCGCGGAGAGGGGTTTCATAGAGTTGGGAGTTTGGAGGATTGAAGCCAGCGCGGTCCGCCTAGCATTTTGTGTGGACCGTAGTGAAGCCACCGCGGCCTCAGAGCATTTTATGCGGTCCGCGGTGACCAGATTCAGAGACCAAGAACATGAAGCCAAAAAGACTTACCGTGGTCGCGGTCTATTTCTTGCGGACTGCGGTACCTCCATCAGGGGTATTTTTGTCCAAAAAATTCAGTCTTGTATAAATACTTTCTTTTCACATTTTTAGGTTATCAGTTAGACTCCAGAGCACGTGAACGGCGGTTTTGTTCCATTTTGAGTAATTTGCAGCTAGTTTAACACTGAATCTTCATTATCGTTGTTTGTAATCAAATCATATGGTTTATTCTTCATCTATTTATCTATTTTCTTCCATTATTATGAGTAGCTAGACTCATTAGTGTGAGTATTTGATGGGTCTTTTGTTCTAAGGCTTAGATGTTTATGAGTAGTTGATATTTGGACTGATTTGTGTTTTTCATGTTGAATAAGTGTTAATTTATGCCTATTTGACTTGGGCGCTTCTTGAGAAAGAGTTGAGTCTAGGAAAATTAGTCCAATAAGGAATTGGGGTGTAATCAAGAGATTTATATCCCTAATTAAGGGGTTAAACCTAGAAATAGTAATACCCGACTTGAGCTTATATTGCTTGCACAATTTTGACACACAATTGGTCTTGAGAAAGTCAATTAGGGCAAAGACGCTCAAGCTACCGAGAGGTATAGAGTGAGTAATCTCGTGCATTGGCTATATCGCAATCCCCAACATACAACTTTGTCTTAGGCTTTAGATCCGTCAAGTATTCACCTAGGATAAAGTCATTTCCCTAGTGCCTCTTTAACTATTTAGAAAACCTTACAAGTATTTCCTCTTAGTTTAATTTAGCATCTCAACAACAACAACAACAACAACAACGACCCAGTATAATCCCACAAGTGGGGTCTGGGGAGGGTAATATGTACGCATACCTTACCCCTACCCCGAAGGGTAGAGAGGCTGTTTCCGGGAGACCCTCGGCTCAAAAAGCAACAGGAGCCGATATATTAGTACCATAAAAATGCATAATAAAATAACAGCAGTATAAGAGATATGAAATATGAAATACAGAATACGAAATACGAAATAGATGGCTGGTATAGTAAAACTAGCAGGTAAAGCCCTGCATCAATAGACGACCAATGACATTCTTAGTCTAACTCCTAATTGGCTAGTCTCTCTCTATTGTGTTGTAGAAATATTCACAACTTTCCCCTAACCTACAACCTTAATGCTCGACCTCCATAATTCTCTATCAAGGGCCATGTCCTCAGTAATCCTAAGTCGCGCCATGTCCTGTCTGATCACCTCTCCCCAATACTTCTTAGGTCGCCCTCTACCTCTCCGCGTGCCCACTACAGCCAGTCGCTCACACCTCCTCACCGGTGCATCAGTGCTCCTCCTCTGAATGTGCCCGAACCATCTGAGTCTTACTTCCCGCATCTTGTCCTCCATGGGGGCCACGCCCACCTTCTCTCGAATATCTTCATTCCTAATCTTATCCATCCTTGTATGCCCGCACATCCACCTCAACATCCTCATCTCTGCTACTTTCATCTTCTGGATGTGTGAGTTCTTTACCGGCCAACATTCAGTTCCATATAACATGGCAGGCCTAACCACTGCTCTATAAAACTTACCTTTTAGTAATGATGGCACTTTCTTGTCACACAAGACTCCCGACGCTAACCTCCACTTCATCCACCCCACCCCTATACGGTGTGTGACATCCTCGTCAATTTCTCCAATCCCCTAAATAACCGATCCAAGGTACTTGAAACTACCCCTCTTGGGAATGACTTGAGAGTCAAGCCTCACTTCAACTCCCGCTTCTGTCGGCTCAACTCCAAATTTGCACTCGAGGTATTCCGTCTTCGTCCTGCTCAACTTGAAACCTTTAGACTCAAGAGCATGTCTCCAAATCTCTAGCCTCTCGTTGACGTCGCCTCGTGTCTCATCAATTAGAATAATGTCATCAGCGAATAGCATGCACCATGGCACCTCCCCTTGAATATGATGAGTCAGTGCATCCATCACCAAGGCAAATAGGAATGGGCTGAGCGTAGACCCTTGGTGCAACCCCATAATAACTGGAAAGTGTTCAGAGTCGCCTCCTACTATTCTAACCCGAGTCTTAGCTCCATCATACATGTCTTTAATCACCCTAATATAGTCAATCGGGACCCCTTTATCCTCTAAGCAGCTCCATAAGACCTCCCTAGGAACCCTATCATACGTTTTCTCCAGATCAATAAACACCATGTGGAGATCCTTATTCCTATCCCTGTAATGTTCCACCATCCTCCTAATAAGGTGGATAGCTTCTGTGGTAGATCGCCCGGGCATGAATCCGAACTGGTTGTCTGAAATAGACACCGTCCTTCGCACTCTCATTTCTACCACTCTCTCCCAAACTTTCATGGTATGACTTAGTAATGATGCCCCTATAGTTGTTACAGCTCTAGACATCACCTTTTTTCTTATACAACGAGACCATTGTACTCCACCTCCACTCTTCAGGCATCTTATTAGTCTTGAATATAACACTAAACAATGTAGTAAGTCATTCCAAGCCTACTCTACCCACACACCTCCACAGTTCAACCGGAATTTTGTCTGGCCCGGTAGCTCTGCCCCTTCTCATCTTACGCATTGCCACCATGACTTCATCGATCTCAATGTCCCTACAATTACTTAATTCATGGTGACTGTCGGCATTCCTCGATTCCCCAAGTATAATATCCTGATCCCCATCTTCACTTAGAAGTTTATGAAAGTAAGTCTGTCACCTCCTCTTAATCTGGTCATCTCCCATCAAAACTTTGCCGTCATCATCTTTTATTCACCTCACCTGGTCTATATCCCGAGTTTTCCTCTCTCTCGCCTTAGCAATTTGGAATAACTTCTTCTCCCCACCTTTGTTCCTTAGTTCCTCATACAGACGAGCAAAAGCTGTCGTCTTAGCCTCCGTCACTGCCATCTTCGCCTCCTTCGTAGCTACCTTATACCTTTGACTGTTCTCTCTCTTCTCCTCCTCGTTAGTGCTCCCTACTAACCGCAGGTAAGCCGCCTTCTTTGCTTCCACTTTACCTTGGACAACTGCATTCCACCACCAATCCCCTTTGTGGCCACCATTGTGGCCCGTAGATATCCCTAACACCTCTCCCGCCGCCTTTCTTATACAGTCCGTCGTTGTCTACCACATTGTGTTTGCGTCCCCACTACTTCTCCAAGCTCCCATTGCCGATAACCTTCCTTCCAACTCCTTAGCTTTATCCTTAGTTAAGTCTCCCCACCTAATCTTGGGGCGTCCTTGTACTGACCTCTTCTTCCTCCTTATCCTAATACAAATGTCCATCACCAAAAGCCTATGCTGCGTTGAGAGGGTCTCACTTGGGATAACCTTGCAGTCCTCGCACAACCTCCTGTCGCATCTCCTGAGGAGGAGATAGTCAATCTGAGTCTTCGCCACCGAACTTTGGTAAGTAACCAAATGTTCATCCCGCTTCGTAAAACTCGAGTTTGCAATAACTAGATCGAAAGCCTTGGCAAAGTCCAACAGCTAAATGCCCCCTCCGTTCCGCTCGCCGAAACCAAAGCCGACATGCACCTCATTGTACCCACCTGCAGATGACCCAACACGACCATTGAAATCTCCTCCTATGAATAACCTCTCAGAAGACGGTATACTACGAACAATCTCATCCAACCCCTCCCAAAAGCGCCTCTTAATATCCTCATCCAAGCCTGTTTGCGGTGCGTACGCGCTAATGACATTTAAAGTACCCTCACCCACCACCAACTTAATAGTCATTAGTCTATCATTCACCCATCTGACCTCTACCACAGACTCTCTAAGATGGCTATCTACCAGGATACCCACTCCATTCTTACCCCTTAGGACACCAGAGTACCACAACTAATACCCATCCACGTTTTTTCGCCTTCTATCCGTCACACCTAGTCTCCTAGACACACGTTATATTAATCATCCTCTTCTGCAGGATTTTCGCCAACTCTATGGATTTACTCGTTAGCGAACCTATGTTCCATGACCCGACTCTCAACCTATAGGCTCCCTAGCCCCCTCTACCTCCCCTGCTACCCGACCCACCCCCTGACCCCAGCCCCACACTCTGCCCCACCCGAGGACATGCCCTTATTCTATCATCCTAGACTGCAGCCACTACACCTACAACAATCTAGAGAAGACTCGCTAGTGCACAACGCACACAAATCAAACTAGAAGGAAACAAGTGGTAACTAGTATCCTAGTTGAAAGGTTTAACTATTGCGAAGTAAAGTAACTGTAATTTAGCTAATACCAAAAGGGAAACGGTAAAATAGGAGGTACCAACTCCCGATAACAAAACTTGTGGCTTATTTGTTGTACTCGATGTAGTTGTACGCTCCCGCCCACTTCCTACCACCCTTGCTGACACTCGCCCAGGTTGCTCTCCTTTGCCAGTGCTCGTGCGCCCAACTTGTCTCCAATACTCCGAGAATTCCTGAAAACACAGAAAATACCACGACCCAAAAACCAGAAGGAGCTATCACCGCTACCACTGGTATAGCCCCAACAATATAAAATGTACCAGGAAAGGAGAAGAAGAAAACGAGAATATAAGGGAATCCTTCTATTTTATTTATTTTGGCTAAGAGCAGGAAGGGAATCCTCAAATTTAGAAAATGAACTGAAATCTACCTTAGAAACAGTAGATAAAAGAGCAGCTCCCAAAACCCTAACGAATCTGAACTGAAATCTACCTTAGAAAATGAAGAAATAGTAAATAAAAATGGAATACACTTACATTATACTAGGATGAACAAATAGTGAAGAAACCCATTTCTCAAAAATTAAACGAAAATCTCCGATTAAAATTGACGGAACTAAAACTTCAGTAATTGCAAAGACTTTAAGAATTTGTAGTAACAGAGATCCAATATTCTCTATTAAGTGAAATAAAGTTAATATTTCTAATAATGAAGTTCCTTAGCAGAAATTTAACTAAGAAACTTAATTAGCATCGCTGTCCAAGTACTACTATGTGAAGACACACAGGGAAAGAAAGTGAACCTTCCATAGGGCAGTGTACTTTGGCCGGGCTTGCGAGACTTCAGATCTATTCCAAAAGAGAGAAACAAGCGAAGAGAATTAGGAGTTGTGTTGAGGCCAAAGGTGAGAGAGATGGAGGTGGATCTTGCGCTCTCTGCGAGATGACTGAGAAGTGAGAAGGAAAGTGCCAACAGCAATGGGGGAACGGGAAAGTGAGAACTACCTAATATTTTTAATTTAGCATCTCATTAGCATAAAATTTAGAAGTAACAAAACAAACAATTATGATTGGAAGTGTAATTAAAAACACTATGCACTACTAGTTTAGATAAGAATCCAATTCCCAATTCTAGCTCCCCATGGATTTGATCCTCACCTTCTCGAGTAAAAGTTGCATCGACCGCTCTTGACACTCCGTAGTGGTGTAGGGTTGGCATCAATCACCTTTTTAGCGCCGTTGCCGGGGAGCTAACGGTTTTGGTTATCTATCTAAATAGTTTTGTGTATTGTTTTTCTTTCCTTTTGTGTAACTAATTTCTGTGTGTCTCCAACTCAAGTACAGAATGGCGGCAAACATCAACAATGCACCTCTTGGAGATTTGTCGCCGGGGGAGGAGGTAGATGACAATATTAATGATGAGGTTCCTATAGTACCGCAAGGATAAAGGAGAGGCTGTCAGGCCAAAATGTTCCAGATCCTCCCTCGTCACCTCCAAGAGTGGCTCCTCGAGTGCTCCCTAACCAAGGATATGCTAGTGTAATTGTCCCACCCCAGATCCGGGCGGAAAATTTTCAAATTACAGATGTGATGCTAACTTTGTTGGAGCAATGAGGGTATTTCACAGGTGCTCCCCATCAAAATATTTACAAACATCTCAAGGATTTTGTGGATAATTGTTGGGGGAGCAAGCAAACAAATATGTTAGAGGATGCACTTCGGTTGAGATTATTCCCTTTTTTACTTAGAGGAAGGCATTGGATTGGCTTGAAAGGCTTCTCAACCATTCCTCACTACTTAGGATGAGTTGGTGGATAAATTCATTGTAACGTTTTTCTCGCTGGGACATATGGAAGCATTGAGGGATGAGATCTTAGCTTTCAAGCAGGAGCCCAACGAACCATTGAATGAGATATGGGAGAGATACTGAACCATGATTAAGGAATGTCCCAACAATGATATGAGTGAGGCAATGATACAACAGACATTCTACTGGGGCATCAACACAACAAATCAGTACATAGTGAACCAACTTGCCTGGGGTAATTTCATGAAGCTGCCTTATGATGAGGCTTGTGACATTCTTGATGAGATGGCTAACACGTCCTCTACTTGGAAAAGTAGAGCCAATGTGCCACAGGGTGACCCCTTAGTCACTCACTTGCACAAAGAGCTTAATGATCATGGGTAGGCAATAGCAGAGCTGACAACAACAATGAACCAGCTAGCAAAGGCACATTTACAGCAGGTTCAAAATCCAAGACAAGTAAATGCTATAGAGGGTGTAAATATGTTAGTGAACAAAAGATGACAAAAAGGTCCACAGAACCAAGGGAGTTCGGATCAATATGACAATAATAGTGGTGGATTCCAAGATGATGGGTATGATGAGCAGAATGAAGAAGTGCAATACGTGAACAACTATCAAGGCCAAAGGGGCAATTCTTCCAACCAACAACAATGGCTACCCCAAGGCAATTGGGGAAATCAACAACAACAAGGCAATAGTAATTAAGGGAACAACAACCAAAATGCAAATTGGGGCAACCAGAACCATAATTAGAACAATCGGGGTAATTGGAGTGGCAACAACAACAACTGGGGTGGAAACAACAATCATGGTGGTTGGAACAATAGCAACCAGGGCAATCGGGGGCAACGCTTTCAAAGTCCCCCAATGTATCAACAATCGAACAATCCACCCCATTTTCCATCCTAAGGTCCTAGTTCTTCCAACAATGAAATAGGGAGAATCGAGATGATGTTTGAACAGATGATTAAAAAGAATGCTGACTCTGATGCCCAGTTGGTATCCCACAATAATTCAATCAGAAACTTGGAGGTTCAACTAGGCCAAATTTTACAATCCTTGAATACTCGTCCTAAGGAAGCTCTACCTAGTGATACGGTAGTAAACCCGAAGGGTGAGAACAATTTCGGGCATCTAATGGCGGTAACTACAAGAAGTGGACGAGGCAGTGATGTGAATGCCTCCAAACAAAATGAAATTTTGAATGATGAAGTTGAGTTGCAAGAAGATGAGATCCCTTTGGTGGTTGAAAATGTGATTGATGAGAACGTGAATGAGGAATTGAGGATTGATATCCAAGATGCCGAGGTGGAAACTCTGAATGATGTGAACCCGTCCAGGGAACACATAATAGACATGTCGTAAACGGTTGTGCCTAAAGCCAAGGCTCCTTTGCCAAGACCACCTCCACATTATCCTCAAAGGCTTGCGAAGCAGAAAAATGAGAATCCGTTTAAGAAATTTATTGACATGATGAAGAGCTTATCCATTAATGTGCCTTTCATGGAGGCTCTAGAGCAAATATCGGGTTATGCTAAATTCATAAAAGACTTGGTGACAAAGAAAAGATCCATGGATTGTGAAACTATCAAGATGACCCACCAAGTTAGTGCAATAGTGCACTCAATGGCTCTGGAGCTAGAAGATCCCGGTGCTTTCACCATTCCTTGCACCATTGGGAGTGCAGACTTTGCAAAAGCTCTATGTGATTTGGGGGCAAGTATCAACTTGATGCCGTACTCAGTTTTCAAGACTTTGGGTATTGGGCAACTGAGGCTGACTTCCATGAGATTGCAAATGGCGGATAGAACAATGAAGAGGCCTCTTGGTATTATTGATGATGTTCTCGTCCGGGTGCACAAATTTATCTTGCCAGCTGATTTTGTGATCTTGGATTGTGAGGTAGATTATGAGGTGTCGATCATATTGGGAAGACCTTTCCTTGCGACTGAGAAAGCCTTAGTTGATGTGGAAGCAAGGGAACTCACCTTCCGGGTGGGTGATGAGAAAGTGGTCTTTCATGTGTGCAAGTCAATGAAGCAGCCCAACAATTCTAAAGTGTGCTCTTTCATGTATCTTGTCACTGCAGTGATAGTTGATGATACTAGTGCAATGATCAATGTGGAGGATCCTCTAGAGGCGGTATTGTTGAATCTTGATGTAAATGAGGATGAAAATCGGGTGAAGTGTTTCAATGTTTTTCATGGAATGGGCTCTTACTCTTATAAGGCTCGGAAACTCTCTTTGGATCTTGAGAATAGGAAGACTCCACCAACAAAACCTTCAATCGAGGAACCTCCAGTGTTAGAGTTGAAGTCGTTGCCTCCACACCTCAGGTATGAATTCTTAGGCCCTAGTTAAACTTTGATTATTCTTTCCTCTTGTCTTACTAACATGCAGGTAGATGCCACATTGGCGGTGCTCCAAAAGCAGAAGAAGGCAATAAGATGGACCTTAGTTGATATTCGGGGGATAAGCCATGCCTTTTGTATGCACAAGATTTTTCTTGAAGATGATGCAAAACCCTCATTGGAAAATCAAAGGAGGTTGAACGAGGCAATGCAAGAAGTTGTGAAAAAGGAGGTGATCAAGTGGTTGGATGTCGGGGTTATGTACCCCATCTCTGATAGCTCTTGGACTTCGTCGATGCAATGTGTACCGAAGAAGGGTGGTATGACTGTGGTTACCAATGCACAAAATAAGTTGATTCCTACCAGGACTGTCACCAGATGGAGGGTGTGCATGGACTACCGCAAGTTGAATAAAGTGACCCGCAAGGATCACTTTCCATTACCTTTTCTTGATCAGATGCTAGACAGACTTGCTGGGCGTGTCTTCTACTGTTTCTTGGATGGGTATTCTGGGTATAACCAAATTTTGATTGCTCCGGAAGATCAGGAGAAGACCACCTTCACTTGTCCATATGGTACTTTTGCCTTTTCTAGGATGTCGTTTGGGTTGTGTAATGCACCTGCTACATTTCAGCGGTGTATTATGGCCATTTTTTCTGACATGGTGGAAGATATTTTGGAGGTGTTCATAGACGACTTCGGTGTTGTAGGTGACTCGTTTGATGAATGTTTGAAAAATCTTGATAGAGTGTTGCCCCGTTGTAAAGAAACCAACCTTGTGCTTAATTGGAAGAAATGTCACTTCATGGTTGAGGAGGGCATAGTCCTTGGCCATAAAATTTCAAAGCATGGTATTGAGGTGGACAAAGCAAAAATTGAAGTGATTTCAAGGGAGTTAGAAGTTTTCTTGTCAAGGGAGTTAGAAGTTTTCTTGGGCATGCGGGGTGCTACCGAAAATTTATCAAAGACTTTTCGAAGGTAGTGAACCCCTTGTGCAAGTTATTGGAAAAAGATGCCAAGTTCGTGTTCAATGAGGGATATATGCAAGCCTTTGAACTTCTCAAGCACAAATTGACCTCCACTCTTATTATTACTGCATCCAATTGGAGCTTGCCTTTCGAGCTTATGTGTGACTCGAGTGATGTTGCGGTTGGGATGGTCTTGGGTCAAAGAGTGAACAAAATGTTTTATCCAGTGTATTATGCGAGAAAGACAATGAATCATGCTCAAGTGAACTACACGGTGACTGAGAAAGAGTTGTTGGCTATTGTGTTCGCAATGGAGAAATTTCGGTCGTATCTCATGGGTGCCAAGGTCATAGTTTATACCGATCATGCCGTACTCCGGTACTTGATAACGAAGAAGGATTCCAAAGCTAGATTGGTGTGATGGGTCTTATTACTTCAAGAGTTTGATTTGGAGATTGTGGACCGGAAGGGTTGTGAAGACTAAGTGGCGGACCACTTGTCCCGCTTGGAGGAGGAAGGGAGACCTCATGATGGTCTAGAGAACAATGATTCATTTCCCGATGAGAAACTCCTTTCTATGCCGGTGAATGGTATGTCATGGTTTGCGGAGGTTGCTAATTTCCTTGTGAGTGTTATAATCATGTGTGATCTCTCTTCTAACCAAAGGAAGAAGCTCAAACGGAATAGTTTGGACTTTTATTGGGATGAGCCGTACTTGTTCAAGATTTTCACGGATGGTGTGATCTGAATGTGTGTCCCGGAGGAGGAGCAATAGAGTATCTTAGAGGCTTGTCATTCCTTCCCCTATGGTGGTCATCATGGTGGGGTGAGGACCGCTTCGAAGGTTCTTAGTTGTGGGTTTTACTAGCCAAATTTGTACAAGGATGCGGGTGATCTTGTAAAGAGATGCGACGAATGTCAAAGAACGGGTGGAATTTCGAAGAAAGATGAGATGCCTCTTAATAATATTCTCGAAGTTGATATTTTTTATATGTGGGGCATTGATTTCATGGGCCCGTTTGTTAGTTCATGTGGAACAAATACATTCTCGTGGCGGTTGATTATGTTTCAAAGTGGATTAAAGTCATAGCTTTACACAACAATGAGGTCCGGAGTGTTGTTGCATTTCTCAAGAAGAGCATTTTACTAGGTTTGGCACTCCTCGAGCAATCATAAGTGATGAGGGGTCTCATTTTTGTAATCGACCTTTCGATACTTTGCTTTCAAGATATGGTGTCAATCACAAAATTTCTACTCCTTATCATCCTCAGGCGAGTGGCCAAGTTGAAGTCTCAAACAGGGAAATCAAGAGTATATTGTCAAAGACGGTCAATGCAAATAGGACCGATTGGTCAAATAAATTGGATGATGCTCTATGGGCTTATAGGACTGCTTACAAGACTCTGATTGGTATGTCTCCGTATCGGTTGGTGTTTGGGAAAGCTTGTCATCTACCGATTGAGTTAGAGCACAAGGCCATGTGGGCTTTGAGGAAGCTGAATCTTGAATGGGATGTGGCAGCAAATCTTCGTGTGGAGCAGCTTAATGAACTTGATAAATTCTGATTTCATGCCTACTCCAGTTCTTCCTTGTACAAGGACAAGATGAAGTACCTTCATGATAAATATGCTCGTGGCAAGGAGTTCAAAGTGGGTGATTTGGTTCTCTTGTTCAATTCTCGATTACGTCTGTTTCCGGGAAAGCTTAAGTCGAAATGGAGCGGACCTTTTGAAGTGGTGTTTGTGACTCCTTTTGGTGCACTTGACTTGAAAAACAAAAATGGGGAGGTCTTCAGAGTTAATGGGCACAGAGTCAAGCACTACCTTGGCAAGATTGATGACAGCCACGTGGTGGCACTGATCCATCTAAAGTGATTTGATAGTAACCTGCGTCGTGTCGCGACCTTAAATCAGGCGCTTCTTGGGAGGCAACCTATGTGTCTTTCCTTTTTGTTTTTCCTTGATTTTCTTTTTAGTGTAGGATTAGCTTTTGGACTAACGGGTGTTACACCTCCTTTTTTACCACCCGAGGGGGTATATAAGGGAGTTTTTGCAATTAAAGTGACATTAATCGAAATAGAATTATTTTATTTAATTTTTAGAGTCGCCACTTGGAATAATTTGTTATGGTGTCCCAAGTCACCGGTTTATTTTAAATCTCAAATCGAGGAAATTTGACTTTATTTAAAAGTCTGCGAACCAGAAATTCTAGATAAGGGATTCTGTTTATCCGGGAGAAGGTGTTAGGCATTTCCGGGTTCCGTGGTTCTAGCACAGTCACTTAAACTATTAAAATTGGCCTAATATCTGATTTACTGCATATTTTAAACCTAATGTGCATTTTTAAATTTATAACCGCCTTTTAATTATTTTAAACCGCTTTTAGGATTTATGAAATTAAATTTTAAACAAGTTACGATTGTCGTACACTTGTTTGTTTTGGAACACGCCACGAACCACAATACATGAAATGCACCTGCGATGCACGACATGTTTATTTTATTAATATTCAAAGTTGTTATGATCGGGTCACATGAAATGTGACCCCGAATTTGGGTGTTAGGTATCATGACTGTGTCACGGGAACCGTACTCATAATCACGATAATGTACTATTTATTAATTGCTCCTAAAGCAAACTACAATGTCATGATTCATTTTCCTAAACTACTTTGAGATTATTTACAAGGTCATGAGATATGGATAATATTATGAAGGAAATGGGGTAAATTAATTATAGAAAAGGTAGGCTAGCTTATGAATTTTATTATTATGGGCCTTGTAGAATCTTGTCATTTGGCCCAAGTCTGATTTGTCTATGTTCAAACCTACGTCTATTTCTAGTTTAGCCATACAAGGCACTAAATGTTTACAGCAAATCGATCCCCAATAATATGCTACACATACAAACACGATACATTTGTCTTTTTTTTTTAAAAAAAAAAACAAGAACCAAAAAATAAAATAAAACACAAACAAAATAATGAATAGGACTAAAGCTTATTTAAAAGGAATACAACAGATTTAGCAAACAAACGAGTAATCCAAAAATGCATTGTTGCACAAACCAAAAACGCAGAAAATAAAATGAACATAAATAAATAGTAAAGAGGGAAAAATGAACCTTTTGGATAATTTCCATTTGAACTTTTATTTGAGAATAAACATATGAGTACAACCTCAAAGCGGCAATTAGCAGCAAACTAGGACCGAGCTTGACGAGCGAACCTCAACAGTGACCTCGGCTCACCTCTGAGTTCGAATTTCAATTGGGTTGAAAGAGACGGAAGCGATCTGTTTTGGAGCTAGGTTTAGAGGTATTTTGGGGGGTGATTTCGGCTGATTTGAAACTGGAATTTCAGCTTATTTCATGGAATTTTGAAGCTAGATGTGACCTGATGTTGGAATGTTTTTAGCAGGTGTTTTCTATCACTTCTTTGAAGTTGTTTTTATGGGAATTTTAGCTGCGTTTTTTGTGCAAAAACGCTGCATTTTTGTTGATTGTTTGGACTGATTTTCAACAGCCTTTCATGGAGTTTTTGGCAGGAATTTTCGCTGGGTTTTTGGCTGAAAATAGAGTTGTTTATGCTGAGTGTGGAGTGCTGATTTTAAGACTGTTTGCTGTTGCGTTTTGGTGTCAAAATTGAGAGAAAAGAGGAGTCTTTTGGCTGCTGTTAGCTCAGCTTTCTTGGTGAGGAAGATGGCTTTTTGTGGTGGTTGTGGGTGAGTTCTCTCCGAGGCTAATGAACGCTCGTGTCTCTTCTTGAACCCATGTTTCTGCTCGCTTCTTGGGTGCTGATTTTAAGTTGTTGTTGTTGTTGTAAAGGGATGGATTTTTGTGTTCTAGTGGAAGAACAAGATTGGTTTCAATGGAGGAAAGGTGGAGGAGCTATGGTTGCTTTTTCATGGCAACCACTGCCCTTTTTCGTTTCTTAGGAATTTTTGGTCTTAGCTATCTCTTAGGTCTTAGGTCCTAGGTCTTTTTTATGGCCTAAGTCTAGGGTTTTAGGGGTATTGGGCTTGAGTTATTATGGGCTAGGTCTGAAAATTAGGCCTAAAAATGGGTTGTTTTTTAGCCCAAATTTATTCTTTCTCGGTGAACGAGACTAAAAATACGACCTCATTTACTAATTAATCTTACTTAAGTAAAATAGCTATTAAAATAAGACTAACTGTTAAAACAAACCTTTTTTGGTATTTTCAAATATAATATTAAAATAAAAATAAGGTACTATTTTGTATATTCTTTTAGCTTTATGAAAGGTAAACAAAAATAAAATATTTTTTTTGTAATTTTTATTTTTGTGACGAAATAAAGTGAAAGAGCCGAAATTAGTTGAAATAACTATATTAGGCCTAAACTAAATATTTACATGCTAAAATATGTAAAATCTTGGGAAGGGTCAAAAATAACATGTCTACAACGGGTTGTGAGATGTGAGTAGGATTGTTTTGATGCAGTGCAGGACCAAAGTGGAAAAATGATGCACTCTTCGAAGTTTGGACTGCTGCCGCAGTGCATATTTCACGGCCTCACTGGCCTTGTTGCGGGGGAAAAATATCATTGTGGTCCGCAGTGATGATTGGTAAAAAGTGGATGTTCTCTGAAGATTGTCACCGCGGCCGTAATGCCTTTTATGTGATCTGTAGTGCCTATCTCCCTAGTACTACATGTGTACGAGGACCTCGGACCGCGGTGCATTTTTTGCGATCCGCGGTGGGTAGGTATAGTGGGTCCCATGTCCTTTTTCTATAAATAAGACTTCGGGCCCTCATTTACCCTTTTCGCACTTTTGCTCTCTACATATAAAAAATTACCGTTCACCACGCCTAGTTGCACGAATTCAATTGTTGAGTCTCATTCATCTATATTGCATCTCATTACTAGTAATTTTAATCTTTCCTAGTCTTTAATTGTGTTTTATTTCCTTTTAATTTGTTAGTTCTACGTCTTCTTCTTCCCTATATCTTTTAATTGTTAACTTAGGGTTACATAACTTTGTTAGATTAGGGTTAATTAGTTAAACAAGGTGATTAACTACCTAGCGAGTTGCTAAAATGTTGATTAAGGCTAAAAAGATGTATAAATCTGAAACCCTAGGTTGGTATTGTTGAGTTTTGCTTACTGCGGCCGCGATGGTTTTTTTGCGGTCTGCGGTTCCCTTTATTAGAGAGTGGGCATTCTAACCCCCACCTCAATGCGGATCGCGGTGTCATTTTGTGCGGTCCGCGGTGGTCCCTTTGCGGCTGCACTGCATTATATGCGGTCCGCAGTCAGCTGTCTACAATTATATTCTGAGTTGTCTGCAACTACAATCTTCACTGATTCTTTTGATACTATGATACTAACAAGCTTTAACTGAATTTTACTTGCAGATAATGGTTCAATCACGAGGCGGTGGTAGAAAACAAAAAGGAAAAGGAGAGTCATCCGGGGGTAGGGGACTTGACCTCCCCCCCCCCCAAGTCCAGTAGGCAATCAAGGACACCAGAAAGTCAATCAAGGCTACAAATAGAGCTGCTTCCCATTCAGAGGGAGTGAATATGTACCCTCCAGAGAGGTATCTGATTCTAGTTCAGTTCCAGATTATGTTCTTGACTGGACGGAGAGGCACAGATTGAGAGATACATCTCTAGGCACTCCTACTGCTCAAGCTTCAGTTCCAATTTCTTCTGAGTCGTCTGAGAGCTCAGCTGAGGGCGGTAACAGTGAAGCATCTACCTCACCTACTGGTTCATCACCTGGAGAGGATCCCGTTGATGATGAGGTTCTGGATGAAGAGGGAGGGTTGTGCCACAACCCGGGGGTGTGGAGAGAACTAGAAACCCCGAGGTGTGGAAAAGAAGATTTGTCAGTGAGATTGCTTATCAGAAATTCCGAGAGTGGTGGCCCGAGAGGAAGTTGATACTTGAACAGAGATTCATTGACAAGGATCTTTTGCCTCACAACCTTAATGTGAGGAGGTAATTTAGAGAAAGACCGGGCTGGGAGTATTTTACAGGCAACATGAGGAGGCAAATAAGCACCTAATCAAGGAGTTTTACGCTAATATTGCCCACATCAAAAAGGGCACGAAAGTGACTAAGGTACGAAATTTGATAGTGAAGTTTGGCGGGAAAACAATCAATGACTACCTGGGCTTTCCAGAGGAATATGAAACATTATACCTAGAAAAGGTAGCTTTGGGTGAGGATGCTCATCCGTGGATAGTAGAGTACTTGGCAATCCCAGGTACCACCCCAGTATGGTTGATAGCAGAAGTCCAAATTTTGAGGAGAACCCTGAACTTCGAGGCAAAAGGGTGGGAGACCTTTGTTTGCAGCAAGATAGACCCCACCACTCATAAGAACTCTCATTCTATCTCCCGGGCTATACTGGTGGCTTCTATCATGGCGGGGTACCCGATCAACATCAGCAATGTTATGTCCATGGTGATTACAAAGGTGGTGATTGAAGGCAACAGATCCTACCCTTTCCCACATTTCCTGGCAATGTACTTTGAGGATCAGGATGTGGAGAAAAGAACGTTTGATATGAAGGTGAAACCAAAGTCCCCCTTTTCCTGGTACAGCCTCAAGGGTGCTGATAGCCCCAAAGACCCTAAAGGAAAAGCCATCGCTTCTACTGGCTAGTCTGAAGAGCCAGTAGTAGTAGTAGCTCCTTCTCAGCCTCCCTCAGCTATACCAGACATTGCCCTAGGACCCTCTACTGCCATTTCTCCAGATATCCCATCATCCTTAGATTACCCATTGACTGCCCATTGTTTGAGCCAAACCCTTGTCAGTATCAACAACTGGATACAGGCAGCTACTTCTAAGCTGTTTGTGCTTTCTAGGAGTTTGTACCCCCATAGCCACAGGTCCCAGCCTCAGTGGAGGAGACTCTCAAGGAGCTTCTGGACAACCAGAAGAAGCTCCTGGAGAACCAGAAGTTGATCTTGGATGCTGTAGGTACTCATGGAAAAGAACTGAGGGAGTTAGCAAAGAAAACAAAGAAGTTGAGAAATACTCGAGCATTAAAGGAGTCAGTGAAGGAGCTGAGGGTAGAAGTGGAGAAGATGAAGGCCACTTATCACTTTTCCTTGGAGATGCTATTGCATGACCTGGTTCCAGCAGCCCACCCTGAGCCGGAGCAGGAGATGGAGAGGCCAGCAAAGAGGAAGAGGGTGGTCCCCCGAGTTGATAATGCAGTGAAAGAGTTGGAGGACCTGCAAGGAGGTTTCTCTAGCCAGCCTCAGGTACCAGTGCAGACATAGGATACCGGGATTCAGTCGCAGGTTCCCGAGCAGTCACAGGACCCAGGGACCCAGGCTCATGATCTCATGTAAACGGAGGGCCAATAGGGCGTTTCTCTTTACTCTCTATATTTTATTGAGCTAATTTTTAGTTAGAATTGAGCACAATGCTAGCTTTCATTTGAGAGGGTAGCCATATTCTGATGATATTGGGTTGTAAGTATGATACTACTTTCTTTTTATTATGCTTTCTTTTTTACTTTTGATATGTATATAAGTTTACTAGTTTATTGCACTTTTAGTACTTTGCAACTTTGGTCTGTATATTATCGCGCCCCCTTTTCCTCGCGAAATCGGGTTCATGACATTTGGGAGGACAACTCATTCCCTTTTAGGAATTGAGTTTGAATTTGAAGAGACGCCACCTAATGAGTAGGGTGCATCAGGACACCAAGAAAGTTTGATTTGAGGAATCACAGATAGGGTAACGGCTTAAAATTATCCCACGGGGAAGGTGTTAGGCACCCCTCAGGATCCATTAGTGTGGTTCCCGACCAGACTATTGTGAACTTAGGTGCAAATAGCACGTAAAAAAATAAAGCTTCAAATAAGAAGGGATTTTCACATAAGGGTTTATATACAAATAAAGTTGGAAAGAACTAAAAGAAAGCTGATTTTTCTTAAACAAAAGAGTTTCAAAATCTTTAGAAGAAACAAAGAAACGAAGGGAAAGGGGAGTGTGAGCACGTGATTTTTGCCTTGCGAGAAACTACTCCCAAAAATGCAAAATAGTTTTGTGTCATTTGTGATTTGTCTATATTGTGTCTATGCATGTTTATTTCTACCTTAATTGAGAAAAATACAAAAATATGTGTTGCATGTGCATTTAAGATTTACTCAGGAGTTAGTTAAACAATATGTGGATTTGCAAAAATGAAGACCACAAAGACATGTACTTGCATTTAGATGTGTGATTTTATTTAGTTGGTATTTAATTGTGTGTGATACTTGTTGTTAAGGATTAATTAGTATTTTTAACTTGGTTTATGATTTGAATTGGAATTCCAGTTTGATTAATCATGAAATAAGAGAAAAAGAAGAAGAAACAAGTGGAAAATGAGGAAAAAGTCGGACTGGGCCAGTTTTGAATTGAATCAACCAGGCCCAAACCAAAATAACCCCCTTACGGCCCAGTCCAAACGCCCTTGTGCCCGGTCCATTCCCACGGTCGCTGAAATGATGTTGTTTCAGCGGCAGTCAATCATAGTCATTGACACTACATGATCCAACGGCTCAAAATCCGTCTACCTTACCCATTCCCTGGCCCGACCCGTTACCCGGTTCGAACCGACCCCCAACTAAAACCAAATGACACCGTTCCCCTTATGTGTATTGATCCGGGCCATTGATCTCATCATATCGAACGGCCCAGGATCAATTCCCTCCCCCGTATAAAACCTCAATCTCTCACCCCACGCCCCCCAAACAAACCCCCCTCTCTCACTCCTTCGTCTCTCTCAAACTCAGATACCGGTTCCCATGGAAAAACCCTAGCCGCCACCCCACCCCTTCGCCTGAAAGTCGACGGCAACGACGCCGCTGGCCATGAAACTAACACCCCTGAGCCTCCTGACCTTCCTCATCACAACTCCAGGCTCCTTTTAGTTCGAATCTTAACCGAGCTCTTCGAATCTTCAAGGTGGTTTCATGGTCGTCCAGTTTCCGAGTTTCTGAGGTAATTTTTCCTTTCCTATTTGTTCCGTTGGTGTTTGTTTATATCTGTTTTTTTGTTTAAGGTGGTTTTATTAATTTTTCAATTTTTGTCAATTGATTCTGCCCTTCTTCAAAGACCTTTTATTTGGTCGAACTTTTTCTGGTCATGGTCGAGTATATAATAAACTATATAATCGATTCGAATGAGTTTCGTCGATTAGTTAAGTTTTTCATAAATCCCTGTTAGTCAGCTATGTTTGAATTGGTTATAGCTGAAAGGATTAATACAGATTGAAACGGGTGGGTAAGGCAGAAATTTCAGGGACTTTTAGGAGGGTATTTTTGGATTTAAAGGAGTCTGAAAATGGCTTAATTTGAATGGGATTCAATAGGGTATTAAAATACCATTAAACTGATACATTGTTTAAGAATAGTGAGGAACAAGACTTAATGGCATAGGGAGGTTGATTAAAATAAGTTAAAATACCCATAACTTTTATTAAAAAGAGAAAAACATGCGGTATGGGGGCTGTCAGGAATACCATGGGCATTTTCTGATTAGTTTTAGTATTTTTAAGGGGGAAGGGGCAGAGTTTAGATATATATAGGGGTCTAGATAGAGTGGGACAAGGGGGGATTCTAAAAAAAAATCTGAGTGCTGGATCTTCGAGCAGAAATTCAGAGTAAAAAGAAAAATATATAAAGTTGAGGGTTGAACATTCTAACAAGCAGAGGGGTTGGACAATTCTGAAATATAGAAAGAGAGCCTTAAAAGTTTGGTTTACCTCAATTAGCACTGTTCCATCAAAAAATTGAAAAGGGCTCCAGCTTTAATTGTCAAATGGTGTATTCAAGTTTCCTCTCGATTACTGAAGTTCTAGGAGGGCTCCTGTTTGGGTCTTAATTAAGGTAGGGTTGCTAGCAAGCTGTTTTAGGGTCAGTTACTGGTTGTTTTGTATTGTTGTGGGTTGACAAACCCTTTCTGGCTTTTTGGTTGAGCATCATTCTGGTTTAAAACTGGTTGGAGCTGGTTCTGAATTTTGTTGTTAACTGTTGTTGTGCTACTGCTACTGTTGCTAACTTCTCTTCTACTCTGTTTATGTTCCAACTCAGGTACACTTCCTTGATTGTCTTCCATGTAACTCTCGTGTGAAGTTGAAATGAAAGTTGCTACCAGATCTCTGTACTTTGGATGTTATCTGATATAGTTTAAAGTTGTGTAAATTGTCGCTTGGTGCCAGTTGATTAAGATAGGAAGTCACTTCAAGTTTTTGAATTCTCATGCGTATTGACAGTAAACTCGCATGAAATCTTGAATCATTCGAGCATGGATTTAGCATTCTCAACATATGCTTTCCTTCATCTTAAATGTATCCAATAGCTCATCAAAGACAAGTAGAAATAATCTCAGCTTTAATCAGAAAGGATTAGTGTTGCAACAATCTGGATAAGCGAATCACGTTTCTCCTTTGTCGAAAAATGGTGAAATACCAGTAAATTAAAGTTGTCCATGAATCCTCGAAATTCATTTTGAATGGGCTATCAAGGCTTAACGGCCTATCTTGAATGGCCTGGGACTTACGCTGGGCCAGTTTTCGGTTATGCCAATTCCATTTGTCGGTCTTATCCTTGAGCCGTGAGACACATTTGGTTTACAATTGACAAAAATGGTTAGGATTTTTCCTTATGTTTTAGAGACAAATTAATTAGAAAATCCTAGCCACTTTTAGGTTGGCCCTTTAATAAAATGATGAGACAAGCCTCGCCAAATAAGACGCACAAACTGTGGGGCCCTCATTAAATGTGTATATATCAAAATACTCGGAATTCTGGACATGTCGTTTAGTGAATTTTATGGCCTTCCCGAAAATAACAATACGCTAGTCGCTTTAGGCGCGCCTTTAATATTTTACTTTCTTAAATTCGGGTGCAAATTTATGTGACCCAAATCCAAATATCAACAAAGTCGAAATGTGTCTTTAATCACGGGTACATTGATTGTGACGTGGTTCGAGATACATTTCCACGACATTGCAAATTCTTTTAAAAAAAATAATAAATAATAGAAGCGGCTGATTAGCCCTTTTAAAAATAAGGGAGGCGTGCCTCGCTGAATAAATTACAAATTGCGGGGCCCTCAATGGATAGTTATTCCAAATGCTTAGATTTCGAGACAGGCCGCATAGCAAATTTTGCGGCTTTTCTCAAAATAACAAACGCGTTAGTATCTTTGGGCGCGTATTTAATAAGGTTACTTTCCTAAACTCGTGTGCACATTTATGTGACCCAAATCTAAATCTCAACGAAGTTGGAACGTGTCGATAACCACGGGTACATTTATGTGACGTGGCTCAAGATGCGTTCTCCCAACGTTGCAATTCTCTGTTAAAAAATAACAATAGTAAAAGCGGTAAAAGGTTTAAATTTGCCCATAGGTTCAATATGAATTAAAATCAGATAAACAAGCCGAATATGACAGTTGAGCGACCGTGCTAGAACCACGGAACTCGGGAATGCATAACACCTTCTCCCGGGTTAACAAAATTCCTTATCCGGATTTTTGGTTCGCGGACTGTAATACAGATTCCTTCTTTTCCTCGATTCGGGATTAAATTGGTGACTTGGGATACCCTAAATCTCCCAAGTGGTGACTCTAAAATAAATAAACAAATCCCTTTTCGATTGTCCTTTAATAGGAAAAACTCCCTCCGCACCCCTTTGCGGCGGCGCAGGCAAAAAAGGAGGTGTGACAGCTCTGGCGACTCTGCTAGGGATCGAACCCAGAATCTCTGGTTCAGGGTTCCAGAATTCGAGCTTGGAATAATTGTTATAATTGGCTTTGTTTATTGTCTGATTTTTACATGTTTGGGCCTAATGTGCTAAATGTTGCTTTTACCGCTATGATATTATCTGAAATGTATATAAACTATACTGACACCCTTCTTTTCTTACCTTCGGGGATGTGCTTGCTGGCCAAGACTCCCTATTCTGTTAGTGTCATACCTTGAAATAAGAAAGAGGTCGGACAAGTTACAAAGCCGGACGATCCCGCGGGTCCCCGGTACGTAACCCCCTCCTCGACTCGAGTTGTCCGCTCTGGTACACAGTCTAGAACAAATACCCAGGTTATGAACCTAGAATAACTCAACTTCACGCCGGATCCCTAGTAGGAGCGTTTGTTTGCATCATGTGCATTTGACTTTGGAGGCTCAACACAGGGGTTGGGTCTGTCTAGGACAGGTATACCAAACATGAAAATGACTATCCTGAGGCATCTTACTTGCTTCTACTTGTGCATTTATTTGCTTCGGACTTGCGTGCTGACCATTTTTTTAGGAAAGAGAGATAGAGGTACGAGGGTTAAAAAGAGTTAAATCGCCTGTTTTGAAAACTAGTGTCCAAATAGTGTCGAATCTGCCAAATTTTTGAGAAAATGAAAAAAAGAAGAAAGAAAAAAAAAAGAGTTTTGTTTATGAAAAAATATTTTTATTTTTATTTGTCAATAAAAAAGAGTCTTGATTTCAAAAGAAGTTTGTTTTATCGGCCCGAACTACGCCAGTTTGATTCTCACTGGGTGTGAGATACGTAGGCAACCCTCATCGGGTCCAACCTCCCCTTTTACAAAAATAGCCGGAAAAAAGTCAAATTTTAATTGTCAACATAAATAAGTCGGGTGACGCCGTTTTTGGCAAGAATAGCCGAATGTTCCTGAAAGGGGCACCGGAAGGCTGACTTTGCATAAACAACCACTTTTAGTCATTTTAGATTGTTTGACCGGTTGACTCACCCAACTTTAAAATCTTCGTTCCCGAAGTGCTGAAAAGCCGTGTGCGGAACCGGATCTTCCTTGGATTCTATGGAAAATTAAATTTGGTGAGTCAAATAAATTTTATTTCTTAATCACCTTAATAAATGTGCAGGATGAGCACGATGCAAAATGAACTTTTTTCAATAATGACTAAAATCCCTTTTAAGATGCGGCTATGGTGGGATGATTTAGGTGGTAAAGGGCAAGAAGAGGTCAAGAAATATCTAAAAGGTCTCACGGGTTTCATGGAAATCCATCCTCGAGGGGATATCATAAGAGCTTTGGTCACCTACTGGGACCCGGCGCACAGTGTCTTACACTTCTCCGATTTTGAACTCACCCCGACTTTGGAGGAAATAGCCGGGTACATCGGAAATGCTGAAGTTCCGTTGAGGAAAAAATACTTGGTTGCTCCAAGAGCTGTCACTATGCATCGGTTCTTAGATTCGTTAAAAATACCTAGGACGGTCCAATCCAGATTTGGCCGCAGGTTTTTGTAATCCGCACTTCATATACGACAGATACGGTCATGTCGGGGGATTCAACAACCCGGACAACAAGTTATGCAGCAAGGGTAACCGTCAGAAGTGGGACGGGCATAGACGAGTGGCTTTTATGGTAACATTTTTGGGCCTTTTGGTATCCCAAGGAAAGACGGAAACATTGATCTGAAAATAGCCGGGGTCGTCAGTACTTTGCTCATTCAAGACAAAAGCACTATGGCGCCTATGATTGTATCTGATATCTTCAGAGCTCTCATGGCCTGCAAAGCCAGAGGGAGTTTCTTCGAGGGGTGTAACTTATTGCTACAAATATGGATGCCTGAGCATCTCTGCCACCGTTCCCAGCTCTTGAGTTATGGTTCCTCAAAGAAAACGTGCATAGAAGAGTTCTACATAAGAATCCAGGGGGCCAGTCTACCCGAGGGGGTTACAGCATGAACATTATTCTTTCGGACCCTCACCTCCAGCCAAATACAGTGGACACTAGGATGGTTGCCCGTGGATGAGGTCATCCACATGCTGGCAGCCACTTTCTACTGATGGAGCTCAAGAGCATTCAGCCTTACGCACCATATCGGGTTTTGAGACAGCTCGAGAGATGCCAAATAGTGCCTCAGGAAGAAGATATTAGTGCTCAAGTAATTGAGATTAGCCTCGATAGACAATTCCCTGAAGTAAGAGTTCGTCAGATCTGGAGTGAATGCCAATATTTAAAAGCAGATACTTGCGTGCACGATCAGGCCAAAGGCGATGTGGCGCCGGGATACCTTGCTTGGTACAGGAGAGAACTTGAGCACGAAAGGCCAACCAAAAAAACTCACATTCAAGAGTTTGTTGAGGCGTCACAAGAACCGTGGGACTGGTTGACCAAAGAGCGCGAATACCGGGCCGAAGTAGGCAAGCTGAAATAACAGATCAAGGATCTGAAATTTGAGAACAATGTGCAAGTTGCTGCCGATGAGGGAGAGAAGAACAGGTTAGCCCAAGCAAATGAGGCTCTCAAGGCTCAGATCCGACAAATGAGGATAGATGCTGACAATCAGCAAAGGAATCGGTCGGATGAAAGATTGATTTACGGACTAAAGAAGGAAATAGGTGAGGGCCGGGATGATTTGAATAAATATGAGGGTACCATAGCGCAACTCCAGGTACAATGGGCAAAGAGAAAGAAAGAGTACACATAGTACCTATAGCAGGCAAGGAAAGATTATGAAAAGACCATTGTCGGTCTAAAAAGGAAGGTGGCCACCCTAGAGAGCAAGGCGGCTAAACAAGCCAAGGCTTTTGAAATCGAGAGTAAACATTGCTGTAATCTGATGGCCTCAATGGAAGGTGAAATACAGCAGTTACGGAAACAATATCTGCATGATTCTCGGGTTTTGAAGGTTAGAGGGGATTAGATAGAATGCCTACACCTAGAGAAATATCAAACCAGAAACAAGATTCTGACTATTGCTCGTGCTATCACCAGGAAATGTCGAGAGTGTGAAGAAATGACCCGCACTACCTTCATGTCAGCAGTAATGATTTTCCTCAAGGGGACAATGTACGAGCTGGAGCAACTTGAAAGGGATCTCGCACCTAAGCCCGCGGCAAGGCCGAACGATGCCTCTCGGGCACCAACTTTTGGAGCCTTAATATATTTATAGTTCGAGTCAGTGTTTTGTTTTAGAGTCTGTTGTCTGTCTGTATATTCTCTTTTCATCAAAACATGGTAGTACTTTTTTTTTTTTATTTGGTTTTTTTCTTTCCATAAAAATGTTTAGTTTGTATTATAATGTTTCAGTAAAGAAAATGAAAAATTCCCAAATTTGCTTTCACAGTTATGTGGCAGAACTACGCCCGGTCTGATTCATGCGTGGACATGATACGTAGGCAATCCACATAAGATTCGACCACCCCTAAAAAGAAAAAGAGAGAAGAAGCAAAGTGAGTAAAAGAAAGGAAAAAGGGACATAAAAGAGAGGTAAAGAAAGTAAGCCGGAATGACGCATGCGGTCGAAACAAAGACATGATAGAAATGGTTATACTGCTTAGGAACATTGCATCCCCAACGTGAAATTGCAATATGTGTTAAGATCTAACGCTAACAAGTTTGTTGTTTCCAGTTTCGAAACAGTTAGCTCATTAGAATGTTCTGGCAGAGTACCATTACCACACAAGATTTAAAGGGCCCGTTCTGAGAAGTATGTCTGGTTCGGACAAAAGTGTTGAGGAGGAAAATACAGAGATGCAAATGATGAAAGAGGAGGTAGACAGGTTGAGACAAGAGATAGTGGGGATGCACCTAGCCTAGGCTAGGAGACAAACATCACCAACCATTCCCCCTACTCCTACCCTCTTACCGGCTCGGACTCGGGAACACCCTCCCACTGGTCCATCAACGAGCCTCCCCATTGCCCAATACTATCAAGAGGAAAATCCTGTAATCCCCAAGCTCCACCACCCAAACAAAACCTTCCTCCGCCAACTGTTATAGCCTTCGTGGCACCTCCACCAGCCACGCTGCAAAGATCATCCAGCGAGCCACTGTTTCAGGCTCACGATAACCAGTATTACCCCTGAACCAACCTTTAAAGCACCCGAGCCATACACTTACGCCCCTAACCTCCAGCTCCCGGCAGAAACTGAGAGACCGGCTAAGAATCCAAAGCAGGACGAAGTGCTTCGTAAAGTAAAAATCCTGGAGCAATTCTTCAGGAATATGCATGGACTGGGCATCCAAGTCAGCGTGGCCTACAAAGATTTGTGTCCCTTCCCCAATGTTCAATTGCCGGTAGGTTTTAAGATGCCCAAATTTGATCTATATGAGGGACATGGTGATCCCAAGGCACATCTACGAGGTTTCTGTAGTAAGATTAAAGGGGCAAGTGGAAAGGATGAGCTGCTGATAGCCTATTTCGGTCAAAGTTTAAGCGGGTCCGCATTAGAATAGTACACGAGGCAGGATCCTAGCAGATGGTATACTTGGGATGATCTAGCACAAGCATTTGCAGGTCATTTCCAATATAACCTTGAGATCGTCCCCGACCATCTCACACTGCTAAAACTTGAGAAAAAGCCTGGAGAAAGCTTCAGGGAATTCGGATTCCATTGGAGAGAACAAGCAGCGAGAGTCGATCCACCAATGAGGGAAGGTGAAATGGTGGACTACTTCTTACAAACTTTGGAGCCAACTACTTTGGTCACTTGGTGACGTCAGTTGGTAAATCTTTTAATGAAGTAGTAAAAATGGGCGGCATGGATGAAGAGGGACTCAGGTCCAACAACATAATGAGTTATTCGGCAATCAAGGCCACAACTCAGGCTATCCAAAGAGGCACGGGGGGTGCGCTCGGGAAAAAGAAGAGAGAGGAGGTCGCAACAGTCGAAGTAGGTAATTGGTCCAAATCCAGAGGTCCCTCCCCTCGCTACCAACCCAGACCCCATTACTCAAACTATCCGCACACTCCGTATAATCCTCCACAACCCTATTATCCACCACAAGAGCCATATTTTTCCGTCCATCACGCCCAAACTTACACCCAGCCTCCGGCTCGTCCGCAATGGTGTGTGCCGGCTCCCCAACATACATATCCACCCCCACAAAACACATATCCACCTCCACAAAACACATATCCACCACTAAGGATCTACAGGAATCCTTCAGGGCCAAGTTTCCGCGAAAATCAGGCTTTCAGGAATGAAAGGATGTAGAATCCAAGAGCATTCACTCTGTTGGGAGAAACCTATACTACTCTGTTCCACAAGTTGAGGCAGATAGGCCTATTAAGTCCTGTTGAACCCAAATTGCCAAATCCCCTTCCCAAAAATCTGGACCACTCAGTAAGTTGTGAATATTGTTCGGGGGCTCCCCGGGCATAATACTGAGAAATGTTGGAAGTTGAAGACTGCAGTACAAGATCTTATTGACACAAATAGGATCGAGGTTCAGGCACTAGAGGCACACAACATCAATGAAAACCTGTTACCAATATACCATGAGGCCCACATGATCGAACTAGTGCACGAATGAGGGAAAATTAAAACACCCTCACAAATGGTAATGATGATTCGTGCCAGTCCAAACGAAAATTCGACCCGTGGAAAGGCGGTGGTACAGTTGGTAAAGGTAGATGACAAGCCATTTGTGGTAGTGGGGAAAGGTTCGTCTGTTGCTGCGAATAAACCAGAGTCAGTCAAGGCAGTGCTGCAGGGAGTATCAAGCACACCAGTGTTGGTGGTGAAGGGAGTCCACGTAGAACCAATTGTTATTAGGCCAGTAATGCAGTTGCCGATAACAAATGAGAGAGTTGTACAGTGGAGCTACAGTCAAGTGACAGTGATGCATAAGGGAAATGAGGTTGTGGAAGAAGTATGCGAGGCCAAGGGGTTAACTCGTTCAGGAAGGTGTTTTGTTCCCGCTGAATTGAGAAGGACCAATCCTGCAACAATAAAGAAGCCAGTGACGGAGAAAGAAGCAGAAGAGTTTTTGAAGAAGATGAAGGCACGGGACTACTCAATTATAGAGAAATTAAGGAAGACCCCAGCCCAGATTTCGTTGCTATCCTTATTGATCGATTCAAACGATCATTTCCAGGCCTTAATAAAGATTCTGAACAAAGCCCATGTCCCGGACAAGCTCTCAGTGAACCATTTGGAGAAAATAGTGCACAAGATCTTCGAGGTAAATAGAGTGACATTATTTGACGATGAGTTACCGGTAGAGGGAACAGAACATAACAAGGCACTCTACTTGACGGTAAAATGCGAAGACTCGGTGGTCACTCGAGTACTAATTGATAATGGGTCAAGTGACAATATATGTCTTTTGGCCACTCTGAACAAACTAAAGGTTGCTGATGATAGGATCCACAAGAACAACATCTGCGTCCGAGGTTTTGATGGGGGAGGTACTGATACAGTGGGTGATATTTTACTGGAATTAACCATTGGTCCAGTCGAGTTCACCATGGAATTTCAAGTGCTAGATGTGGCGGTGTCGTACAATCTTTTGTTGGGACGACCCTAGATCCACACATCCAAAGCAGTCCCTTCTACACTACATCAAATGGTCAAATTTGAATGGGATAGACAAGAGATTGTGGTACACGGGGATGACGGTACACATGCCGTCAGTGATGCTATTGTGCCCTTCATAGAAACCGACAATGACAAGGGCCCATGGGTTTATCAGGTTTTTGACGCAGTCTCAATAGACAAAATTCCTGAGGGTGGGGGCCTTCCACTTTCCAGAATCACAGCTGCAACCTTCATGATAGCCTCAGAGATGTTAAACATCGGGTTTGTACCAGGAAAAGGTTTGGGGATTGATCTGCAGGGAATGGTCCAGCCCGTTTCTTTGCCTAAGAACCTGGATACTTTTGGGTTGGGATTCAAGCCTACCACAGCGGATGTAAAGCGGGCCCACAAGATGAAGAAAAGAGTCTGGGTCCTTCCTAAGCCAATCCCACAACTGTCCAGATCATTTGTCAAAGCATGGTGTAGAAAGTTACCAGTCCTGGAAGTTCTTGGACCCTTGATCGGGCCAGATGGAGATTTGAATGAGGTCTTTGAGAGAATGTTCGCAGATGTCAACATGATAGAGGCTGGAGAGGGCTCATGTAAGGCAGACATACAGTTTGTTGGGCCTAGGGCCAATGTCAACAATTGGACAACTACTTCTCTTCCTACTTGGAGGGAGTCCTGGTAGTTGGCTCTGATTTTCCTTTCTGTTTTCTGGATTATTCCAGGGTTGTAATCCATATTCCCTTATATTATTATTATTGCTCAACAAAGTGTGAAACCTTGTTATCCCATGATTCAATAAAATGAAAAGTTTCTCCTTCATTCCTTATTTTATTTTTATTTTTAATTTTTGTTTCTTTCTTTTCTTTTTTTGAACAATTCTTTTCATACTGGTCTTAATGACATGGCATGCACAACGGATCTTCAACCTAGTCTAAAAGATCAATCTGATTCCGAACTAACCATACAAGAGGTCGATTATGATAATGAATCAGAATACGATGAGGATGAAGCCTTCGAAGAAATAAACAGGGAGTTAAGCCAGTTTGAAGAAAAATCAAGGCCCAACTTAAATGACACAGAAGCCATCAATTTAGGGGATGCAGTTGATTTCAGGGAAACTAAAATAAGCATCCACATTGCACCAAATATCAGGGAATAATTAATCAAAACACTTATTGAATTCAAAGATGTATTTGCCTGGTCGTATGACGATATGTCGGGGTTAAGCATGGATTTAGTGGTCCATAAATTGCCCACTGACCCGGTATGCCCTCCCGTTAAGCAGAATTTGAGAAAGTTCAAGACGGACATGAGTGTGAAGATTAAAGAGGAAGTAACCAAGCAGTTGCAAGAAAAGGTTATCCGTGTCACTCGATATCCTGATTGGTTGGCTAATGTGGTGTCGGTGCCGAAGAAAGATGGGAAGATCAGGGTGTGTGTCGATTATCGCAATCTGAATAGGGAAAGCCCAAAGGACAACCTTCCTTTACCCAACATCCATATTTTGATCGACAATTGTGCTGGGCGTGAGCTCGGATCTTATGTAGCTATGCTGAGTATCATCAAATTCTGATGGATGAAGAAGATGCGGAAAAGACGACATTTATTACGCTGTAGGGAACTTATTGCTACCGGGTAATGCCGTTTGGTTTGAAAAATGTTAGGGCAACGTACATGAGAGCGATGACCATTGTGTTTCATGACATGATACATAAAGAAATTGAGGTGTACGTGGATGATTTGATCATAAAATCCAAGCATCAAGAAGACCACGTAGCAGACCTAAGAAAGTTTTTTCAAAGACTTCGAAGATATGATATTAAGCTCAACCCGGCCAAATGTGCATTTGGAGTTCCATTTGGAAAGCTGTTGGGATTCATCGTCAGTCGGCGAGGTATTGAACTAGACCCGTCAGATATCAAATCTATCCAAGATTTTCCACCGCCGAAGAACAAGACAGAAGTAATGAGTCTGTTAGGAAGGTTGAACTACATCAGCAAGTTTATTGCACAACTCACAGCAACCTGTGAACCCATTTTTTCGGTTACTGAAGAAAGATGCTGTGATAGAATGGACGGCAGAATGTCAGGAGGCATTTGACCAGATCAAATGATATTTATCAAATCCACCTGTGTTGGTTCCACCTGAGCTGGGGAGACCATTAATCTTTTATCTAACGGTCCTGGAGAATTCGCTTGGCTGTACGTTGGGGCAACACGACATTATAGGAAGGAAGGAGCAAGCCATCTATTATCTCAGCAAGAAGTTTACAGAATACGAGGTTAAATACACTCAACTCGAGAAGACATGTTGCGCCCTAACTTGGGTGGCTCAGAAATTGAAGCACTATTTGTCCTTATATACTACTTATCTCATTTCCCGCTTGGATCCACTAAAGTATATTTTCCAGAAGCCTATGCCTACAGGGAGGTTAGAAAAATGGCAAATATTACTCACGAAGTTTGACATTGTCTATGTGATGAGGACGACCATGAAAGCCCAAGCGCTGGTCGATCACTTGGCTGAGAATCCTGTTGATGAAGAATACGGGCCGTTGAGGACGTATTTTCCTGAGAGGAAGTAATGCATATAGATGATTTGGAATTACCTGAGGAACCAGGTTGGAAGCTTTTCTTTGATGGAGTCGCAAATGCGAAGAGAGTTGGAATAGGAACGGTACTTATTTCTAAAATCGGACATCATTATCTTGTTACAGCTCAGTTGCGTTTCTATTGTACCAACAACATGGCTGAATATGAGGCATGCATTTTGGGTCTGCGACTAGCTGCAGACATGGATGTCCAGGACATTTTGGTTTTGGGAAACTCGGACCTCCTGGTGCATCAGATTCAGGGTGAATGTGAAACACGGGATTTGAAGCTCATACCATATCGACAATGTTTGCCCGATCTGAGCAAGCAATTTCGATTAGTGGAGTTCAAACACATCCCAAGAGTTCATAATGAGGTTGATGATGCATTGGCCACTTTAGCATCGATGTTACACCACCCAGATAAAATTCATGTTGACCTATTACACATTCAGGTTCGTGATCAGCATGCTTATTGCAACATGGCAGAGGAAGAAGTGGATGGAGATCCATGGTTTTATGACGTAAAGGAGTACCTCAGAATGGGGATATACCCGGAGCAGGCCATCGGAGATCAAAAAGGAGCCATTCGGCGATTGTCAAGTGGATTCTTCCTCAGTGGAGGAGGGTTGTACAAAAGAACCCCAGATTTGGGATTACTGAGATGTATAGATGCCAGTCAAGCCACGACAGTTATGACAGAGGTACATGCTGGAGTTTGTGGGCCACATATGAGCGGATATGTATTGGCGAAGAAGATTCTTCGAGCAGGGTGCTATTGGCTCACTATGGAGCGTGATTATATCAATTTCGTGCGGAAATGCCATCAATGTCAAATACACGGAGATTTGATTCATTCTCCGCCAACAGAATTGCATACAATGTCAGCGCCATGGCAATTTGTTGCCTGGGGCATGGATGTCATTGGACCTATTGAGCCGGCGGCTACCATCGGTCACAGTTCATTCTGGTGACCATCGACTATTTCACTAAGTGGGTTGAAGCTAAGACTTTCAAGTCAGTAACCAAGAAGGCAGTGGTGGATTTTGTCCACTCCCATATCATCTGTAGATTTGGCGTCCCAAAAGTGATCATCACGGATAATGGTGCTAATCTTAACAGCAATTTGATGAAAGAGGTATGTCAACAGTTTAAGATTACACACCGTAATTCCACACCATATCGTCCCAAGGCGAATGGAGCAGTTGAAGCAGCCAACAAAAACCTCAAGAAGATACTGAGGAAGATGGTAGAAGGATCCAGACAATGGCATGAAAAATTACCATTTGCATTGTCGAGTTATCGCACCACTGTCCGTACTTCAGTAGGGGCAACTCCTTATTTATTGGTATATGGAACTGAAGTAGTAATACCAGCGGAAGTTGAAATTCCATCCCTTCGGATTGTCGCTGAGGCTAAGATTGATGATGACGAGTGGGTCAAAACCCGTTTGGAGCAGTTGAACTTGATTGATGAAAAGAGATTGGCAGTTGTATGTCATGGCCAGTTATATCAAAAGATAATGGCGAGAGCCTACAACAAGAAGGTGCGCCCCAGAAAATTTGAGGTGGGGCAGCATGTGTTGAAACGAATCCTGCCACATCAGGCCGAAGCAAAAGGCAAGTTCGCCCCGAATTGGCAAGGACCGTTCATTATAACCAGAGTGTTGTCCAATGGAGCTTTATGTTTAACAGATATCGATGGAAAATGCGTCGACATGGCTATCAACGCTGACGCAGTTAAGAGATATTATGTATGATTTCTTTTGATTGTAATTGATGTTTGTTTGTGGTTGGCATTTAGCGGAGAATGAAATGACGGAGGCAATTCTTTCTTCTATCCAAACACTCTAACCTTTGCTTCCCCTTTTGAGCCTTATTTATTCTTTCATATCTCTCTTTTGGAATCAGTAATTAAAATGAAAGAAAAAGAAAACGAAAAATAATGATGATAAAGAAAAAGTCACAAGAAAATAAAGGAATGGGAACTATGTTTGACCTGATTCCTCAAAAAAGGATATGTAGGTGCCTCACGGCTCGGTCATAGTGTACCAAAAAAAAATAAGAAATCCCAAGCAAAAAAAACTGGGGCAGAAGTTGTGTTTATAATTTTGGGAAAGAAAGTTTGATTCCAAGAGTTGTAATGTTTTTACCCGTCAAAATTATTTTGAGCCTTTGATACCCCTTTTCTTTTGGCCATACACAAAAACCCATAATGATATCCAAAAAAGACCTCTTGATCAGTATCCGAGAAGTGCCAAGTCATGTATAACACTCTGATCCCCAGCAGAGAAGAGGATCATAAATTGGAAATGAACTGATAACCGAAAAGAATCCCCAGCAGAGAGAGTCATATCGACAGCAATCCAATCCCCAACTAAAAAATAAAATAAAATGAGAGAGTCTTATCGATGAAAACCTTCACAGGCACCATAAGGCGACGAAAGATGAGAGAAATAAAATGAGAGAGTTTTATCGGTGAAAACCTTCACAGGCACCATAAAACGATGGGAGTTGAGAGAAATGAGAGAGTCTTATAAGTGAAAACCTATCGAAAGGCACTATGAGGCGACAAGACAAGATTAGCGGAAAGGATCCACATTTGGCAAAGAGTTGAATGCCTATTTATCCCCAGCAACATGAGGTCGTCCGAAGGGTTGATTGATACAAATAGACTGGGTTGATTAATCCGGAATGCACGACATGATCGTTGGGATCAGTTATATCATTCAGATAAGTTCTTTTCTTTCCTTTTCCCCAGCATTTGTTCAGAAAGATTTCTTTTTTTTCTATTTTTTTGAAATCATCACTTTTTCATTTCTTGGTTTAAAAGACTTTACCTCCCCAGCATATTATTTTTGAAAAAGATTTTCAAAGCTTACTACCAGTTGCCAAAATGGTGCGAAACAAAATGCGAATAGGACAGGACAAAGATAAGGCGACAAAGTGAAAAGAAGTTGGTCGCAAGACCAAATGATGAATGAGGCTAGATCCAAAGTGGACTAAATTTCCAGGGGAAGTTGGAGAAAAATGGAAAAGCAACAGTTAAAAGGTTATGAGGATCCCCAATAGATTTGCGAGATACAGGAACAACTCCGACAGATTCTCGACCAAGTCCCGCAATGGTCGGACAATACATTGCGGGGAAGAAGGAGAAAAGAAAAACCATCCCCAGTAGTAATATCATCCCCATCAAATAATATCATCCCGAGCAAGTTTTGTAATAAAACGCAAAGCAAGGAAAGGGAGAAAATAAAAATCATCCCTGGTAGGAGTGACATGACCACTCACCACGTTTTAAACTAACAAATTTTTCTTTGATTTGAAGCAGGGAAATGAAATGTTATTGACAGCAGGAACCACAAAAAAAGAGTATCAAACTGGGGCAGAAAATTTTCTCTCATTGCAGAAATTTTCTTGAAATCAGATACCCGTTTGGGGAAGATGGAAGATAACACAAGTTTTGAAGGAAATGGAATCCCCCGCAGTTTACGGGAGAAAGAATACAAGTTTTAAAGAAAGCAATCTTATAAGAAGCAAGATAACCCAAGTTTTAAGAGTAGTGGTCTTTGAATCAGTATCATCCCCATCATTGTTAAAGGGAGGAAAATAACTAGTCTTAAAAAAGGAAGATAATTCCCCAGCAGTTTTATCCCCGACAGGTTCCAGAGAAGTGAAGACACTAGCTTGAGGAAAGTAGTTCCAAATGGAAGTAGTCGGTGAAGAAGGAAAATAACCTAGTTAGGAATAAAACACTGGTGTTGTCCCCAGTAGTTTTCGAAGGAATAAGACACCAGTTTTTGAGGGAGACAGTTGAAAGAGGATGATTCAAATGGAAGAAGTCAGGAGCCCGCCTGGAGAATGGAGGTGTTAAAATTTTAAGAAGTTGTTGAAGTCAGGAGCCCTCCTGGAGAATGGAGGTGTTAAAATTTTAAGAAGTTGTTGAAGTCAGGAGCCCGCCTGGAGAATGGAGGTGTTAAAATTTTAAGAAGTTGTCGAAGTCAGGAGCCCGCCTGGAGAATGGAGGTGTTAAAATTTTAAGAAGTTGTTGGAGTCAGGAGCCCACCTGGAGAATGGAGGTGTTAAAGTTTTAAGAAGTTGTTGGAGTCAGGAGCCTGCCTGGAGAATGGAGGTGTTAAAATTTTAAGAAATTGTTGAAGTCAGGAGCCCGCTTGGAGAATGGAGGTGTTAAAGTTTTAAGAAGTTGTTGAAGTCAGGAGCCCACCTGGAGAATGGAGGTGTTAAAATTTTAAGAAGTTGTTGAAGTTAGGAGCCCGCCTGGAGAATGGAGGTGTTAAAATTTTAAGAAGTTGTTGAAGTCAGGAGCCCGCCTGCAGAATAGAGGAATACATTTCAAGATCAAATCAGAAGTTAGCAATGAGGAGGGTCATTAATGTAGGATCCCCAGCATAACAAGCTTTAATGTAGGAAGCAGCATCCCCAGCAGATAGCGGAATGATAAAACTTGTGTTCAGAAAAGCAAAAGGCCAGTATCATCCCCAGTAGTTTTCGAAAGAAAAGCACTAGAGGAAGCACAAGCCGACAAGAAAGCAAGACAACTAGAGCAAAAGGAAAATAGATAAGATTTTGTGATTCCCAGTTTAGTCTAGCTTCTTGTTTTCTTTTAGCACGGTGCAATAAGGAGATCGAAAAGTAGTAGCAACAGCATGCATCAGCAGTAACGACAAAATTGTAGTTCCATGGTAGTCTCAGCTACCACAACTTCCCGAACTACATTAACCTGATTCCTTTCTAGCCAGGGATATGTAGGAAACCTTTGAAGCAGAGGTTCGGTCAAATCTTTCAAAAAATGCTTCGTACGGAGTAGTCGAAAGAGCAAAAATCGCTCGTACCCGCTCACTTTATCTTTGCACGAAAACTCTTTGTGTTTTTGGACAAAGAGGGGCAGCTATGAGCACGTGATTTTGTCCTGCGAGAAACTACTCCCAAAAATGCAAAATAGTTTTATGTCGTTTGTGATTTGTCTATGCATGTTTATTTCTACCTTAATTAAGAAAAATACAAAAATATGTGTTGCATGTGGATTTAAGATTTACTCAGGAGTTAGTTAAACAATATGTGGATTTGCAAAAATGAAGACCACAAAGACATGTACTTGCATTTAGATGTGTGATTTTATTTAGTTGGTATTTAATTGTGTGTGATACTTGTTGTTAAGGATTAATTAGTATTTTTAACTTGGTTTATGATTTTAATTGGAATTCCAGTTTGATTAATCATGAAATAAGAGAAAATGAAGAAGAAACAAGTGGAAAATGAGGAAAAATTCGGACTGGGCCAGTTTTGAATTGAAACAACCAGGCCCAAACCAAAATAACCCCATTACGGCCCAGTCCAAACGCCCTTGTGCCCGGTCCAATCCCACGGTCGCTGAAATGATGTTGTTTTAGCGGCAGTCAATCATAGTCATTGACACTACATGATCCAACGGCTCAAAATCCGTCTCCCTTACCCATTCCCTGGCCCGACCCGTTACCCGGTTCGAACCGACCCCCAACTAAAACCAAATGACACCGTTCCCCTTAAGTGTATTGATCCGAGCCATTGATCTCATCAGATCGAACGGCCCAGGATCAATTCCCTCCCCCGTATAAAACCTCAATCTCTCACCCCACGCCCCCAAAACAAACCCCCCTCTCTCACTCCTTCGTCTCTCTCAAACTCAGATACCGGTTCCCATGGAAAAACCCTAGCCGCCACCCCACCCCTTCGCCTGAAAGTCGGCGGCAACGACGCTGCTGGCCATGAAACTAACACCCCTGAGCCTCCTGACCTTCCTCATCACAAATCCAGGCTCCTTTTAGTTCGAATCTCAACCGAGCTCTTCGAATCTTCAAGGTAGTTTCATGGTCGTCCAGTTTCCGAGTTTCTGAGGTAATTTTTCCTTTCCTATTTGTTCCGTTGGTGTTTGTTTATATTTGTTTTTTTGTTTAATGTGGTTTTATTAATTTTTCAATTTTTGTCAATTGATTCTGCCCTTCTCCAAAGACCTTTTATTTGGTCGAACTTTTTCTGGTCATGGTCGAGTATATAATAAACTATATAATCGATTCGAATGAGTTTCGTCGATTAGTTAAGTTTTTCATAAATCCTTGTTAGTTAGCTATGTTTGAATTGGTTATAGCTGAAGGGATTAATACAGATTGAAACAGGTGGGTAAGGCAGAAATTTCAGGGACTTTTAGGAGGGTATTTTTGGATTTAAAGGAGTCTGAAAATGGCTTAATTTGAATGGTTGTCAATAGGGTATTAAAATACCATTAAACTGATACATTGTTTAAGAATAGTGGGGAACAAGACTTAATGGCATGGGGAGGTTGATTAAAATAAGTTAAAATACCCATAACTTTGATTAAAAAGAGAAAAACATGCGGTATGGGGGCTGTCAGGAATATCATGGGCATTTTCTGATTAGTTTTAGTATTTTTAATGGGGAAGGGGCAGAGTTTAGATATATATAGGGGTCTGGATAGAGTGGGACAAGGGGGGATTCTAAAAAAGAAGAAAAAACCTGAGTGTTGGATCTTCGAGCAGAAATTCAGAGTAAAAAGAAAAATATATAAAGTTGAGGGTTGAACATTCTAACAAGGAGAGGGGTTGGACAATTCTGAAATATAGAAAGAGAGCCTTAAAAGTTTGGTTTAGCTCAATTAGCACTGTTCCATTGAAAAATTGAAAAGGGCTCCAGCTCTAATTGTCGAATGGTGTATTCAAGTTTCCTCTCAATTACTGAAGTTCTAGGGGGGCTCATGTTTGGGTCTTGATTAAGGTAGGGTTGCTAGAAAACTGTTTTGGGGTCAGTTACTGGTTGTTTTGTATTGTTGTGGGTTGACAAACTCTTTCTGGGTTTTTGGTTGAGCGTCATTCTGGTTTAAAACTGGTTGGAGCTGGTTCTGAATTTTGCTGTTAACTGCTGTTGTGCTACTGCTACTGCTGCTGACTTCTCTTCTACTCTGTTTATGTTCCAACTCCAGGTACACTTCCTTGATTGTCTTCCATGTAACTCCCATGTGAAGTTGAAACGAAAGTTGCTACCAGATCTCTGCACTTTGGATACTATCTGATATAGTTTAAAGTTGTGTAAATTGTCGCTTGGTACTAGTTGATTAAGATATGGTTTGATTTAGTTTAAAGTTGTTTAAATTGTTTAAATCAAATAGGTTGATGAGTGTGGAATGAAATTAGTCGCAGCTAACTCAATTTGTATATTTAGTATAGAGTTTTCAAACTATAGTAATGCTAGCTGAAATTATCCTTCAGTTTTAACTAGTTAATTTTGTTCCTGTTAATTAGATTATTAAAGTCAGAAGGCGGTTAAAAATAGGAAGTCACTTCAAGTTTTTGAATTCTCATGCGTATTGACAGTAAACTCGCATGAAATCTTGAATCATTCGAGCATGGATTTAGCATTCTCAACATATGCTTTCCTTCATCTTAAATGTATCCAATAGCTCATCAAAGACAAGTAGAAATAATCTCAGCTTTAATCAGAAAGGATTAGTGTTGCAACAATCTGGATAAGCGAATCACGTTTCTCCTTTGTCGAAAAATGGTGAAATACTAGTAAATTGAAGTTGTCCATGAATCCTCGAAATTCATTTTGAATGGGCTATCAAGGCTTAACGGCCTATGTCGAATGGCCTGGGACTTACACTGGGCCAGTTTTCGGTTATGCCAATTCCATTTTTCGGGCTTATCCTTGAGCCGTGAGACACATTTGGTTTACAATTGACAAAAATGGTTAGGATTTTTCCTTATGTTTTAGAGACAAATTAATTAGAAAATCCTAGCCACTTTTAGGTTGGCCCTTTAATAAAATGATGAGACGAGTCTCGCCAAATAAGACGCACAAACTGCGGGGCTCTCATTAAATGTATATACATCAAAATACTCAGAATTCTGGACATGTCATTTAGTGAATTTTACGGCCTTCCCAAAAATAACAATACGCTAGTCGCTTTAGGCGCGCCTTTAATATTTTACTTTCTTAAATTCGGGTGCACATTTATGTGACCCAAATCCAAATATCAACAAAGTAAAAATGTGTATTTAATCACGGGTACATTGATTGTGACGTGGTTCGAGATACATTTCCACGACGTTGCAAATTCTTTAAAAAATAAATAAATAATAGAAGCGGTTGATTAGCCCTTTTAAAAATATGGGAGGCGTGCCTCGTCGAATAAATTACAAATTGCGGGGCCCTCAATGGATAGTTATTCCAAATACTTAGATTTCGAGACAGGCCGCATAGCAAATTTTACGGCTTTTCTCAAAATAACAAACGCGTTAGTATCTTTGGGCGCGTATTTAATAAGGTTACTTTCCTAAACTCGGGTGCACATTTATGTGACCCAAATCTAAATCTTAACGAAGTTGGAACGTGTCGATAACCACGGGTACATTAATGTGACATGGCTCAAGATGCGTTCTCCTAACGTTGCAATTCTCTGTTAAAAAATAACAATAGTAAAAGCGGTAAAAGGTTTAAATTTGCCCATAGGTTCAATATGAATTAAAATCAGATAAACAAGCCGAATATGACAGTTGAGCGACCGTGCTAGAACCACGGAACTCGGGAATGCCTAACACCTTCTCCCGGGTTAACAGAATTCCTTATCCGGATTTCTGGTTCGCGGACTGTAATACAGAGTCATTCTTTTCCTCGATTCGGGATTAAATTGGTGACTTGGGACACCCTAAATCTCCCAAGTGGCGACTCTGAAATAAATAAACAAATCCCTTTTCGATTGTCCTTTAATTGGAAAAACTCCCTCCGCGTTTTTTTTGCGGCGGCGCGGGCGAAAAAGGAGGCGTGACAGGGAGTCCTAGGTTAATTAATTATATGGATCACCCCACATAATACTCGGTAATTACTCCTCAATGAGAGGCTACACATCACATTATCGCGTGGTCATCATATCCATATCTACCCTTCCCACCCCGTTAATGTATTAAAGCGCAGAATGGTCTCGTTTACTGATTGCATGCTATTACCCGCCCCAATCATGTTAGTCCCAGTTCCCTTTAGGACTACTAATACTAAAGGGAATGGATATCGGCTTTTGTAGTTTCAAAGGCAAAATTCTAAGGCGACATGCAGGAACATGTATAACAAATTAGGGGGAAAGCACATAACAGGCAAAAGGGCTCAGATATACCTCTTTTAGTCAAAGAAGCACGTAATTTAGCATGTCTTGCACATACTATTTAGGGTCTGATTAAATATTGAATGTGAAAGAACTTAGAGGTTGAAGCAGACTGATTTATTACATATTTCAGATAAGAAGCCTGAATCAGGCCTGCTTGCTGGTTGCAGTTAATAGAACATATTCAGTTTATAACTTTTATCCTAAGGCTTGCCTAAGTGTCGGACAAGGATTCTATAAGCATGGTATCTATTGAATTTAGGAAAGCCATGAAATAATAAGGTCTAAAAAAATAAACTGAGTACATATTGGTAAAAAAAGAAAGCACACTTTAACGAAAGTTATAGGCCCTGAAACTGATGATACTCGTTATTACTAATTTTAGTTCTGTACATGAATGAAATGATTCGAATTAGATTAATATCTCCTATAGACATTCTTTCTATGTGTAATTGATTTTAAGTCTTGTATGGTAAAAAATGCAAAAGCATGATATCTTGGTGCTGAATTTGGTTTAAGACATAGTATCTAGATGCAATTGAACGCTTAAGTCTTATGAGCATGGTTTCTAGATGGAAAATGAATACATAGGATTTAAAAGGTCCTATAGGCATATTTTCTATATGCATATGCAGAATTCAGATTGACTTATAGGCATGATTTCTAGACGAGAGTAGCAGACCTATGATCATGATTTCTATAGGAGAATGGATATTCATAATTCCCTATAGACATGCTCTCTATATGTATTTGAATGTGCAGAATTCAAAAACCTATAGACATGGTATCTATATGCGAATGCAGAATGCAGAATTCCTATAGACGTGGTATCTATGTGAGAATGCAGAAATCAGACTTCCTATAGACATGGTATCTACCCTTTTTGGATACATAATTACTCGCACTTTTCACTAATCAGCTCCAAATGTTTATTACAAAATTATTACTGCCCAGAATAAAGTTAAAGAATACATTAGAAATTAAAAGTACAACCAAGGAGAGCCTGATTCAGACTTCATGTCTGAAATATGAGGTAAACCAACTCCAAGAGATTCATGATCCAAAGCCTTTCTCTCATTTGAGTGTGTCAGAGTTCCCTAAGAGTCTCAAATGAACTCCGAGCAGTGCTCACACCCAAACGTGTTACCAGATTAAGAAAAGTGCGATGTGGAAAGGCCATCCCTCAAGTGTCCAAGTTCAGAGGGAACTCAAAGTCCCAAGGCAAAGCTCACAAGAGAGGGGTAGAACATAAAGACTAAGAGAGAATGTAAGTGCAGAAATAGACTTTTGAGAGAGGTAAAGGGGAAGGAAAACATCTACAAATAAGTACACATAGGGGTACAAAGGAATGAGGAGGTTGTAAAAAGTCTATTGCTTAGGCAAGGGTAGGATTTAGGCATGCTCAACAACGAAGGATGCTAGCATGCCATAAGCTTGTCAAAACACACATTAATGGAGGTTAGGATCCCAAGGGATCAGGTTTGATTCATGGGCAACAATTTACACATTGTCGTGCTCCAAGCCATAACTTAAACACAAAAGGGGGTGGGGGAATAGGGATTCATAACAGAACAGGTAGGAAAAGAAATCAGCAATGCTGAACTATACAGAAACAGTAAGTAGTCAGGGATACAAAAGCATGAATAAACACATTTGTTGTGGTGCTAAAACTTAAATCAGAACATACCAGTTTCAAAGAAATACAACAAAGAAAGGCAGTAGGTCTTGTAAACAGGCCACAATGTAAGCAAATAAGAGAGAATACTATTGTGTGTAAGTGTAGTTTCAGAAGAAAACTATGAGTGAGGGATCCTCTGTCGTGTCAATGCAAAAGTCAGGTATTTAAAGTGTGAAAATATGCAGAAAATAAGGCAAAAAAATAATTATGGGACTATGTATCAATTAAAAATCAATCAGTATCAAAGACTTCCTTTAATCAAGGAGCTAAACCAAATGGTAATGGACAGAAATTGTCTAAGGAAGGAGATCAAGTAAACATCTTGTGCAAAGTAGGCAATTGGGGGTAAATACATAGGAGTTTAATTAAGGGAGGAATTAATGAAGAATCTTTGAAATACACGATTAACCAAATAAGGTAAGAAACATAATAAATCAATTAGCACATAGTAAATCAAGGAGTCAGGGATTGAAAGTTATAAATAAACCAAGTCAGAATAAGAGAATCGAAAGGCTAAGGGAAAGTTCTCGAATCAACCCAAGAAACAGGAAAATCAGTAAAACAAGGAAAGAACCAATCAGACTCACACAAGGAGGTCTGAAATCAGTTCCAAATTGAAGGCCATTTTAGAGAGAAATTCAGCATATAAAAGAGTATATGAGTATTAAGCACACAAGGCTGAATTTACGACAAAGAAAAATATTGTATAGTAGCAAACACAGGTAGTCACATAGGTCGATTCCAGTTACTCAGTAACAGAGAAGAGAGAGTATTGAATATCATACCAAAGGGTCAAGTAAAAGACCTTATAAAGTTTTAGTAGGAAGTTAGAATCATATAAAGAAACAAAGATTCAGAAATTCAATCGAGCAGTAGATGAAACATCTTTCAGAAACTTGAATAAGTTCAAAGAAATTAGGGTTTTGAAACCAAACAAGTTCAAAGATGAAGAACAAGCAAATCACATAGCGAGTAGTCTCAAAACTCGAATGAATCCCCAAATCTAGGGTTTTCTTCGGCAATCGAGTATAGAGATGAGAACAAGCAAATCAGGCAAAAATACTAACGAAATAAGTTAAGAAATCTCAAAAAGGAACTAAGGCTTTTAACATGAATATTCCAGTAGAGGAACAACATAAAGAAACATAGTAGAAAAGCAACATAGTAGAAGAACAGCATAAAATATCCGGTAGAAGAACAACGTAAGAAACACAGTAGAATAAGAACAACATAAGAAACATAGTAGACATGTTTTTTTAAAAAAAAATCAGAAGAGCTTCGAAATAAAGTAATAAAAAACCCTAAGTCAGAAAAAATGAAGGTTCTGAAAGCAAAGTTTTGAAAGAAACTTTGAGAAATGTTTAGAAGCTTAGAGTAAATACAAATCTACAATGGATCTAAAAGAATCAGAAGAACCTCGAAGATTAGGGTTTTAGAAGAACCTCGAAGATTAGGGTTTCAGAAGAACCCTAGATAGTGAGAAAGGCTTGGATCTAAGCAAAAGGAGTCGAGGCTAGGCTCGAAAAAGGCATGACTAGGCGGAGCGGGACGGAGATGGCCATGGAACTTGAATCAATAGCGGTCTGGACCCAACTCTTCATGGTCGAGTCATGAAGCTCTAGTAACCAAACGCGAGGAGCCATAGGTGGCTTGGTGGGTGGTGAAACCACCATAGATTCAGGTCAGAAGGTGGCCGGAGAAGATGAAGGGAACTCATCAGAGAGGAGGTGAAAGGGTTAAGGTTCTAGAGAGAACCAGAGGTAGAGAGATAGAGATGAGTGAGGAAATAAGGGGTATTGGGGGTCGTTTGGAATTAAAAATGGTAAGAACGAGTGAGAGTCGTTGATCTTTTAGATCAACGGCCAGGATTTGATAAGGTTTTGGGTCGGGTAGGGGTGATTGGGGCCTGGGTCGGGTTTTAATTGAAATTGGGCTTGAAATTTGGGTCCAATTTGGGGTCAGATTTTAGGCTACAATTGAAGCGAATTTGGCGATTATTTAAATAGCCAATTTTCCCTTTTAAAATTATAAAAAATAGTAAATTAATTTCTGGGGGTAAAATAAAGGTACTAAAATGCTTAATAATATATATTGATGAAAAAAATACTGGAGTTAATTTTATAATTATAAACACAATTAAATCTTGAAATAGGCTAATATTGCAATTATAGGCAATTTAGCTTAAAAATACTAAATAAATTTGTAAAAATATGCAAAAATTATGTTAGCTATATTTTAGTATAAATATGAGAATATGATAATTGAATTGCCAAAATGACTATTTTGGGAATAATTATTGGTCTTTTCTTACTAAAATAAGGCAATAAATTGATTTAAAAAATCTTAAAAAATAAAAGAAAAATATTGAAACCTTGGGACATACTTATATATGCATATACATGATATTTTGAAAGTATTTTGCATATTAAAAATATACAGGGAAAAATTGGGTGTCAACAGCTGTCCTTCTTTACCTGGGAAGGATGAAAGAGTTGTCAGGTAAAGATATGATGGCCAATTTTGACCGAACGAAATGATTTGAAGAGGTTTGGCCATGCTCTTGCTCCTGAGCTGCCTACATATCCCTGGTCTTATAGGAATCAGGCCATATGCAGTTCATGATCCGTCGGAAGAGTATGCCGATGGAGACTTTTCAAGAACAAACGCAATATTCGGGTTGGGCGGAATGGTTAAGGTCTAATAAAGCTGCGAGATCGCTCCTGCTGAGATAACTGTTGTTCGCCGTTTACTTGCAAATGAGCAATATAAGCATATATTATGCGTAAATTTAAACGTGATGCAAGTTCCCGTCGGACCATGAATATTGTCTTTGGACGGTTAGGATGACGTCCTCAAACCATGATGTCCTGGGCCATGAAGCGTATAATAAAGGATTCACAGGCCATGAAATGATGCTCTCGGGATATGAGAATGATGTCTCCAAACCATGATGCCTTTAAATAATGATATGCAAAAGAAAAAAGGGGTCCTCATGCCATGATATGGTGTTCTCGGGCTATGAAAATGGTGCCTCCGAACAATGACACCTTTAGATGATTTGGCGATCTTTCAGCCCATGAGATGTAGTAGGTGGAGATCTTTCAGCCATGTGAATGTAAATAAGGTGGCGATCTTTCAGTCGATGAGAAAGTAAATAAGGTGGTGATCTTTCAGCTGATGCAAATGTAAGTAAGGTGGCGATCTTTCAGCCGATGCGAAATGTAAATAAGGAGGCAATCTTTTAGCCAATGCAAATGTAAATAAGGTGGTGATCTTTCAGCCATGTAGATGGAGGTAGAGCTTAACCTAGGAAGGCAAAATGGTAGCCTTATGTAGGAAGTAAAAAGGGCAAATGACAATAAAGTTTTCTTAGTTGATAGCGGATTGCGGTATCGTGATTGGTGGGGATATTGTGCTTGCTGGGGACACTATTGTGTGCAGATAGTAGTTGCGAGCAAGTGCAACAGTTTGGAGAGTTGTATTCCTGAACTTTGTGAGTGAGCGTATAGTATATTTGATGATTTTGCAACTTAAGTGTTTGCATCCAAAGAAAAATCGTGAGTTTTGTAAAGGGGGAGGTTAGTTCGTATCCCCCTGGCTCTGCTTGACCCGCTTGACTTTGATATGGTGACACTATATGTATCATTGGGGTAGCATTTCTAAACAAGGTAATTTCAGTAATAACCATGCATGATTTTTGTAAAAATACGATATAAGTATATAATTAAGAAACAACTTTTAGATGAATCGACAATTGTGACGTGGTTTAGGACATTGCAACCTCTCTTGCTACGGAATTTTGAGGGTCCTCCTCAAAATTCTATCCCAGTTTAATAGGTTGATGTTTTTGACTGTTGTTTGTGATGATTGGCTGAAAACAACTTCGGAATTTTGAGGGTCCTCCTTAAAATTCTGCCCCAATTTTCAATTGCGGGGGAAAATGAAAATTTATTGAATTTGACCGAACCCATAGGGCTGCCTACGTATCCCCTCTTAAAAGGGAATCAGGTCAAGTGTAGTTAAATTACATCGATGAGGAAAGGATGAAAATTACACATAGTAACGCTTGATTGCATCTGAATTTATCGGTTTTGGCCAGACTTCTCCGTCCATTTCTACGAGTATGAGGGCTCCTCCTGTTAGAACCCGGTGAACCATGTATGGACCCTGCCAGTTGGGAGAGAATTTCTCTGGCTTCATCTTGATGTGGAAAGATTTTCTTTAACACTAGTTGCCCTTGTGTGAACTATCTCGGCTTGACTCTTTTATTGAAGGCTCTAGATATCCTGTTCTGATAAAGCTGACCGTGGAAAACTGCATCCATTCTTTTTCCATCTATAAGAGTTAGCTGCTCGTAACGATTCTTCACCCATTCTGCATCGTCTAGCTTTGCTTCATGTATGATTCTTAATGAGGGAATTTCCATCTCGGCGGCAATGACGGCTTCTGTACCATAAACCAGTACATAGGGGGTTGCCCCGGTTGATGTGCGGACTGTGGTGCGATATCCCAGTAAAGCAAACAATAACTTCTCGTGCCACTGTTTATGCTTCTCTATCATTTTCCTCAATATCTTTTTGATATTCTTATTGGTGGCTTCTACTGCTCCATTCATCTAAGGTCTGTAGGCTATGGAATTCTTGTGTCTGATCTTGACGATTTCACACATGGCTTTCAACAAGTCACTGTTGAGGTTGGAGCCATTGTCGGTAATGATCGACTATGGAATCCCGAAACGATAAACAATGCGGTCGCGGACAAAGTCTGTCACGACTTTCTTAGTCATGACTCTGTAAGATGCTGCATCGACCTATTTGGTGAAATAGTCGATTGCTATTAGGATAAACATGTGCCGTTGGAGGCGACGGGCTCGATTGGTTCAATAACATCCATTCCCCAAGCGGCGAACGGCCATGGTGAGCTCATTGCATTAAGCTCGCTTGGAGGTATCTTTATCATGTCTACATGTATCTGACAGCGGTGGCATTTCCGGGCATACTGGATGCAGTCTGTCTCCACAATCATCCAAAAGTAACCGGCACGGAGTATCTTTTTTGCTAAGATGAAACCATTCATATGTGGACCGCATGTCCCAGCATGGATTTCTTCTAGTAGTTTAGATGTTTCCTTCGCGTCGACACACTTTAGTAATCCCAAATCAGGAGTCCTCCTATACAGGATTCCTCCACTATGAAAGAAATTGTTGGATAAACTCCGAAGTGTGCGCTTCTGGGCAGGATTCATTCCTTGATATCATGAAACCAAGGCTTTCCGTCTCCTTCTTCCTCAATATGAGCATAATAAGTTGGCTGATCATGGATCTTTACCGGAATGGGGTCAATGAAGTTCTTGTCTGGATGTTGTATCATGGATGATAGGGTATCCAATGCATCGGTGAATTCATTCTGGACCCTGGGAACATGTTGGAATTCTGTCTTTATAAGCCTCTTTCTCAATTCCTATACATAATGTAGATACGGGAGTATCTTGGAGTTCTTAGTTGCGCATTTTTCCTGGGCCTGATGTATAAGTAGGTCTGAATCTCCGATCACTAGCAACTCTTGAATGTTCATGTCAATGGCCATTTTGATCCCTAGGATGCAGGCTTCATACTCGGCCATGTTGTTGGTGTAGGGAAACCTGAGCTTGGCGGACACCGGATAATGCTGACCAGTTTCTGATACTAGGATTGCTCTTATGCCAACTCCTTTAAAATTAGATGCTCCATCGAAAAACATTCTCCAACCATCATAGGATTCTGCAATGTCCTATCCTATAAATAATACCACTTCGTCAGGATAATATGTTTTCAGGGTTCGTACTCTCCATCCACAGGATATTTTGCAAGGTGATCTGCCAATGCCTATCCCTTGATCGTTTTTGAGTTACGTAAACAATGTCGAACTCACTTAACAGGATTTGCCACTTGGATAGCTTACTAGTGGGCATGGGCTTCTGGAAGATGTACTTTAAAGGATCCATCCTTGATATGAGATATGTAGTATAGGCACAGAAGTAATGCCTCAACTTTTGAGCTACCCAAGTCAAAGCACAGCAAGTGCACTCTAATAGAGAATACTGGGCCTCGTACGGGGTGAACTTCTTACTGAGGTAATAGATGTCCTGTCCTTTCTCCCCTTTTCATCATGTTGCTCCAAAACACAACCGATCGCTACATCCAATACTGCGAGGTAGAGTAATAGAGGTCTACCTGGCTCGGGCGGGACCAAAACTGGTGGTGTTGACAGGTACTCCTTAATTCTGTCGAAGGCCTTTTGGCAGTTATCAGTCCATTTGGTAGGGACATCCTTCTTCAACATCTTAAAGATTGGCTCACAGCTAACTGTAGATTGTGCTATGAACCGGCTGATATAGTTAAGTCTCCCTAAGAAACTCATTATGTCCTTCTTGGTTTTTGGCGGTGGCAACTCTTGAATAACTTTGACCTTTGATGGATCCAGTTCTATTCCTCGGCGACTTACAAGGAACCCAAGTAGTTTTCCGGCAAGAAACCCAAATTCACATTTTGTGGGATTCAGTTTTAGGTTGTACCTTCTAGTCTATTGAAGAACTTCCTCAAATCTTCCATGTGATCAGTGGCTTTCTTGGACTTGATGATAACATCGTCTATATATACCTCGATCTCCTTGTGTATCATATCATGGAAAATGGTGGTCATGGCCCTCATGTAGGTGTCCCCAGTATTCTTTAATCCGAATGACATCATCTTGTAACAATACATCCCCCAAGGCATAATGAAAGCCATTTTCTCAGCATCTTCTTCATCCATCCAGATCTGATGATACCCAGCGAAACAATCCATAAATGACTGCAATTCATGCTTGGTGCAATTGTCGATCAGGATGTGTAAGGGAAGTCGTCTTTCGGATTGGCCCGGTTGAGATCCCGATAGTCGACACAGATTCTGACCTTTTCGTCCTTCTTTGGTACTAGCACAATGTTGGCTACCCATGTTGGGTATTCCACTACCCTGAGAACTTTGGCTTTGAAATGCCTGGTGGCTTCTTCATTGATGTCAAACTCATATCAGATTTGAATTTTCTGAGCTTCTGCTTTACCGGTGGACACGTTGGATCAGTTGGCAGTTTGTGAGCCACACTAGACGTACTTAGACCAGTCATGTCATCATACGACCAGGTGAATATGTCCTCATATTCTCTTAGAAATTCCATGTATTCCCTCTTTTCTGATAGTGATAAGTGGACATTGATCGTGTTTCTTTGACGTTTTCTGCATCTCCCAGGTTGAAAACTTCTATTTCGTCCAGGTTGGACTTAAGCCTGTTCTCGAAATTCTCGAATTCTTTAACAATCTCTTCTAGTATATCATCTTCCTCTGAATCTATGTCCGTTTGTTACATTGTCTCGTTGCATATCACAGTCATTAGTTCATCAAGATAGGTAATAGTAATGTTGTATAAGTAAAGTAATGAAAGAAAATAATAGTAATAAGTGTTAATTTATAAGGAAAGTCAAAAATGCTTTGATAAATTGCATAATCGTTTTGAACATTGGAGATCTTATTGCGGGAATTAAATAATGCGAAAGGAAAATCATTTTGTAAATAAAAACAGTGCATGATGCTTGATTTAGTTACCCCGAGACTCGTCGAGCTCTAGTTGTCCTGATGGTCCAGTTATTGAGGTGTGCCCCTATACTTACGGCATGTATGGAAGGGCCTTCCTTCCCCTCCTCCTCGAGAATAACACAACAATCCATGTCATTATCCTCTAACAACAAGTTTTTCACAGTTGCGAGTGCTTTCCCTTCTTCTGACCCATAGATAACATCGGTCGATTAGAAAGTCTGCTCCAAATGTGGTATTGGCTGCTCCAGCGTATTGTAAGGACCGTGCCATGGTGGATACCAGTGGTTGAATTCCTCCCAGGTGTACTCATATCCTAGACCGAAAGTAGTGTCATGCTTCTTGAGCTTTATGGGCTTAGTGATTCCTTGGAGGTTCTTGTCGAGCCCTTTACCAGATTCATACCCACTCTAATTCAGTATACTCTCGATCTTGTTATCCCACCATTTGCCTTTGTCAACAACATTTACTCATTCGATGTGATGGTAAGTCTCTCCTTCTAGATTTTTTCTCCCCTGGATTGATGGAATGGTTTGGCGACTGTATAGAGGATTATTACCATCGCCGTGAATGATCACTTCCTGGTGATTCCATTCAAACTTTATCGACTGATACAGTATTGTTTCTACAACCCCTGTAGCATGAATCCATGGCCTTCCCAACAGTAGATTATAAGATGTCGGCACGTCTATCACTTGGAAATCAACATTAAACCAAGTAGGCCCCATTTGCAAACATAGGTTGATTTCCCCAATGGTGGACCTTTAGGAACCGTAGAAAGCTTTGACGTTGATGGCCCTATCCTTGATCTTATGTATCCCCTTTCCCAATGTCCTGAGTGTTACCAACGGACAAATGTTGAGGCTGGACCCTCCATCAATTAGGATTCTGGTGATAAAATAATCTTCGCTTTGCACGATGATGTGCAATGCCTTGTTTTGACTCAGCCCTTCTGGTGGCAGCTCATCTTCATGAAAAGTGATCTTTTGGATTTCCAATACCTGCCCTACCATGTTTTCCATATCCCCTCAGGTGATGTTTCTTGGTACATATGCCTCACTCAGCACCTTTAACAGAGCATTCTTGTGTGCCTCAGAATTTTGTAGCAAATAAAGTATGCAGATCTGCGCCGGTGTTTTGTTCAGCTGGTCGATGACCGAGTATTCCTTGGCCTGTATCTTTCTCCAAAGATTGTCTAGACCTGTCTCAATAATGGGTGACTAATTGGAGGCCTGTTTTCTTGACTCAGCTAAGTGTTCGGGGGTATAAACTCTGTCAGTTCTTGTCATACCCTATGCGGCAACAGTTTCCTCGAACCTAACCTTGACTTTCCTCCTTGCCTCGGCTGTATAGTCCCAGGGTATAGCTTTTGTATGGAATGGTGTCACGGCCGACATCTCCAATGGTATCGACGTGGCTATCTTCACCCCGAACGGAGAAGGTCCCTTGGGTGGTAAAACTACAACTTCGAATGGTGTAGGTGAATTTGTTGGAGACACCAAATTCAACCTCAATTGGCGTTGATGTCTCTGCGGATGATGTTGTTTCAAACTCAAGTGGCTTAGACATATTTACCTCAGTATCCCTAGATGGTTGAATCTGGACTATGATTGGATTAAGAGTAACTATTGACTTCTTTAGGTCATCACATTCTGCAATCAACCCGATTGATCCCTCGGGATCCCAATCATCCTCTATTCCAATCATGTGAACGCCTCCATCCTTATAGTCTGGCATAGGGTTATTGTGGACATTCGGAGCGGGCTCCTTTTGTCACAATAATCTTGTTGTCAATCAAAGCCTGGCTCTTGTCTTTCAGAGAACGACATTCGTCGATGGTGTGTCCCTTCATGCCGGAATGGTATGCACAGAATTTGTTTGGGTTAACCCACTGAGAAGGGTTCTCAGGAGTTGCAGCAGGGATAAGGGTGACATAACCAGAAGGTTTAAGTCTTTCGCACAACTAGTCAATAGGTTCAGTAATGGCTGCGTATTGTTTAGGAGGTCTACGATCGAAATTTGGTCGATGTCTAGGGTTGTTTTGGCGTGCAGGAGGTGATTGATAGCAAGATGGTTGAGTATTGTAGGCTTGGTAAACATGTGCGGGTTGGGAATATCTAGGTAAAGTAGGCTGATATGTAGGATAAGTGGGTGGTAGAGTTTGATAAGAGGGCGGGGGTGCTTGCTAGTTTGGAGTAGGATGATATGTGAGTGGAGTCATTGGATAGGTTTGGTATTTAATGGGAGATTTGGTTCTCTGTGCCACCATTACGACTCCTATTTCCCTTTTCTTGGACACACCACTAGACTGTAAGGCCTTATTTGTGGCTTGCAGGGCCTCGAAGTTTGTAACTATACCGATTTTGATGCCCTCTTCAATCCTTTCACCCATCTTGATAGTGTCAGAAAATTTGTGGCTCTCGATCATCACTAGTCATTCATAATACTGCGGGTTTTGGGCTCGAACAAAGAATTTGTTCATTTGTTCCTCTTCTAAGGCAGGCCTGACCTTAGTAGCTTCGGACCACTAGCGAGTAGCATACTCACGAAATGTTTCTGCGGGCTTCTTCTTTGGATTCTGAATATAGAACACATCTGGCGCATTCTCTGTGTTGAACCTAAATCTGTCCATAAAGTCGAACACCATGCTTACCCAGCTTGACCATTTCTTTGTATCATGGCTGATGTACCAGGACAAAGCATCTCCTTTCAAGCTTCTCAAGAAAAGCTTCATGCGGATTCTCTCGTCTTTCCTACTCCAATCAGCTTATCACAGTACATTCTTAGATGGACCCTTGGATCTCCTGTACCATCAAACATTTCAAACTTCAGAGGTTTGTACCCCTCGGGCAGTTCAACATCGGGTTGTATGTAGAGATCTTCATAGTTCAGGCCCTCAATTCTTTTGCTTCCTTCGACGCCTTGAATCCGGCTAGTCAGTTTCTTAAGTTCTTTAGCCAGATTCTTGATGAGAAAGTCTTTATCATTAGACTCGGGCGTGCTTGAGATGGGTTGGGTGGAGTGTGGCATAGTCTCCACATAGACTGGGGTGTTATCGTGGGTATGGAAGTGGTCATTTATGGAGTTTTGGTGTTCTGGGATGAGCAGCGGAGTATTGTTTGAAGTATGGCAGGTGTTGCAGTGGTGGTAAGGAGAGGGGTGGTCTTGTGGATTTGGGATATTGTGTGGAGGTGTGGGGTTCTAAGCATTTGGGAAATTAACAACCGTAGTGTTAAGGTAAAATAACAGATTTGCCAGATTCCGAACCTGATCAAGCTCTTCTTGGAATTTCAACAGTTTTTGTTCGAGTTGGGATGCATTTTCTTTGGAAACTTGAGTACCATGACCATGAGTGACCTCTACCAGTTCAGTTGAGTTCTCCTTTCTGGCATTGTTCAAATCTTCCATCTTCCCTTTGTTTTTATTTTTGACAGGATTAAGATGAGGAATGGGTGGAGGGCCCCTGGATCTCGTGGAATAAGATGATATTTCCAGAGTGCACGAACTAACCTTTGGGGAGGGAAATAAACAAAAAGTAAAAACAAAAAGGTAACAAGTCAGTGAGGATTATAAAAAAATATTGCGATATTTAAACACATGGTGCAAGAATGTAAATCGTGTCCTATTTGGGAACCTCTTTGTGCCCGAGGTAGGCCTAGCGGCAAATTGATTTGGACAACTTAGAATGCTAAATGCCTCATTTTGTTGATAAAAAATAGACAAATCCCAAATCGACACTAAACAAACAGGAAATAAAAATCACTAATGGTCATTGGCCTTATTACATTTCATAAAGCAAAAAGATAAACTCATATCTACTTGGTCCCAGAAAGACTTTCCTCAGGTTGAATGCTCCCGTTGATCAAATCCTCCAGCTCGCGTAGGTTCACCAGTAAAAATGCCTTTTCCTGGTGTTCTCCTTCATTTCCCTCAACGTTCTGGCAGTCGGCGACTCTCTTCATCACTTTTCCTTCCAATTCCAACAGACTGTATTCTAGATATTCCAACTTTTCGCTAGCTTTGGCGGACCTTTATTCCACCCATTGATTTGGTCATTTGATGGAAAAATCCTCCACCAGTCTAGAAAAAGTGAGGGTGTGCTAACCATATCGAAGCTGGGGACCTCGTTCTTCATTTTCTGCAAAACAAAAAGGTTAAGACCATACCCCCACCGGACTCGACTATTTAATATCAACAATTAGCATGAAGCATTTAGTTCTCCAATCAAATGCATAGAACATGGTGATGTCCGCTTGGGTTTAGGGAAACCCAGTGGACTTTGGACACGGCTTATCTTAAAGAGTCATTATGCGGACAATATAATTGACTCGGCTAGATTTGACCATGATGCATGCATAGTTTAAACAGAGTAAGGTTTCTATGGGGTTTTAGACTGGTACCCTTTGTCACACCTCCCTTTTACTTATACCCCATAAAAGGGTATAAATATAAGGGAGTTTTTCCAATTAAAGGACAATCAAAACGGGATTGTTTATTTATTAAAAATCAGAGTCGCCACTTGGAATAATTTATGGTATCCCAAGTCACCGGTTAAAATCCCGAATCAAGGAAGTTGACTCTTATTTATGGTTCGCGAACACAGAAATTCGGGTAAGGAATTATGTTAACCCGGGAGAAGGTGTTAGGCATTTCCGAATTCCGTGGTTCCAGCACTGTCGCTTTGATCATACTTGGCTTATTAAATTGTTTAACTACTGAATTTAGAACCTATGTGCATTTACTATTGACCACATTTAAATCACTTGATTATTCATAAAGGATTGAGTTACGCGTACATATACCCTTTTCCTTTGGCGCATCAAAAATTATGTCACGCGAACGTGTCCATAATTAATAATGCTTTGCTTTTTAAGTCTTCTGTATTCTTCTGTATTAATTAGTGGCCTCTTAACAACTGTTTCTGTTGTTGAAGAGAGTTGTTCGAAGTTGAGCGAACACATACTCTAATTTATTTTTAGAAACCGTAATCATGTCACACGAATGTGTCCACAACCACGATTAATACAAGAAGCCATTTGTTACTAAGTGTCTAATTATGGCTCACCTCTTAATTACTCGGAATGGCCTGACTCAAATAAAGAGGAAGCCCAAAAGAACTCAAAAATGATAAATTAAAACTAAAGCTTAAAAGGGGATAAATAAACAAGGGGTCCGTTCCTTTTGAGTCTAAACCCCATGACGTATTTGCAATTAAAACACTTACGAATTGAAATAATTTGGGCCAAACTCGTTAACGGGCCCAGTTTGTACACACGAGGCGGAAAAGGAGAAATTCAGGATCAAGGCTTACTGCCTTATTCTCATCCCAGACCAGCCCTCTGAGTTTAGGCTCAATAAAGCCCAAATGGGCGTTTCACGTTTCCAATTTCATATTTTACCATTCCAAATAGGAGATTGATCTTTAGCATTTTCACATTTCCAATCATCAAACAAATGGGCAAACTATGGGTCATGACTATTGAAGCACTCAATAAAAATGCACTTCACTGCTTTATCTTTCAAAAGGGAAGCTTCTTTCCCCCAGCTGCTGAATAATTCCCCTAAGGCTGGTTCAAACAATTCGAGCAACAAACACTTGGGACTAACTGACCATTATAAAGTCGTAATCCCAAAAATGGCTTTGTTAAGCTTTAACGTTTATGGACAGACCATAATGCATGAAATGAACAAAGAACAAACACCACTGAACTGAATTTGACAAACTGCAGCTACCAGCTATCATCGCTTAAAGATTTTTGACAGCGTATATGCTTAACCCATCACAATCAACTTGAGATTAATCTATAATTTGCAAAACAGAAACAATAAAATAGCAGATGCAGCAAAACTCATACCAAAAGCACAAAAAAATAGCATGACTGTTTTACCAACACAATTCAGCTGAGTGTCTTTCCCAGTCCTGTTAAACTACTACGAAACTAATCAAATAGTAATTATTGCAGCTAATTTTTATGTTAGCAACCTATTAGTTACCGCCATCATAATAAACAGTCACTATACTAAGTAAATACCAAATCATGAGACACGGAAACAGTAGCACTGATCAACGGAGCCCAGACATATTGGAGCTATTTCATTTCATTCTGCAAATCAAAGCTTCATATATAGCTTTTAAATTCAGAAAATGTGTACCTGGAGAGAAAAATAAGAGAAACGATGGGGATCAACACAACAAGATAGTATCAGCAGATAAGCAGCAACACCAGCTAGAACACAACCCCGGATTGAAGGAATTGAACCCACAGAATCAATTATAAGTCCAATAGAACAGTAATTTTAAGCAGCTTGACCCAAAACTTTCCAGGAATTAACCTCAAATCATGTTAAATCTATGTGAATCAGAAAACAGCTTCAGAAAATCAGAGAAGTTTTCTAGATTTCTAACTTTTCCAAATCTCCTGTGAAAATTTTGTTCTTTTTTTGTATATATTTCTTTTTGATTTCAGTCTTCCAAAAAAATCCCCCTTCAGCCTCAAGTAACAATGCCTTTATAGGAAAGTTACTAGGGAAGTCTTAAGGTCTAGTTATTTCATTTTCAGTCCTTTTCAAATTTCCCTTTTTGCTACTTAGTCCTTAGACTTCTGACATGCTATCCAAGTAAGACCTTTTTCAGCTTCTAGGAAGCTTCCTAGACAGTTATCAAAAGATCCCCTACCCAGGTTTCCCAATTTACCCTTTTAAACCCTGTTAATTACTCCTGGTCCAGGCAAAGTTATGGGTCAAATTGACCCCATTTGAAATGTTGGTGGGTCAAGTTTGACACCAACACTGAACAGGCCCCAATAAAGGATTCATATCCTCAAAGCCCAAATAACATCGAAAGCTCAAACAAAATTTCTTGAACCTTTCATAACTAAAATAAGCCCAACAGACTGATCCCTTTTTTTAAAAAAAAACGACGAGCTACAAACAAAACACATATTCGAATTAACCAGAACCACTCATATGATTGGTCAAGCAAACAACACTCGACCGGGCAACATGCATAAACTAACATGGAATCTTCAAGAACTTCTACGAGAAAATTTTAAAACTCACGACACAAATATAAACACCATATAAACACAGAAACTTATAATCACTACTTTAATACTTTACCAAATTCAAATCAAGAAGTCTAACTAAGGAGATACCACAAGAGAGGGAGAGAGAGACAACGAGAACTAACAGAAAAGAAAAGAGGTAGAAAGAGAAAAAATGAAGAAAATACCTACCAAAACTCGGACAGTGCAAACTGGAACCCGACTCTTCAAATCTTCAGATTTTCGGCAAAATATAATATTAATCGTGTGTTCTTGTAAAGAACACACGATTAATGCCATATTAGACCTAAATCTTTCACAGCAACTCGATTCGGGATTTTTCCATTTTTAAGGCTCATCTTCAAATCCAGATTCGACGAGTCTGGTGAAGATTCGAGGAAAAAGGGGTGTGGGTTTGGACTGAGGAGAAGGGGAGGGAGCTAGGGTGTGAATTTGGTGGTCATCAGAGGTGGTGCCGCCTCCGGCAATGGGGGAATTTAGGGCGACTCAGCTAGGGTTTCGGATGCTTCTGGTGGGGTGTTGAGCAGAAGGGTTGGGGGGGGGGGATCAGGTTTAGGACATTTATATATTAAACTCCCCCGGTTCTGATCTGTTGGATTAGGCAATATCAACAGCCCAAATTAAACTAAATGAAGTGACGTCGTTTCATTTGAGAGGGGGATCTGGACCGGGTTGGACGGTCTGGGCCAGGGTCAAACGGGCGGCTATGGGGAAAATGGCTTTGGGCCTGGTCACTTTTAACTAAAGGCAGCCCAATTCTATCTCTTCAAATGTTTCTAATTTTCCATTAATTCAATTCATTTTCTTTTTAAAATCTTTTATTTTTCCCAAAATTAAAATTAAAACCTAATTTAAATCTTAAACCAAATTATCCTACCAAATTAAATTAATCAACCCTAATAATTGCTACTACAAATAACTAAAAACCAAATTAAAGGAAAAACTACTAAAATTCAAAATTAAAATCAAAAGTGCAAAATAAAGTATTTTTGTGATTTTTTCCTATTTTTATAAAATAACTAATTTGTCAATTAATCCTAAAATTTAAAATTAAATCCTAAATGCAAATGCAACATATTTTTTGTAATTTTCAATAATTAAATAAAACAAAAAACGCACAGACAAATGCAAACAATTACCAGAAAATTGCAAACACTGAAAGAAATTGTTTTGTTTTGAATTTATGGGAGTAATTCATATAGGGCAAAAATAACGTGGTCACAACTGCCCCTCTTTGCGCTGAAACACGGAGAGTTTTCGTGCAAAGATAAAGTGAGCGGATACGAGCGATTTTTGCCCGTCTAAATATTCTGTGGGAAGCATTTTGAAAGATTTGACCGCACCTTGCTTCCGAGGTTGCCTACATATCCTTGGCTAAAAAGGAATCAGGTCAGTGTAGTTCAGGAGTGTTTGGTAGCTGGGACTACCATGAAGCTGGGATTTCACTGTTGTTGCTGCTGCTACTGCTTGTTGAACCTCCTTATTACACCATGTCAAAATAAAACAAGAAGCTATTCCAAAACTATGATCTATGGATTACAAAAATCCTATCTATATCTTCAAACTTGATCTTGTGCTTCTTGTTGCCTTGTTGTTCTCCATTCTTTCGGAGACCTCCTTTTGTTGCCACCTTGAATTGTAAACTGAGATGTTTTCCCCTTTTTCAGGTGGGTGCCTGACTGTTGAACTTGATATGTATTCCTTGCTCTCCAGGCGGGCTCCTGACTTCAACATAAACAAAGCAAAGAATCTGAAAGCTAAACTTAAATGATACTCTTTTGTTCTCCAGGCGGACTCCTGACTGCTACGCTTGAAAGTATTCTCTGCTCTCCAGGCGGGCTCCTAACTTCAACTTGAAATGTATTCCCTGCTCTCCAGGAGGGATCCTGATTGCTGGACTTGAAATGTATTCCCTACTCTCCAGGCGGGCTCCTGACTTCTAACGTGAAATGTATTCCCTGCTCTCCAAGCGGGTTCTTGACTTCAACAAAACAGACAAAAACAAAGAAAAGTTTCTGCCCTAGTTTGGTGGCTGGGGATAGATGTGATTGTAAAACTAAATCATATTACCAAGTATTACTAAGGATTTGAAAGTTAGGTTCCATTATTCATGGGGGTCCTGACAACTCTTAACTAAACGACAATTTAAAATCTAAGTTATATCTTCTACAGGTGTGACTTCTGCTAAATCTTGCTATCCAAGAGGATCTTTAAACTACTTCCCATTATCCAGGAGGGTCCTGAAAATAAAAAGTCCAATTTTATCTTAAGAGTGACAACTTTAATGGCTGAATTATACTACCCTACAACAGACTTTACGCTAAATGTTGTTATTTGATCGAAATCTTAAAGCTAAGTCCCATTATCCAGGAGGGTCCTGAAAACTCCTAATTGAATCCTATCTCGAACATCCAAACTTCTAAGCTAACTTATATTCTTTTGGGATACCTTTATGCTAGATTATGCTATTTCTGAACATTTAAACTAGGTCCCATTTTCCAGGAGGGTCCTGAAAATCAAAAAATCAAACCTGCTTGGTGACTGCCTTTCTCCATGGAGAATTCCCCTGAAACATACGAACATTTCTGCCCCTGTTTCAATCAAAGAAAATTGGTCAGTTTAAAATGGTGGCTAGCTGATGGCATTCTTGCTGAAGATCTTTCTGCTGCATTGTTTTGTTTTGACTAACTTCCCCGAACTGGCCTTGAACCGTTTTGACTTTCTGACTGACTTTCACACCCTATGACCTTCGACGAATCGAATGTTCTATACTCATGCCGTTGTTTGGCCTCTGACCCCTTTATCTGAACCTTTGCATCCTCCATGACATTACCAGTCCCTTCCACCGATGAGACTTCCGGTGATTCCTTGTACCCTCCCTTTACATCGTGTTATCCTTAGTATGCTCCGACCACGATGTTCTTAACAATTTGGAAGTTGGTAGTGAGTTTTGACTTGCTTTGAACAAGACTGACATTAAAGCATCTGACATTGAAACATTTTAGACAGATAATCCCAAAAGAAATAAAATGCGATGACTTTGCTGGTTAAGGATAAGAAGAATCCAAAACCAGCTAACTGCTACAAAAGGGAAAAAGAAAAAGAAACTTATCTTAGTGGAACAGTTGGTACCAATGATCATGACATGCATTTCGGAATCATTGGCCTAATATGTCCAACCAATCAACTTTCATTTGCCGTACTTTGTTGCCTCGGAATTTCCATGACCTGATTACTTCACCCAAACCTTAACATTGTTCGTCCTGCGGTGCCTTGAAAGTGTTCTCCCACCAGTAGACCTTTATCACTTGTTGACTTTTCAACTCACTTTCGCCTCAAACTGCCCGTGAGGGTTTTCACCAATAAGACTCTCTCATTTTAATTTCTCTCAACTCTCGTCACCTTATGGTGCCTTAAAGGTTTTCACCAATAAGACTCTCATTTTTTATTTTTTCTGCTTGAACCAGAGTGTTGCCCCTGACATGAATTACCTTTGCCTGCTTGACTTGGCATTTCTCAAAGACTGACCAGAAGGTCTTTCTTTGGATTGTAATATGGGATTTTGGACGGGGTTAAAAAGAAAGGGTAGAAAAGGCTCAAAATAATTCAAATGGGTTAGACTTACAACTTTCGGAATAAGGTTTCTCACAACATCTGCAACTTTTGCCCCAGTTCCTTGCTTGGGGACTTTTGGACTTTTGTTTTGATGAGACCGAACCGTGAAGCTGCCTACGTATCCTTAAAAGGAATCAGGTTGAACGTAGTTCATGTCATAAGAATTACATTGTTGTTATGATTTTCTCTTTTCTCTTTCTCTTTCTTTTTCTCTTTTTGCTTTCTTTTTCTCTTGTTGTTCTTCTCTTTTTTTCTTCTTCTTTTTTTTTCTTTTTTTTTCTTTCTCTTTCTTCTCTCTTTTCATTTTTCTTTTCCCTTTTCCTTTCTTGTTCATTCTTTCTTTTCTTTTCACTTGCTTATTCTTCGCACTTGCGTTTCTAAATTGTGTCATTGATCTTTAAAGAGGGGTATGAAAGAAAATAAATAAGGCTCAAAAGTGGGTAACAAAGGGTAAAGTGTTTAGATACCAGAACAAAACGCCTTCGTCATTTCAATCATCAAAATATGCCAAATACAAATAAGTACAATCAAAGGAAGAAATCATACATAGTATCTTTTGACTGCATCGAAATTGATCGCCATTTCTACACATTTCCCTTCTACATCTGTCAAATATAATGCGCCATTGGACAACGCTCTAGTTACAACAAATGGCCCCTGCCAGTTTGGGGCGAACTTTCTTTTTGCTTCAGCCTGATGATGCAAGATACGTCTCAATACTAACTGACCCACTTCGAACTTCCGTGGACGTACCTTCTTGTTATATGCTCTCGCCATTCTTTGTTGGTACAATTGGCCGTGACATACTGCTGCCAATCTCTTTTCATCAATCAGACTTAATTGCTCCAAGCGGGTTTCGACCCATTCAACGTCATCGATTTCTGCCTCAACAACAATCCGAAGGGATGTGATTTCAATTTCTGCGGGTATCACCGCCTCCGTGCCATACACCAACAAATAAGGAGTGGCCCTTATTGAAGTGCGAACAGTAGTGCAATAACCCAACAGTGTGAAAGGTAACTTCTTGTGCCATTGTTTGGACCCTTCCACCATTTTCTGCAGTATCTTCTTTATATTCTTATTGGCTGCCTCGACTGCTCCATTCGCTTTAGGACGATATGGGGTGGAATTGCGATGTATAATCTTAAATTGCTGACATGTCTCTGTCATCATATGACTATTGAGATTGGCACCATTGTCCGTGATGATTACCTTCAGAATCCCGAACCGACAGATGATATATGAATGCACAAAATCGGCCACTGCTTTCTTGGTCACAGATTTGAAAGTTTTCGCTTCAACTCACTTGGTGAAATAATCAATGGCTACCAGAATAAACCTGTGTCCGTTTGATACTGTTGGCTCGATTGGCCCAATGACATCCATGCCCCAAGCAACAAAGGGCCATGGTGTCGACATTGTATGCAATTCAGATGGTGGGGAATGAATCAAATATCCGTGCACCTGGCATTGATGGCACTTGCGCAGAAAACTGATGCAATCTCGCTCCATAGTGACCTAGCAATAACCTGCTCGGAGAATCTTCTTTGCCAGAATGTACCCACTCATATGCGGTCCATAAACTCCGGAGTGTACCTCAGTCATGATTACTATGACCTGTTTTGCATCTATGCATCTTAACAATCCAAGATCTGGATTTCTTTTGTATAACACCCCTCCGCTGAAAAACAATCTGCTTGCCAATCATCGAATTGTTCTTTTCTGATCACTTGTGGCATGTACCGGATATACCCCCATCCGGAGGTATTCTTTGATATCATGGAACCATGGCTCCCCATCAAGTTCTTCTTCTACCATATTACAGTAAGCATGCTGATCACGAACCTGAATCTACAAAAGATCTATATAAGCCTTATCTGGATGATGTAACATTGACGCCAGAGTGGCCAAAGCATCGACAACTTCATTATGTATTCTTAGGATATGCCTGAACTCTATTGACTGCAATCGTTGACAAAGATCATGCAAACACTGTCTGTATGGTATGAGTTTCAAATCCCGTGTTTCCCATTCTCCTTGAATTTGGTGCACCAGGAGGTCCGAGTCACCCAAGACCAACACTTCCTGGACACCCATATCCACATCTAACCTCAAACCCAAAATACATGCCTCGTACTCAGCCATGTTGTTGGTATAGTAAAAACGAAGATGAGTCGTAACAGGGTAGTGCTGCCCTGTTTAAAAAATAAGTATTGCTCCTATCCCTATGCCCTTCATGTTTGCGGCTCCATCAAAGAAAAGTTTCCATCCACGCTTCTCGACTTGTTATAACTCATCAATGTGCATCACCTCTTCATCAGGGAAATAAGTTTTCAAAGGTTCATAATCTTCATCAACCGGGTTCTCGGCCAAATAGTCCTCCAAGGCCTGTGCTTTCATTGCAGTTCGGTCACGTAGACAATGTCAAACTCTGTGAGCAGGATCTGCCACTTTGCAAGCCTCCTTGTGGGCATAGGCTTTTGAAAGATATACTTCAATGGATCCAAGCAAGATATGAGATAGGTAGTTTAAGAAAACAAATAATGTTTCAGCTTTTGCGCCACCCAGGTTAGGCGCAACATGTCCTCTCGAGCTGAGTGTACTTGACCTCGTACGGTGTGAATTTCTTGCTGAGATAATATATGGACTGCTCCTTTCTGCAAGTGATATCATGTTGACCCAATACACAACCAAATGAATTGTCCAATACCGTCAAATATAGAATCAAAGGTCGTCCTGGTTCTGGCTGGACCAATACGGGTAGATTTGTCAAATACCCCTTTATCCTATCAAACACCTTCTGACATTTGTTTGTCTACCTGGCCGCAACATCTTTCTTTAACAGCTTGAAGATGGGCTCACAAGTTGTCATGAGCTGAGCGATGAACCTGCTCATATAATTCAATCTCCCCAACAAACTCATCACCACGGTCTTGTTCTTCGGAGGTGGCAATTCCTGGATGGACTTGACTTTTGATGGGTCCAATTCAATACCCCGACGGCTGACTACGAACCCTAACAACTTTCTAGACGGCACCCCAAAAGCACACTTTGCAGAATTAAGCTTGAGGTTGTACTTGTGAAGCCTTCGGTAGAACTTCTTCAGATCCTTGACATACACTGCTTCCTAGACTTCACGATCACATCATCCACGTATACCTCGATTTCCTGGTGTATCATATCATGGAATATTGTTGTCATTGCCCTCATGTAGGTTGCCCCAACATTTTTCAAATCGAATGGCATGACCCGATAGCAGTACGTTCCCCACGGCATGATGAATGCCATCTTTTCAGCATCTTCCTCGTCCATTAAGATCTGATGATAACCCGCGTAACAATCCACAAAAGAACCAATCTCATGTTTGGCACAATTGTCAATCAATATATGGATGTTTGGCAGGGGAAAATTATCCTTCGAACTTGCTTTGTTGAGATCCCGATAATCAACGCACACCCTGGTCTTGCCATCCTTCTTTGGCACAGGCACAACATTGGCTAACCAGGTGGGATACCGCGTGACCCGAATAACTTTCGCATCGAACTGCTTTGTGACCTCTTCTTTGATCTTTACACTCATATCCGTTTTGAACTTTCTCAGCTTCTGTTTGACAGGAGGGAATGTCGGGTCAGTGGGCAACTTGTGAACCACTAAATCAGTGCTTAGACCCAGCATGTCATCATAGGACCATGCAAAAACGTCTTTGTATTCAAACAGTGCTTTGATTATCTCCTCCCTTAGTTGAGGTTCCAAATGGATACTTATTTTAGTTTCACGAAAATTTTCTTGGTCCCCTAGATTAACCGCTTCTGTATCGTTCAAATTAGGTTTGGGTTTTTCCTCAAAAAGACTTAGTTCCTTACTAATTTCTTCATATGCCTCATCATCATAAAATTCCAACTCGTCATCACACTCAATTTCTTGTATTATTATTTTAGAGTTAGATTGGATTATAAAACTGGGCCGAAGATTCCTCACGCATGTCATGTCATTGATATCAGCATAAAAAGAACTGTACAAAAGACGAAAACAAAAATAAATTAGAAGAAATGAAGGAAAAGGAACAATTGCATTTCATTGAATATAAAGATAATAGGGTTTTAACACATCCAACTGGACGGAACATAATATCTAAATTATAGATCCTGGAATAATCCAGACAACTAAAAGAAAATCAAAACCCACTACCAAGACTCCATCCGGATAGGAAAAGGAGTAGCTTCCCATTTGTTGACTTTTGCATGTGGTCCCACAAATTGCACATCTGCCTTGCTGGACCCTTCCCCAGCCTGAACCATATTGACCTCGATGAATAACCTTTCGAACCCCTTTTCCAAATCTCCATTGGCTCCAATCAATGGTCCAGGAACCCTTGACAATAGTTGCTTTCCGGTACCCGGCCTGACGAATGACCTAGACAGACGCGGGACTGGCATTGGCAATGCCCATGCTTTCTTTTTCATTTTCCTAGCTCTTCTCACATATGCAACGGTAGGGTTGAACCCATACCAAAAGTATCTAGATTCCTTGGCAGGGAGACTGGCTGTACAATACCTTGCAGAGATGTACCCACACCTTTGCCCGGTACGAAACCGTTTTCAACATTTCGACAGCTACAATGACTGATGTCGCATCCATCTTTGGAGTTGGCACGCACTTTCCTTCAGGAATTTTCTCTACCGATACTGTGTCGGAAACCTGATAAACCCATGGTCCCTTTCCATCGTCAACCTCTATGAACGGCACAATGACACCATTAGGCACACACAAATTATCTTCGCCATGTACAACAATTTCCTGTCGATCCCATTCAAACTTGACCATTTGATGTAGAGTAGACGGGACTGCTTTGGCAACATGGATCTAGGGTCGTCCCAACAATAGATTGTACGAAACAGCCATATCGAGCACCTGGAATTCCATAGTAAATTCAACTAGCCCTATTGTAAGCTCAAGCACTATGTCCCCGACTGAATCCTTCCCTCCACCGTCGAATCCCCGAATGCAAATATTGTTCTTGTGAATTCTTTCATCCTACACTTGCATCTTGTTCAATGTGGCGAGAGGACAGATGTTTGTGGTAGACCCGTTGTAAACCAGTACCCGAGTAACCACGGAGTCTTCACATTTCACCGTCAGATAGAGGGCTCTATTGTACTCGTGCCCTCCATGGACAACTCATCATCGGAAGAGGTGACTCAGTTTACCTCAAATATCTTGTTAGCTATCTTTTCCAAGTGGTTTACTGAGATTTTGTCAGGAACGTGGGCTTCGTTCAAGATCTTCATCAAAGCTCGACGGTGCTCGTCGGAATGGATATGTAATGACAAGAGCGAAATCTGAGCTGGTGTTTTCCTCAACTGCTCCACAATAGAATAGTCATGTACTTTCATTTTTTTCAAAAATTCCTCTGCTTCTTCCTCAAAAAGAGCTTTCTTCACCGACATTGGATTGTCTTTGGTGTTTCTGGGGCTTGAACCTCGATCCGATGAGTATCAATGAGCTCTTGTACAACTGGTTTTAGTTTCCAGCATTTCTCTGTGTCATGGCCCAGGGCCTCTGAACAATACTCACATTTTACCGAGCGATCAAGATTTTTGGGAAGGGATTTGGAATTTTAGCTTCGATCGGATTCAACATGCCCAACTATCTCAATCTATGGAATAGGCTGGTATATGATTATTCCAATGGAGTGAAAGTCTTCTGCTTCTGCACCCTTTCATTCTTAAAGGCTTGATTGGGTCGAAAACCTGTTCCAGAGGGGTTTTGTAGGCTTTTGGGGGTGGATGGGTATTTTGTGGAGCTTGGTAGGGACTCTGTGGAGATGGCACACGCCTTTGCGCGTGAACGGGAGGTTAGGTATAGGTTTGTGTATGATAGACGAAAAAATGGGGATCTGGCGGTGGGTAGTAGTGTTTTGGTGTGCTATATGGAGTGTGAGGGTATGTTTGGGGATATGGTCGAGGTTGGTTGTAGAATGGTGGACGGTTCCTGGATCCACCCCAAGCTGCCAACTCGATCGTTGCAACATCCTTTTTCTTCTTCTTTCCGAGCACACCCCCAATACCGTTTTGAATGGCCTGAGTGGTTGCTTTGATTGCTGAATAACTCATAATCTTATTGGACTTAAGTCCCTCCTCAACCATGCCTCCCATTTTCACAACTTCATTAAAGGACTTGCCCACTGCTGACACCAAATGACCAAAATAAGTGGGCTCCAAAGCCTGCAGGAAATAATCAACCATCTCGCTTTCTTTCATCGGGGGGTCAAACCTCACTGCTTGCTCTCTCCAACGGAACCCATATTCTCGGAAACTCTCACCGGGCTTCTTCTCAATCTTCGTCAATGACAGACGATCTGGGATGATTTCGAGATTATATTGAAAATGGCAGGCGAAGGCTTGGGCCAAATCGTCCCATGTGTACCACCTGCTATGATCTTGTCTGGTGTACCATTCTAAAGCCGACCCACTCAAACTTTGGCTGAAATATGCCATCAGCAATTCATCTCTTCCACCTACCCCTCTCGTCTTGCTACAGAATCCTCTTAAGTGTGCTACCGGGTTGCGATGCCTATCGTACAGATCAAACTTGGGCATTTTGAACCCGACTGACAACTGAACATCTGGGAACAGACACAAATCCTTATAGGCCACACTCACTTGGCCTCCCAACCCCTTCATATCTCGAAACGATTGCTCTAAGCTTTTGACCTTTCTGATCATCTCTTCATGCTCGAGATATTTGGAAGGTTTCTCTGTCTCTGCTGGGATATCAAGATGAGGAGTGTAAGGATATGGTTCTGGAACTTTGAAGGTGGGTTCAGGGGGATAGTACTGGTTGTCATGAGTTTGAAACAGGGGTTCACTGGAAGATCTGTGTAATGTAGAAGGTGGGGGTGCCACAAAAATAGGTGTAATTGGTGAGGGAGGGTACAGGACTTGTTTAGGTGGTGGAACTTGAGAAGTATGGGAAGTGGCGCCTTGACATTGTTGGTAGAGGGGAAGGCTGGAGATGAGTTCACAGTGGGAGGCTCCGGAGGTTGGGCTGATGGTGGGATATAAGCAGGATTGGCGGGATAAATCGGTGGTGGATGCCCTATCGCCCAAGCTTGGTACATTTCAGCCATCTGTTGTTTCAGCTTATACATTTCTTCCCTTATTGCATTACGTCCATTTCTTCCATCTCTTTTGATGGATCGACAATACTGGTTTCTGGTTCCTGGTCGACCATATTCAGCCTGTCTTTCGATCGGGTATTGTAGGAGTGAGTTGCCAGAATGCCAGTCAACTAAACACCTGCCTGAACTTAATACATCAAACAAACAACTTTATTAGCGATTAGGCTTTAACAGATTGGCAACCGCACATTTGGCATGAATGCACTTAAACAGTTAACCGTCTCTATTATGTATTTGATCGGTTGCATGTGTCATCCCTGCCTTTCTTTCTTTTAATTGCAAACATCCCCTTTTCTTTTCTTTTCTTTTCTTTTCTTTCCTTTAATTCTGGCCTCTGTTCTCTTTTTGTTTTTACTCTCTCTTATTTTCTCTTTTTCTTTCTTGTTTTTCCGCTCTTTCCTTTTCTTTACTCTCTTGTTTTTCCTCTTATTTTCTTTCCCTCTTTTCCTCTCTTTTTTTTTTGGTTGCGGTCGAATCCTATGGAGATTGTCTACGTATCATGACCCCGCATGAATCAGACCAAGCATAGTTCTTGTGAATAAGTGTAAAATAAGGTAAATACATTTGGGATTTTCAATTTTCATATGAAAATGCTATTACAAAGAATTAAACTAACAAACTCGAAAGAAACTAACATACTTGAGATACAGACTCAAAAACAAACAACCTGCATGCTCTAATAACAGAAATACAGACTCCAAAACAACTGGCAAACTTTAACGGAAAGAAAACACAGACTCAAGAAATCACGAATACATCAATGCCTCAATTGTCCCTAGGACCCACGGCGCGTCATTCGGCCTTGCTGCGGGCCGACTCGCTAAATCCTCCTGAAGGTGGTAGAGATCTTCCATTACCCGGCGAACAAAAATCATCACAGTGGCGAAGAACATAGATTTCGTCATATCCTCACAACTACTACACTTCATTGCGATATAGTTGGCAACCCTTTTGACTCGCTCTCTTATGACGCCCTTCTCTTGCAACAAACGCCCAATTTGTTCGGTTCTGGCTTCCAAAGTTTGTTCGGCTACCTGGTTCTGCTCTTGGAGTTGTTGCAAGTCCCTTTCTAGCCTTGCCATTAAGGCATAACAATGTTCTCTTTCAGCCTTAAAATTTTTGGCTTGTTTAGCCATTTCACCCTCGAGGTTGCCGATTGCCTTTTCCCAACCTGTGATCCCTCTTTCATATCTTTCTTTCATCTGTTGAACGAAAGCTACACGGCCTTCGGTGCTTTTGGCCAACCTTTCCCGTGCTTTTGCTAGTTCAAACTCAGCTTTCTGCAGGTCATCTTCGTCGTCACGTACCTTTTGAGTGAGGTTGAAAATGAGCCTCTCATCTTTACTGCTTCGGCCTAGGTTCTCGGCTTCAATTTTCAACTGTCGAACCGGAGCTCTAAGGGCCTCGTTTTCTCGCACCAATCTTCTCCTTTCACCTTCGGCCTCTTGTGCCTGCAAATCATTGTTGAAGGTGACATTTCTCAATTCTTCTCGCAGACCGTGGATAATGGCCTTATATTCCTTCTCCTTCTCCCCCCAATCTAACCTCTCTTGAATTTTATCATCAAAGGCTTGAACATGAGGCCTTTTGGCGGGCCTCTCAGGCTTTGGCTCATTGTTTACATAAGACATTTCCTCAAACCAAGTAGCATAATTTGGATCTAATTCCCCCTTGGTGACGTCTGGTACCTGGGTGCCGTTTTTGAGATACCGGCAGCTATTCCTATCCTTCTGAACTACAGCCTCAGGCAATGCGGCTTCTAGATGCAGCTCTATGACCTAAATGCTTAGATCTTCATCTTCAGGCACAATCTGATACCTCCCCAATCGCCTCAAGACCCTCTACGGTGCCTATGGCTGAATACTCCTTACACCCATTATCCTCAGGTATCCTCTGGTAGCAATCATATAGATGGCTTCTGTCCTCGGGAGCCATCTTATAGTCCACTCAACCTGACCTGCGTCAAGAGCTTTCAAATGAGAAACCCATGCTTCAAATCCTTCTGGTGTGTTGTAATCGTTTATCCTCTCCTCATAACTAATGATGAAGTTGTTTGGGCTCGAACCGTAACTCATGAATCTAGGATTATGGCGAAGATGCTCGATCAACCACATTTGCAGAATGATACTGCAACCCTCAAAAAACGGAGCCCATGCTTTGCATACAGTCAATGCGCGATAGATATCTGCTAGCACCAATGGGGCAAGTGTATGATCTTCCTTGGTAGTGAGGATTTGTGCAATTCTAACCATACGAATATCCACCGTTCCTTTATCATTTGGAAAAACCATGATCTCCAAGAATGCCACAATAAATACGAACCGACGATGAATTTGCCAAAGGCCCTTGTTTTGTTTATTGCTCAGGCCCTTTTCATGCGTTTCAAAACCAGCGAAATGCCCAAACCTGAAGTATAAGAAATGGAAAGCACAGCACCCGTTGCTCACACGTTCCTTATTTGTCTGTTTACTAATATTTAAGAGGTCAAAGAACTTGTGCACCGATGGAGCCCTTGGAAATATGAGTTTTTGCTTCCTCAAATCCCGTCCGAATTCAATGTACCTGGCTATCTCCTCCAAAGTAGGGGTGATCTCGCAATCTGAGAAACGAAAGACATTGTGGACAGGATCCCAGAACGTTACCAAAGCTTTGATCAAATCTTCCCATGGTTTGATTTCAAAGATGTCTATAAGAGCACCCCAAGTGTTTTTTCACCCATTTCTGATCATCTTCGTCTAGATCATTCCACCACATACGCAAGTGTAGTCGAGCCTGTTCCCTGACCACTTTTGGCGGTTCTTAGATGGTACTCATTGTTCCTGTGGAAGATTAAGGTTAGGGTTTGACTCAAGTTGACCCTTTTGTAAACAGTTTTTCGAAGAAGAAAAGAAAAGGAGAAAATAAAAGAAGAAAAGAACCATAATCTTTTCCCCTGTATGCCAACTTTAGCCAAATGGTTGTTTTCGCAAATGTGGCCCCTTCCCAATTTCACGCTAATTTTGAGGCCGGGGGAATTATTTTATGAACTCTCACAAGCTTGTCCATTCTTTTACGAAAATAGCCTTTCGACAACTGAAAAAATACTCTAAGGCTACCTCGGCAAGAACGGTTTAAGACATAGCCGAAGCTGGATCGGCTTATTTTGACCAAAATCAAGATTGCATTCATTTGACCACCGACTCTCTTTTCTTGTTTTTCTTTTCTCTTATTTTCAAAAATAAGGCCGAACCTTATGTAGGTTGCCTACATATCCCACATCCGGTGAGAATCAGACCTGCGTAGTTTGGTTAGTTTTGACACATTTGAAAGAACATAGTGTTTGACTCTTTTAAAAATAACCCTTTTTTTGAAAAATTTTGGGTAGAGTTTCAGGACGCTTTTCAAATACCGGGATGTTTTAGAACCGGGTTTTATTTCCTTCCCTATATCACTCTTGGTTTTCCTCTCTTCTTTATTTGCTTTATTTTCCCTAGTCGGTCAGCATGCAAGCTAAAACAAATAAATGTTCACATAGCACATAGGATGCATCAGGATGGTCTGTTATTTCGGGCACACCTATCCTAGACGGACCCAACCCCTGTGTTGAGTCCCCTAAGTCAAATGCACATGATGCAGACAAACGTTCCTACTAGAGATTCGGCATGAGGCTGTGTTTTTCTAAGTTTAAATCCTGGGGTTTTGGTATAGACTTGGGGTACCTGAGCGGACAACTGGGGCCGAGGAGGGGGTGACGTACCGGGAGCACTGAAGTCTACACAGCCTTGTCGCTTGCGCAACCTCGTTCTACTTGGTATAATTTCTACAGAAAAAGCAGGCTACGCGAACATATGCACCATTTTCAGAAGACTCTGATGGGTACCATAAGAAGACAGTTATATACAATCCAGACAATATTAAAGAGGTAAACAGATAGTACTTAGCACAAAAAGGTTCACAAAATATGGTAATATCAACAATAAATAAAGCCAAGCAAAATCATATTAATAAGCTCGAATTCTGAACCCTGAACCAGATATTCTAGGTTCGATCCCCAGCAGAGTCGCCAGAGCTGTCTCACCTCCCTTTTACTTATACCCCGTAAAAGGGTATAAATATAAGGGAGTTTTTCCAATTAAAGGACAATTGAAAGAGGATTGTTTATTTATTAAAAATCAGAGTCGCCACTTGGGATAATTTATGGTGTCCGAAGTCACCGGTTAAAATTCCAAATCAAGGAAGTTGATTCTTATTTATGATCCGCGAACACAGAAATTCGGGTAAGGAATTCTGTTAACCCGGAAAAAGGTATTAGGCATTCCCGAATTCCGTGGTTCCAGCACGGTTGCTTTGATCATACTTGGCTTATTAAATTGTTTAACTACTGAATTTAGAACCTATGTGCATTTACTATTGATCGATTTTAAATCACTTGATTATTCGTGAAGAATTGAGTTACGCGTACGTATACCCTATTCCTTTGGTGTGTCAAAAATCATGTCACGCGAACGTGTCCATAATTAATAACGCTTGGCTTTTTAAGTTTTCTGTATTCTTCTGTATTGATTAGTGGCCTCTTAGCAACTGTTTCTATTGTTGAAGGGAGTTGTTCGAAGTTGTGCGAACGCATACTCCAATTTATTTTTAGAAACCGTAATCATGTAACGTAAACGTGTCCACAACCACGATAGTATTTTTAAACGGTCCTAAAGGTTTCTCTACGAATATTTGTTATTTTACATTTATATTATGAGATTAACACAAGAAGCCATTTGTTACTAAGTGTCTAATTATGGCTCACCTCTTAATTACTCGGAATGGCCTGACTCAAATAAAGAGGAAGCCCAAAAGAACTCAAAAATGATAAATTAAAACTAAAGCTTAAAAGGGGATAAATAAATAAGGGGTCCGTTCCTTTTGAGTCTAAACCCCATGACATATTTGCAATTAAAACACTTACGAATTGAAATAATTTGGGCCAAACTCGTTAACGGGCCCAGTTTGTACACACGAGGCGGAAAAGGAGAAATTCAGGATCAAGGCTTACTGCCTTATTCTCATCCCAGACCAGCCCTCTGAGTTTAGGATCAATAGAGCCCAAATGGGCATTTCACGTTTCTAATTTCACATTTCACCATACCAAATAGAAGATTGATCTTTAGAATTTTCACATTTCCAATCATCAAACAAATGGGCATACCATGGGTCATGACTTTTGAAGCACTCAATAAAAATGCACTTCACTGTTTTATCTTTCAAAAGGTAAACTTCTTTCCCCTTGCTGCTGAATTATTCCCCTAAGGTTGGTTCAAACAATTCGAGCAATGAACACTTGGGAATAACTGGCCATTATAAAGTCGTAATCCCAAAAATAGCTCTGTTAAGCTTTAACATTTATGGACAGGCCATAATGCATGAAATGACCAAGTACAAACACCACTGAACTGAATTTGACAAACTGCAGCTACCAGTTATCATCCCCTAAATATTTTTGACAGTGTATATGCTTAACCCATAACAATCAACTTGAGATTAATTTATAATTTGCAAAATAGAAGCAATAAAATAGCAGATGCAGCGAAACTCATACCCAAGAGCACAAAAAACACTGCATGACTGTTTTACCAACACAATTCAGCTGAGTGTCTTTCCCAGTCCTATAAAACTACTACGCAACTAATCAAACAGTAATTATTGCAGTTAATTTTCATGTTAGCAACCTATTAGTTACAGCCATCATAATAAACAATCACTATACTAAGTAAATACCAAATCATAAGACACGGAAACAGTAGCACTGATCAAAGGAGCCCAGACATATTGGAGCTATTTCATTTCATTCTGTAAATCAAAGCTTCATACATAGCTTTTAAATTCAGAAAATGTGTACCTGGAGAGCAAAATAAGAGAAACGATGGGGATCAGCACAACAAGATATTATCAGCAAATAAGCAGCAACACCAGCTAAAACACAACCCCAGATTGAAGGAATTGAACCCACGGAATCAATTATAAGTCCAATAGAACAGTAATTTTAAGCAGATTGACCCAAAACTTTCCAGGAATTAACCTCAAATTATGTTAAATCTATGTGAATCAGAAAATAGCTTCAGAAAATCAAAGAAGTTTTCTAGATTTCTAGCTTTTCCAAATCTCCTGTGAAAATATTTGTTTTTTTTTTGTATATATTTTTTTTTCATTTCAGTCTTCCAAAAAAATCCCCCTTCAGCCTCAAGTAACAATGCCTTTATAGGCAAGTTACTAGGGCAGTCTTAGGGTCTAGTTATTTCATTTTTAGTCCTTTTCAAATTTCCCTTTTGCAACTTAGTCCTTAGACTTCTGACTTGCTGGTCAAGTAAGGCCTTTTTCAGCTTCTAGGAAGCTTCCTAGACAATTATCAAAAGATCCCCTACCCAGGTTTCCCAATTTACCCTTTTAAATCCTGTTAATTACTCCTGGTCCAGGCAAAGTTATGGGTCAAATTGACCCCATTTAAAATGTTGGTGGGTCAAGTTTGACACCAACACTTAACAGGCCCCAATAAAGGATTCATATCCTCAAAGCCCAAACAACATTGAAAGCTCAAACAAAATTTCTTAAACCTTTCATAACTAAAATAAGCCCAAAAGACTGATCCCTTTTTTTTAAAAAAAAAAAGACGAGCTACAAACAAACCACATATTCGAATTAACCAGAACCACTCATATGATTGGACAAGTAGACAAAACTCCAACGAGCAACATGCATAAACTAACATGGAATCTTCAAGAACTTCTACGAGAAAATTTTAAAACTCACGACATAAATATAAACACCATATAAACACAGAAACTTATAATCACTGCTTTAATAATTTACCAAATTCAAATCAAGAAGTCTAACTAAGGAGAGACCAGAAGAGAGGGAGAGAGAGACAACGAGAATGAACAGAAAAAAGAAAAGAAGTAGAAAGATAGAAAAAGAAAGAGAAAAAATGAAGAAAATACCTACCAAAACTCGGACAGTGCAGACTAGAACCCGACTCTTCAAATCTTTGGATTTTCGGCCAAATCTAATATTAATCATGTGTTCTTGTAAAGAACACACGATTAATGTCATATTAGACCTAAATCTTTCACAGCAACTCGATTCGGGATTTTCGAATTTTTAAGGCTCATCTTCAAGTCCAGATTCGACGAGTCTGGTGAAGATTCGAGGAAAAAGGGGTGTGGGTTTGGACTGAGGAGAAGGGGAGGGATCTAGGGTGTGAATTTTGTGGTCATCGGAGGTGGCGCCGCCTCCGGCGGTGGGGGAATTTAGGGCGGCTCAGCTAGGGTTTCGGATGCTTCTGGTGGGGTGTTGAGCAGAAGGGTTTGAGGGGGGGGGAATCAGGTTTCGGACATTTATATATTAAACTCCCCCCAGTTCTGATCCATTGGATCAGGCAATATCAATGACCCAAATTAAACTAAATGAAACGACATCGTTTCATTTGAGAGAGGGATCTGGACCGGGTTGGACGGTTTGGGCCTGGGTCAAATGGGCGGGTATGGGGAAAATGGCTTTGGGCCTAGGCACTTTTAACTGAAGGCAGCCCAATTCTATCTCTTCAAATATTTCTAATTTTCCATTAATTCAATTCATTTTCTTTTAAAATCTTTTTTTTTCCCAAAATTAAAATTAAAATCTAATTTAAATCTTAAACCAAATTATCCTACCAAATTAAATTAATTAACCCTAATAATTGCTACTACAAATAATTAAAAACCAAATTAAAGGAAAAACTACCTAAATTCAAAATTAAAATCAAAAGTGCAAAATAAACTATTTTTTGTGATTTTTCCCTATTTTTATAAAATAACTAATTTGTCAATTAATCCTAAAATGTAAAATTAAATCCTAAATACAAATGCAACATATTTTTTGTAATTTTCAATAATTAAATAAAACAAAAAATGCACAGACAAATGCAAACAATTACTAGAAAATTTCACGAAAATCCCCAAAATTGCAAACACTGAAAGAAATTATTTTGTTTTGAATTTATGGGAGTAATTCGTATAGGGCAAAAATTCCGTTCTCACACCCTTGAGCAGACAACTCGAGGGGAAAGGCACAGAACCGTCGACTACACCATTGATCGACTGGTTTTACCGCAAATACGCCTTTTTCGAATTTAGGGGTGATAATATCGGAAGAGCGCAACCACTCATTATAAGCGTTGCTATAGGATTTGTTTGGCACAAATGGAATATGATGTTGAGCATGATTATGCAACAATTAAAGGCATGTTGTCACATATTTGCATGTTTAAAAAAGCAGTAAATACAACAGTTTCATAATTAAAACCGGTAATTTAAGGAAAGCAGTAAAGGAAAAGAAACAAAAAGACAAGTCAGTTTTGCAATTGAAAAGAAAATTGAATGCTCAAAAGAAATAAACAAATAATTGCGCATAAAGAAGCATAAATGCACAATAATAGTTTGAAATGGTAAAAGCCTAAAAGTCCCCAGCAGAGTCGCCACGCTGTCGTGCCCCCTTTTCCTTGCGAAATCAAGTTCATGACATTTGGGAGGACAACTCATTCCCTTTTGGGAATTGGGTTTGAATTTGAAGAATCGCCACCTAATGATTAGGGTGCATCAGGACACCAAGAAAGTTTGATTTGAGTAACCAGAGATAGGGTAAGGGCTTGAAAATATCCCCAGGGGAAGGTATTAGGCACCCCTCAGGATCCACTAGTGTGGTTCCCGGCCAGACTATTGTGAACTTAGGTGTAAATAACATGTAAACAAATAAAGCTTCAAATAAGAGAGGATTTTCACATAAGGATTTATAAACAAATAAAGTTGGAAAGAACTAAAAGAGAGGTGATTTTTCTTTAAAAAGAGTTTGAAATCTTTAGAAGAAACAAAGAAACGAAGGGAAAGGGGAGTCCTAAGTTTATTAATAATATGGATCACCCCACACAATGCCTGGTAATAACTCCTCAATGAGGGGCTACACATCACATTATCGCGTGGTCATCATATCCATATCTACCCTTCCCACCCCGTTAAGGTATTAAAGCGCGGAATGGACTCGTTTACTCATTGCATGTTATTACCCGCCCCAATCCTGTTAGTCCAGAGGCATTTAGGACTACTAATCCTAAAGGGAAGGGATATCGACTTATTTGTAGTTTCAAAGGCAAACTTCTAAGGCGACATGCAAGAACATGTATAACAAATTGGGGGAAAGCACATAACATGCAAAAGGGATCAGATATACCTCCTTTAGTCAAAGAAGCACGTAATTTAGCATGTCTTGCATGTACTGTTTAGGGTCTGATTAAATACTGAATGTGAAAGAACTTAGAGGTTGAAGCAGACTGATTTATTACATATTTCAGATAAGAAGCCCGAATCAGGCATGCCTGCTGGTTGCAGTTAATAAAACCGATTCAGTTTATAACTTTTATCCTAAGGCTTGCCTAAGTGTCATACAAGGATCCTATAGGCATGGTATCTATTGAATTAAGAAAGCCATGAAATAATAAGGTCTAAAAAAATAAACTGAGTACATGCTGGTAAAAAATGCACACTTTAACGAAAGTCATAGGCCCTAAAACTGATGATACTCGTTATTACTGATTTTAGTTCTGTACGTGAATGAAACGATTCAAACTAGATTAATATCTCCTATAGACATGCTTTCTACGTGTAATTGATTTTAAGCCTTGTATGGTAAAAAATGCAAAAGCATGACATCTAGGTGCTGAATTTGGTTTAAGACATAGTATCTAGATGCAATTGAACGCTTAGGTCTTATGAGCATGATTTCTAGATGGCAAATGAATACACAGGATTTAAAAGGTCCTATAGGCATATTTTCTATATGCATATGCAGAATTTAGATTGACTTATAGGCATGATTTCTAGACAAGAGTAGCAGACCTATGATCATGATTTCTATATGAGAATGGATATTCAGAATTCCCTATAGACATGCTTTCTACATGTATTTGAATGTGCAGAATTCGAAAACCTATAGACATGGTATCTATATGCGAATGCAAAATTCAGAATTCCTATAGACATGGTATCTATGTGAGAATGCAGAAATCATACTTCCTATAGACATGGTATATACCCTTTTTGCATACATAATTACTCGCCCTTTTCACTAATCAGCTCCAAATGTATATTACAAAATTATTACTTCCCAGAATAAAGTTAAAGAATACATTAGAAATTAAAAGTACAACCAAGGAGAGCCTGATTCAGACTTCATGTCTGAAATATGAGGTAAACCAACTCCAAGAGATTCATGATCCAAAGCCTTTCTCCCATTTGAATGTGTCAGAGTTCCCTAAGAGTCTCAAATGAACTCCGGGCAGTGCTCACACCCAAATGTGTTACCAGATTAAGACAAGTGCGATGTAGAAAGGCCATCCCTCAAGTGTCCAACTTCATAGGGAACTCAAAGTCCCAAGGCAAAGCTCACAAGAGAGGGGCAGAACTTGAAGCTAAGAGAGAGTGCAAATGCAAAAATAAACTTTTGAGAGAGGGAAAGGGGAAGGAAAACAACTACAAATAAGTACACATAGGGGTATAGGGGAATGGGGAGGTTGTAAAGATCCTATTTCTTAGGCAAGGGCAGGCTTTAGGCATGCTCAGCAACGGAGGATGCTATCATGCCATAAGCTTGTCAAAACACACATTAATAGAGAGGATCCCAAGGGATCAAGTTTGATTCATGGGCAAAAATTTACACATTGCCATGCTCCAAACCATAGCTTAAACACACAAGGGGTAGGGGAATAGGGATTCATAACAGAACAAGTAGGAAAAGAAATCAGTAATGTTGAACTATACAGAAACAGTAAGTAGTCAAGGATACAAAAGCATGAATAAACATATTTGTTGCGGTGCTGAAACTTAAATCAGAACTTACCAGTTTCAAAGAAACACAACAAAGAAAGGCAGTAGGTCTTGTAAACAGGCCACAATACAAGCAAATAAGAGAGAATACTATTGCATATAAGTGTAGTTTCAGGGAAAAAAAACTATGAGTGAGGGATCCTCTATTGTGTCAATGCAAAAGCCAAGTATTTATAGCGTAAAAACAGGCAGAAAATAAGGCAAGAAAATAATTATGGGACTGTATATCAATTAAAAATCAACCAGTATCAAAGACTTCCTTTAATCAAGAAGTTAAAACCAAACGGTAATGGACATAAATTATTTAAAGAAGGAAATCAAGTAAACATCTTGTGCAAAGTAGGCAATTGGGGGTAAATACATAGGAGTTTAATTAAGGGAATAATTAATGAAGAATCTTTGAAATACACGGTTAACCAAATATGGTAAGAAACACAATAAAGCAATCAGTACATAGTAAATCAAGGAGTCAGGGATTCAAAGTTATAAATAAACCAAGTTAGAATAGGAGAATCGAAAGGCTAAGGGAAAGTTCTCGAATCAACCCAAGAATCAGGGAAATCAGTAACCAATCAAACTCACACAAGGAGGTCTGAAATCAGTCCCAAATTAAAGGCCATTTTAGAGGGAAACTCACCATATATAAGAGTATATGAGTATTAAGCAGGCAAGGCTGAATTTAGGACAAAGAAAAACATCGTATAGTAGCAAACACAGGTAGTCACATAGGTCGACTCCAGTTACTCAGTAACAGATAAGAGAGAGTATCGAATAACATACCAAAGGGTCAAGTAAAAGACCTTATAGAGTTTTAGAAGGAAGTTAGAATCATATAAAGAAACAAAGATTCAGAAATTCAATCGAGCTCAGAAACTCAAACAGGTTCAAAGAAATTAGGGTTTTGAAACCAAATAAGTTCAAAGATAAAGAATAAGCAAATCACATAGCGAGTAGTCTCAAACTCGAATGAATCCCCAAATCTAGGGTTTTCTTCGTCAATCGAGTATAGAGATGAGAACAAGCAAATCAGGAAAAAATACTAATGAAATAAGTTAAGAAATCTCAAAAAGGAACTAAGGCTTTTAACATGCATATTCCAGTAGAGGAACAACATAAAGAAACACAGTAGAAAAAAAAACATAGTAGAAGAACAACATAAGAAACCCTGTAGAAGAACAACGTAAGAAACACAGTAGAATAAGAACAATATAAGAAACATAGTAGACATGTTTTTTTTAAAAAAAAATAGAAGAGCTTCGAAATAAAGTAACAAAAAACCCTAAGTCAGAAAAGACGAAGGTTTTGAAAGCAAAGTTTTGAAAGAAATGTTTAGAAGCTTAGAGTAAACATAGATCTACAATGGATCTAAAAGAATTAGAAGAACCTCGAAGATTAGGATTTCAGAAGAACCCTAGATAGTGAGAAAGGCTTGGATTTAAGTAAAAGGAGTCGAGGTCAGGCTCGAAACAGGCATAACTCGCCGGAGCAGGCTGAAGATGGCCGTGGAACTTGAATTAATAGCGGTCTGGAACCAACTCTTCGTGGTCGAGTCATTAAGCTCCAGTAACCAAACGTGAGGAACCATAAGTGGCTTGGTGGGTGGTGAAACCACCATGGATTCAGGTCAGAATGGCCGGAGAAGATGAAGGGAACTCATCGGAGAGGAGGTAAAAGGGGGAAGGTTCTAGAGAGAATCAGAGGTAAAGAGATAGAGACGAGTGAGGAAATGAGGGGTATTGGGGGGTCGTTTGGAATTAAAATGGTAAGAACGAGTGAGGGTCGTTGATCTTTTAGATCAACGACCAAGATTTGATAAGGTTTTGGGTCGGGTAAGGGTGAATGGGGCCTGGGTCGGGTTTTAATTGAAATTGGGCTGGAAATTGGGGTCCAATTTGGGGTCAGATTTTAGGCTACAATAGAAGCGAATTGGGCTATTATTTAAATAGCCAATTTTTCCCTTTTAAAATTATAAAAAATAGTAAATTAATTTTTGGGAGTAAATTAAATTTACTAAAATGATTAATAATATATAATGATGAAAAACAATATTGCAGTCAATTTTATAATTATAAACACAATTAAATCTTGAAATAAGCTAATATTGCAATTATATGCAATTTAGCATTAAAAATACTAAATAAATTTGTAAAAATTATTTTAGCTACATTTTAGTATAAATATGAGAATCTTATAAGTGAATTTCCAAAATGACCATTTTGGGTATAAATATTGGGCCTTCCTTACTAAAATAAGATAATAAATTGATTTAAAAAATAAGAGAAAAATACTGAAACCTTGGGACATACTTATATATGCATATACATACTATTTTGAAAGTATTTTGCATATTAAAAATATACATGAAAAAAATTGGGTGTCAACATATATAAAGTTACTTTCTGATATATATATATATATTCATTCCCCCTATGTATATTCGTCTAAACCCCCTATTGTACATATTTATTTTACCTTCCGCATTTTCTTTCATAGCTTATTACTTCATTTTCGCAGCTTCTTGTTTTGAGTTTTGCGTGCAATAAGCCTTTAGTTTTCTTAATGCGACGGTTCTTTCCAAAGGTGGAATTTGTGTGAATCAAGTTCCCGATGATGGATGGCATGACAAGCTTCTAAGGGTTTGAGTCTGTTTTCTTTTTTTGTTTTTGTGTAAATAGTAGCTAATGAGTAATAGTGCCTCAAGCAAAGTTTCACTTGGGCTTAATACATTTGCCTTTGATCTTATGGTCAAAAACAATTTGTTGTGTATAGGATGTGAAAATTGTGGCCTTGAGACTCTTGTATTGGCTGATAATCATCAAGTGATTTTTCAGGACCATTCGTGTTGCTCAAATCTTAGCTAAGGTTGTTGTGGGCACCCGACTCTCTCTCTTTAGCAATTCTATAGCTTGTGTGGTGAGAATTTGAATTGCAAGTCCAAGTCACATGCCATTAGTCTAGAACTTGCCCTGAATGTTTGTCTAGGCGAAATCTTAAGTTTAGTTTGACTTGAGAATTGATTATAGGCTCTCCTTGATCTGATTGTTATCTTGAAAGCATCCATATCCTACCAATGATAATATCTCTAGTCAACCTTTTTGAGCCATAGCCCTTTTACTTTCAAAGACCATGATACAAGCCTTTACCCGTTCTAAAAAGACCCTTTCTTGGCACCCGATCTTACCTTAGCACAAGGCAAAAGCATAAGTTTGGGAGGAGAGACGAGGAATGCAACAAAGAGGTAAAAGGTACAAAAGAAGAAAAGGAAAGGCAATTAAAAAGAAAGAAAATAAAAAAATCCAAAAAGAATGAACAATGTTGAAGAAATGAAGGGATTAAATAAAAGTAAAGATATGAAAGGTGTGGGAAGCTTAGAAAGGAGAAAAAGGTTTGAAATGAACAAGAAAGAGTGGCAGTGTGTCTCTCTAACCCCCTAAGAAAGAAGTAAATGACTTAAAAAGTCAAGAGAATGTGTGCCAAAATGAAGCAAATGAAGTGCTTAATAAAAAATGGAACCTACTTAGACCAAATACTTCCTACCCTGAACCAAAATCCTTCACTATATCTCCATAAAACTCCTATATGATCTTGAGTTGAATGAAGCTTACATTAGTGGTGACTCACATAAGGGGTAAGTTTATGGTACTTAGATCCGGACTTGTGATCTTTCTTTGAGAGAGATGAATGTTTTTCCACAATCCTCATTCCGAGTGCTACAATCTAAAAGTGAGGTTTGCTTAAAGGAGAGTGAGGAGTATGAGTTTGGGTTCCACAATGACCAAAGTAGTAGAAAAAGTTTCCTTGATGTGTTGAGTCAATTCTTGATGCTCTTGTGTCGCACTAAACCCATAGTGCTTAAAAGTTTGAATGTTGTTAATTATTCATTTTATTTGAGGGCAATTGTCAGTCTCAATTGATGCTAGATGAGGTCACTTTAGGTCAGCTGAATTTTCTTGGTTTTACTCTTAATGAGGTGGGACTTATTTTGTTTGCTTGAGGACAAGCAAGAGCTTAAGTTTGGGGGAGTTGATAACGAGGGATTCTAGTTCATTTTACACTCCTTTTTACTTGAGTTTTGATTAAAAATATATACAAATAGTCCCAAAGGCTTACATGTTGTACTTGTTTGCAGGGTTTGGTCAAAAAAAGTGACAAGTAGTCAAAACCAGCTCAAAAAGGAGTGAAACATGCACAAGTATCAAGAACAAGTCAAGGCACTACTGCAACATAAAATCCACTGCAGTCGCAATAGACCCACCTCGGCCGCGGACTATTTAGTGCGGTCCGCGGTGGGTGAATTTAGAGAAGTGCACTTTTGGAGCTTAAAGCAGTGCGGTCTGCGGAGGATTTCTCGCGGCCGCAACCCATTTTATGCGGTCCGTGGAGAGAGTATTCAAAGAGTTGGGAGTTTGGAGGATTGAAGCCAGCGTGGTCCGCGAAGCATTTTGTGCGGACCGCAGTGAAGCCACCGCGGCCGCAGAGCATTTTATGCGGTCTGTGGTGGCCAGATTCAGAGACCAAGGACTTGAAGCCAAAAATCTTCACCGCAGCCGTAGTCCATTTCTTGCGGACCATGGTACCTCCGTCAGGGGTATTTTTGTCCACAAAATTCGACCTTGTATAAATACTTTTATTTTCACATTTTTAGGTTATCAGTTAGACTCCAGAGCGCGTGAATGACAGTTTTGTTCCATTTTGAATAATTTGTAGCTAGTTTAACACTGAATCTTCATTATCTTAGTTTGTAATCAAATCATATGGGTTATTCTTCATCTATTTATCTGTTTTCTTCCATTATTATGAGTAGCTAGACCCATTATCTAGGGTTGTGGCTCAACCCTAGTGTGGGTATTTGATGAGTCTTTTGTTCTAAGTCTTAGATATTTATAGGTAGCTGATATTTGGACTGATTTGTGTTTTCCATGTTGAATTAGTGGTTGCAAACACTAATTTGTGCCTATTTAACTTGGGCTTTTCTTGAGAACGAGAGTTTGAGTCTTGGAAAATTAGTCCAACAAGTAATTGGGGTGTAATCAAGAGATTAATAGCCCCAATTAAAGGGTTAAACCTAGAGATAGTAATACCCGACTTGATTCTATATTGCTTGCACAATTTTGACACCCAATTGGTCTTGTCAAAGTCAATTAGGGCAAAGTCACTCAAACTACCGAGAGGTATAGAGTGAGTAATCTCGTGCATTAGCTATATCGTCATCCCCAATATAACAACTTTGCCTTAGGTTTTAGATCTCGTCAAGTATTCACCTAAGAGAAAGTCACTTCCCTAGTTCTTCTATAACTATTTAGAAAACCTTACAAGTATTTCCTCTTAGTTTAATTTAGAATCTCATTAGCATAAAATTTAGAAGTAACAAAACAAACAATTATGATTGGAAGTGTAATTAAAAGCGCACTACTAGTATAGATAGGAATCCAATTCCCAATCCTTGCTCCCTATGGATTCGATCGCGACCTTTTCAGGTAAAAGCTACATCGACCACTCTCGCCACTCCGTAGTGGTGTAGGGTTGGCATTGATCAGATCTACCAGAATATCAATCAGTAGTCCCAAATAAGCAGGCATGGGGGATCTACTGGGATATTGCCCGTAGTCCCAAGGTAAACACTTAGCAGCAACACGAAGAATATTCAATTCAATCCAATTCATACCAAGGTAAAATAGGTATTTCTAACCTAGCATGCTGCACATAATTCAAATAAAGCAGTTTGAGAATTAAAGCAATTAAGTCAATTAGACATGCTTCCATAAGCTAACAGTAGGCTTAAATTGCAAATAGTATAAACAGGAAAAGAAATACAGTTATAGTTACTTAATGAAAACATGATTTTCAACAATTAGCACAAGTACGCACTCGTCACCTCACGTACAAGGCATTTCATATACCAACAATACCAAATCCTAAGGGGAGTTTCCCCCACACAAGGTTAGGCAAGCCACTAACCTCGAACCAGCTCAATCAACTCGAAATTACGCTCTTGCCATAAGTATCTGACTCCAAATGGCCCAAATCTCTTTAAAGTGATTGCATAATGTAAATATAACTTCAAATAACTAGTTCAACTAATTAATTCTAAGATAATACGCGAAATTAGGGGAAAAATAACCAAAACGCCCCCTGGCCCACGTCTCAGAATCAGGTAAAATTTAAAAATTCAGAATCCCCACACTCTCACGAGTTTAGTCATACCAAAAGTACCAAAATCAGACCTCAAATGGTCCCTCAAATAACCACTCAAAGCTCTCCAATTAACCAAGCCCTAACCCCCAATTTACCACTGATTTTCCTTCAAATTTCATGCTTACAATGATAAAAATCACCATAATAATGAGCTTAAGGACCAAAGACCTTACCTCAATGAATCCCTCTGAAAATCTCCCTTGAAAATGCCCTCCAAAGCTTCACCCCGAATGAAAAATTGAGAGAAATGGTTAAAAATCACGAAGGGTGGAATTTATAGTTTCTGCCCTAGCAAAACCGCACATGCGGTTAAATAGTTGCACATGTAGTCCAAGGTGCACACCTGTGAACTTCACTTAAAACACCAGGGCTGCACCTGTGCAAGAAATCCTGCATCTGCGCAATCGCAGGTGCGACCAGGACCTTCGCTTCAGCGATCCCAACCTGCCCCTCTCTTTGCCGCATATACGTCTTCGTATCCACTCCTGCATTCTTGAACCTGCGGTCCCTTATCTACAGGTACGGTTATGATAGTAACAGAACTTTTTTCAGCTGCCAAACTCAACTCAAAAACACCCGTTAACCACCCAAAATCACCACGAGGCCCCCCGGACCTCAACCAAAGGCATGAGCAAGTCATATACCACCTTCCAAACTTTACCAATCCTCAAAAGACCTACAACAAAATCGAAACATCGAATTAACTATAGATTCAAGCCTAAAAACTCTAAAGACTTTCGAATTTCGCTTTCGATCAAAAAGCCTATCAAACCTAGTCTAAATGACCTAAAACTTTGCACATACATCCCAAATAACACAACGGACCTACTACAACTTCTGGAACTCCATTCCGACCCCGATATCAAAATCTCACTACCGAACCGGAAACTACAAAAATTCAACTTTCTGCATTTCAAGCCTAATTAAGCTACGGACCTCCAAAACACAATCCTAACATGCCCTTAAGCCTGAATCACCCAACTGAGCTAACAGAACCAACGGAATTCCATTCTAAGTCCGTCTTCACCCTATTTTGATTACGGTCCAAATTCTAAAGCTTAAACTCTCATTTAGGAACTAATTGTCTCAAAACACTCCGAAATTCAAAACAAACCTTCCTTACAATTTACAATAGCAAAAACAAATACGGGGAATGCAGTTTATAGGGGATCGGGGCGTTAATTCTTAAAACAACCGGCCAGGTCGTTACATTTGACATAACAACACCTCTTGACATTTAAGTTTAATATTCACACAATTAATCATCACTAAATTCTTCTTTAGCAAATATCTTTCAACGAATAATATTTATCTATTATTCTATTAGATTAACGCAATTGATTTCCTTAAAAATGCATTACTTTTCGTAACATAGAGGAAATCAAAACTACATCATAAGCACCAAAAGCCTGCAGGTCTATCACATAACCTCTTTCTCCTCCTCTTCTTCCTCCTCCTCCTACTTCTTCTTCTTCTTCTTCTTCGAGTTTCAATCTGAAATTCAGCCAAAATCAAGTCTAAGCTTCACTAAAACACCTTCAAAATTGAGATATAAACTCCAAATAATATTTCCAACTGTTTGCAACAACACCCAATCCAAACACATAAAGATTTTTGAAAACTCAAATTCGAATTCAAAGCTTTATGATAGATTAGTGTTCGAATCTTCAATTCCTACGACCTGGAAGTTACTTCAATAGGTTGATTGTCAGAAGACAACTTTTAGGCTTACCTTATTGACAGAGAAAGACGGTGAGAGAGAAAGATGAAGAATAAAAGAAAAATTGTTGAGAGATGCGACATTGAGGAAAGAGAAGAGGAGAGAAAAAAGGAAAAGGATATAACTAAATCCCCTAATTCAAGGCACTAATAATAGATTGCATATAATTTGTAAGTAATCCTTGTTTAGGGTGGGTAATATACAAAACTAGGATAATTTTGGTAAATAAGTTTTAAATATTGTATAGGATGTTAAAAATCCCTACTTAATACAATGGGACCTTTACACAAATAGCCGGCCAGATTTACTGTTTACTTTTTCTAACCGTTATACACTGATTTCATAAATTATGCAGATATTATACATTTACTAATTATATTTAATTTAATCATTTGTATGGACAACTATTTAGGTTAATTCTTGTAACAACGATTCTAAATATGAGAAAGTGGAGAATGAAGGGAGAAATTCAAAAATAACAAGATTTACAAGTGGTTATTCAAAAAAGCCACAGGTTTAAAAGTCATCAAAATTTAGCCATTTTTTATTTAAAGATAAATCTAAACGAAAACGCTGTTCAAAATCCAAAAATACTCCAGCATAATATACTGGAATTCCAGTATACTTTGTTGGAACTCCAGTATATTAGTATATTTTGCTGGAACTTCAGTATAATAGTTTGGAGTTCCACTACACTTCGCTGGAACTCTAGTTTATTATACTGGAGCTAGCAAAATATACCGGTCCAGCATAATATGCTGGAAGTTCATGAGCAAGTGCACCGAACTCCAGTATATTATGTTGGACAGGTCTTTGTTGCAGTAAAATAGTGGCTATTTTTCAATAACTTGGCAAACGCTGACTATTTTTTAATGACCAGTCCGAAATCTGGCTAGCCCGTGCTATTTTAACGAGAATGAAGCATTATTGGATCAGTTCAATAGAATGTTAGGCTTAGATATTTTTAACATTTGATTTTTTTCTTTATATATATATATGGTGGGTTTTTAATGTCTTTACCTTATGCTTCTTATGTTTTGATGATCTAACAAACTTATTGTTAAGAACCAGATAGAGAACCTGACTCACTTGGTACGCATCTCAAATGAACAAAGTCCAGTCTGATCTCCACCAAGTGAACTACTACATAGAGGAACACAACATGGACCTGATCCCTTGGTGTTCTCTGACAGAAGTACAAGTCAACAACAGCTGGAACGCAAACACAGAAAGCTATTGTATGTAGAAAGTGACTGTCTGCAACTATATATGCGACAGTGCAGCAGACAGTATAGTAGTCACTTCTCATTGGGAAGAAGCGTGTATCAAGAATTGACATCACCATTGTGATGTCTTTTCTAGTATAACAACCTGGTGCAACACAAAAAGATATTCACTTGAGCATTTAGTGATATTCTCTCAGGCAGAAAAGTGTTCATCCAGCATTGAAGTCACAAGTGTGTCAAGAACAAGAAGGCAACTCCAATAAAGGATTAGTTTCACAATGCGTCTATGTGTATCCGTAGTTGAGTTGTAATCTTGTTATTTGTTCTTCATTGTAAATACTATCTTACTTTCTTAGAAGCTGTGTTTTAGGAAACCCAAAAACCACAAACCCTCTAAGTTTGTGTTGTGACTAGAGTTAGTCATAAGTTAAAGTCTTTGTAACTAGAGAGTGACAAAGTGGCTTGTGGTAAGAGTATCAAAAGTTAGTTAAGCTAAAGTCTTTGTAATAGAGTCATTACAAAGTGACTTGTAATAGTGAGATTATAAGTTAGTGAAGTTGAAAATCTACAAGGGTAGGTCGTGGTTTTTGTCCTCTAGAGTGGGATTTTTCCACGTAAAAATCTCGTGTCTCTTTTACTTATTGCTTCATAAGTGTTCTCAGTAGAAACTTATAGAGGATCAGGTGCTCTATAGTTTATTGGACTCATATAAGCTATCAATTAGTATTAGAACATGTTCTTTCAAAAAGGTTAACACCTAGAAAGGATCTCAATAGCTACTCCACCCAACTTTGAGGAAGGACAATCAACCTACAGAGCTCCTAGATTCAATGGTCAGTACTACAGCTGGTGGAAGACTTGTATGCATGATTTTATAATGGCTGAAGATTCAGAACTATAGGAAATCATCTGTGATTGTCCACATGTTCCTATGAAGAAGCTTGGAGAAACTGGACCAATGGTGCCGAAAGACAGAAATGAATACAGTGATATTGACAGAAAAGCCATAGAAAAGAACTATCGCACCAAGAAAATCTTGGTATGTGGTATAAGTCCTGATGAGTACAACAGAGTCTCAGCTTGTGATTCTGCCAAAGAAATATGGGAAGCATTGTAAACCATACACGAAGAAACTACTCAGGTTAAACAGTCCAAGATTGACATGCGCACCACTGAGTATGAGCTCTTCAGGATGAAGGATGATGAGTCTATACAGGATATGCACACTAGATTCACATCCATCATAAATGAGCTTCATTCATTTGGAGATGTTATTCCCAGAAACAATCTTGTAAGAAAAATTCTCAGTGTTCTACCTGGTTCTTGGGAGATTAAGGTAAATTCCATCACTGAAGCTAAAGATCTACAAACTCTAACCATGAATGAGCTGATTGGAAATCTGAGATATACGAGATGAAAAGAAAGAAAGACAGTGAAAGGAGAGAGCCAAAGAAGAAAAAAAACCTAGTACTCAATGCTAAAAATAGTGACTCAAGTGAAGAAGATAGTGATATGGCCTATCTTACTAAAAGGTTTCAAAAGATGGTTTGAAGGAATGGTGGTATACAAAAGAGGGGCAGTTCAAGTAACGCAAGGAACAATGATCTCTGTCACAGGTGTGGAAAGCCATGGCATTTCATCAAAGACTGTCCACTTCTAAAATAGGAGAAATACAAATAAAACCCTGACAAAGCAACAAAAAGGAACACGGTTCCAGACAAACGATTCAGTCGAAAAATTGCAACTGACAATATTGTGAAACTGGCTCTTGGTGTTTGGGGAGACTCCTCCAGTGAATCAGAAGGGAAACCAGATGCAGAAAACAGCTCCATGATGGTAGTGGAAACTAAAGCAACAAAATATAACTCACTATTCGTGCTGATGGCTCAGTCTAACAATGATGAAGAGGATGAAAATGATGAAGTAAATTTCAGGGATGTTTAGAGAAATCTGAAATCCTACTCTTTCAAGAAGTTAAGGTCATTAGCAAATCTTGAATAGAACTAGGAAAAGCTGAATAATCTGGAGATGATCTGGTGGTCTGTATAGTGGACCCAAATGAGACCATAGCTAATCTTGAAAAGGAAAAGGAAGTTTTGAATAAAAAATAAATAGTGTAGAAAAGGAGAGAGATGGCCTTATGGTAGTGGTATTTGAGTTGAAGTAAACCATAGAAGATCTTAGCAATGAAGGAGACACTCTAGAATAGAAAATTGTAGCTACTAAGCAAGAGATGGATGTCGTTTTGGTAATAATCGCTTACCTAGAGGAAACCATTGAGGGACTCAGTTCAGAACATAGGACGGTGAATCTTGGGAAAGGGAAGGAAGTAGCTAGTGAGGCACACATCAAGCTTGAAAAGGAATTAAATAATGTGAAAACTAGTCTATGTGGTGAACTTGAGAAAAATAGGCAACTTCAAGCTGAATTGGTGAAAGTAAAAATTGATCTTGAGAAATCTCTGAAGTTGACCTAGTCCTCTGATGCTGTCACTATCATATACTTCAACAATAGTAGAAACATGCAAGGAATCAGGTTCCAAAAGGAGAAAACTCCCTATAACCCTTACGACAAGTACGTCTCTATTCCTGATAACTGGCTGTGTACCCGCTATGGGAACAATGGGCACTTCAAAGAAACTGCCTGGACAGGGTTCAATCTATTCAGAAAAATAAAGTGTTTAATGAAAAAGTGACTACTAAAAAGGGACCAGGTACCGCTCGCAAGAAATAAATATTGCCTGCATGGACTAGAAAAGCCCCCATCCATCCCTTTTCTCAATAACAAGGGATCCAAACTAGTTTGGGTTCCTAAATCTAACCCATGATTTATATGTGCAGGGAACAGTCAAAAGAAGTGGACTGCAATGGTTCACGAACAATGGATGCTAAAAACACCATAAATGTCTCTCACTGAAAGCCCTGCAGAAAAGAGAATGTATTCCGTATATGTATAATAAAAAAAGGGAAAAGGAAAAGGGAGTACATTCTCAGTGTTGAAAAGATGGAAAGTCTGTGTCACACTCAATTGAGGACGTGTGCCATGAGATCTGCCTAAACCTTGGCATAAAGGATTGGAACACTCAATGCTCTCACTTCTGAATGAACTGACTCAGAAGAACCTAGTTCGTGGGATGCAAAATTCAAGATCCACCTGGACACTACTTGTTAGAGGAAAGGAAGAGACTTTTGAAGTATGTGTGACATTTTTCAAGAAGATCCTAGTGGAGACGGAACTGAAGGAAGCACGTATCAGATCTTACCATAGGATAGAATATATCAATGCCAAGATTTGATGGGTCTGGTAATGGAAATGGGATCACTCACAATTTCTCAGCATCAAGGACTCCACGGTTAAATGGTGTTGTTGAAATGATGAATAGAACTCTGGAAGAAATGGACAATGCTCATCAATGGAGGAATTGCCAAGGAATTCTGGGCAGAAGCAACAGACATTGCTTACTACTTGGCAAGCAGGTATATGATCAAGTCCCTCCTAAAATCCCCAAGAGCTGCTCAACGAAAGACAATCTAAGATAACTATTCTAAGAATCTTTGGATGCAAATGCTATGATCTCAACAAAAGAAAGGACCAGCTTGGGAAGTCTAATACAAAAAAAATATTGGTGAAGAAATCCCTCTGAGATATTCGCCTTAAAGCAAAAATCTGCAACAAAAGAGCACAATGTGTGGAAGAAAGTGGTCATGAGCTATTCCACTAGACTCCTTCTTCTAACAAGGAAGGAAACAGTAACAATCAAGATAATGAACTACTTTCTGTCCCTAGGAAATATTTGATGTTTCAAATGGGAAAAATGATATGATGAGTCAGATGAAGGAGACAGGTGAAGACAATGCAATATTCTCTTCCACTTCTCAAGAGGAACCTGGTACTTCAATTTCTACCACTGAAGCTGAAGAAACAATTGGAGATGCAGTGCAAGGTACTCTACAAGTAGCAGAACAAGTAGTGTAGGGAAATCCACTCAATTTACCTAGTTTCTCCACTCGTCAAACTTCAGTCCCCATTTGGAAACACAAAAGCTCCCATTCACTCGATAACATAATCACCCCTCTTGATTCCAGATTTAAACTAGATCAAAAACAACAAAAAAGATCCCTAGTCCTTTTTGTATTTCTGTCACAAATAGTACCCAAAATCAAATCCTACGGAATCTCACTTGAAGAATGCCAAAAGAATTTTGAGATACACAGGACCCAGTTCTGTATTTTTTTTAAACCCCTCCCAAATTAGGAGGATCTATAGTGTTTCCACACTTTCCCTACAGAACCCTTCAGGTGACAACTTTAAATTTCATTGGACATACTGATGCTAACTATGCAGGTTATCTTATGGACAAGAAAAGCACTTTTGCAATGTCCACTTTCTATGATCATGTCTCATGTCCTAGTGCACAAGGCAGCAAACTCAGTGGTCCCTAAAATGGTTGAAGCAGAATATGTAACTGCAGCATCCTGTTGTGCTCAACTCTTATGGATTAAGTAGCAACTGGAGGATTTTGAGGTATTCACTGATTGGGTGTCTCTTCTATATGATAACATTGGTGCACTCAACTTGGCCAAGAATCCATTTCAACACAAAAAAGACCAAACACATTGATGTGAGGCAACATTCTCTAAAGGACAATGTGGAGAAAGGGCTGATCTGTATGAAGTTCTGCAGCACAGAAGATCAAATTCCAGATATCTTCACCAAATCCTTAAGTAGGGAACTCTCTAAAACAAACAAGGTGAAGCTGGGGGTATTAAAGCCAAATTGAGAACCTGATTCTCCATTAGTTGGATATGAATATTACCTTATGGTAAAATGAGCTAAAGTGTTTTCTAGCCAAGCCTAACTCACATTGATACCGTTGTAGGTAAACACGCATGACAATCGTAGAAGCTAAAGGTGCAATTATGAATTGTGAAAGAAGAGATGCTAAAATCTTTTTCAAAAAATGTTCGGGCATTAGGTTCTTGTACCACAGGTTAGTAGTAATGTGTTATTTTGCATGCTTTCTCAAAAAGGGTTAACAAAATTAATTCAATTTCCACATCATCCAACTTTTCAAAATCTGCAAGTCATGTCTTGTCTTTCAAATCCCTTCATCCCTTATATACGATAACATTTTCCAACAAACCTACCACTGTATTTAGGACTATTCAGAACCTGTTTCTCTGTCTTCTCATTATTAGCCCTTCTTTCGTAAAACTCTTTTTTCTCTCTTATAGCAAGTCATGAACCTTCATTTCTTTTGTTCTTTGTAATCCTCTCTTCATCTCTTTGACACTCAACTTCCATATCCAATCCTCCTATAATAGCAATCGAACAATCGCTTCCTTCTCCCACCATCAATACCACTCCCACTTCCCTATCATCCTTAAAGTCATCTCCAAAAATTCACTCTTCCACTCCTTCCAATACTACTGCACCCACACCTGTTTCCTCCACATTTCCTATTGTTTTTCCTTTTCTGTCAAACTCTGTCTCCTTTCCTTGTGTTGAAAACCCCATGTCTCCTCATTCCTCTGATCTCTCCAAAGAACACTCAGAAAGGGTCACCTCTCTGGTGTCAGAGGTCTTTGAGGATGATCCTGATCAGTACCTGAACTCCTCCCTTTTGGACTCAGTGGCTCTCACAAAGTCACCAAAAAAGGAAACAACGCATAATATCATGGCTATCGCTGCTAAAAGTCTATTGAATGAAAGAACCTATCTCTTGTCTGAGTATCAGGAGGAAGAAACTCCATTCCTAGGCAATGAAGTAACCATGGTACTTTTCGAGTCCCTAATCCATGAAACTATCCTAGAAAAACCCGCTAGAGGACCTGATTCTCATCCAGATAAATCTACTCATAAACCTCTTGATTACCCTAAGTCGTTAGAATTATCTTCCAAGTCACCCCCTATCAGGTTGCAGCAGAAAGAGGGGTTCGAGTCTACATTGCAGAAAAGTAGGAGGAGTGTCAATACAAGGAAGAAGAGGTTGATGAATCAAAGGGAATTTGTTACTGACAAGAACATTCCAATAGATAAAGGTTGACAAAGATGCTCTAAAGGAACCTGGTTCCTTAGTAGAACAATCTATAAATGCCCAGAAGTCTGTAAATGAAGCTTCCGATGAAGCTATTGAGAAACAAAGTGGAGCATCCATGAAGGGCAGCAGTAAGTCTAAGAAGTGTCCAGTTGAGCAAGCTATGTCTGAAAATGATATTGTGGGGCTGGTAAGCCAGAAAAGGAAGTCTATTAAAGGATCTAGAAAATGAAAATGGGAAACTGTAGGGGAACCTGGTTGTCTGAAGACCATACCTAGTGGCAGTGGTCTTTGGCATGAGAGATTAAGAACTCGGAAAGTCTTGTGGGGTCGTATGTTTGATCCAGCAATTTCAGAGATGGCTGGTATGAGGCAAATTCTGGAGATAGTGGAATTTCAACAATGGGAGCACTTGTTTCAGAAGACCATGCCTTTGGTGTACGAAGATGCGGTACAAAGTTTCTACACATCTCTTTTCACTATTGAGGGGGGTCACATCTATGTGCTAGTAAATGGAGTAGACATTGTACTTGATTCTTCAGCATTATGGAAGGTTCTCCAAATTCCATTTGAAGGAATGTCCTCAGTAAAAGGTGTATGTGGTGTCAACTTTAGGAGAGCTATCATGAAAGAGTAAGCTATTCAGCAGGGGGAACAGGTGCATAAAAAGGTATTAATCCCTGAGTATCAGCTTCTCTTTGAGCTAGTTAACAAGGTGCTTTTACCTCGTTCTGAGAGGCGGTCTATTGTTGCAAAGTTTGTTATGGTCTTAATGGAGGCTCTTGATGAGTTTTTCCCAACCAATCTGCCAGCAATCTTGATAGATCATATGCAAAAGGTAGCAAACTTTAAAGGAGGGAATCATGAGCTACCATATGGCTTTCTCCTCACTAAAGTATTTAAATTTTACAAGGTCTCTTTGGGTAATCCCAGAGTAGGCACACGCAAGCAAACCTTCACTAAAACCACTCTAGAAGAATGTGAGTGCATAGAAAGGGTTGGTGGAAACATCTCGACCATCTCTCAGCTGATCAATGCTCAAAATGCTGCTTCTGAAGAGATCAGAAGATTGAGGGCTCAGAATGCCATACTAGAAACTCAGCTCAGTCAAGCGGTTAAAGGACCTGGTTCCGTTAATGAAGAAGTTGCCCGCCTTACAAAGGAAAATGATAAGCTTCGCGCAAAACTACTTGAAAAGCAATTGTCTGCAAATGTCTGACTGGACCTAGTTCTCAAAACTCTTGTGGTTTCTCACTCCTAGTCTTCCTCTTCTAGTGCCTCTTAGATACCCCCTAGTAACAGTGCCTTCTGTTATAATGTTTTGTGGCTGTTATTTCTATTTTTGTTTGTCTCTTTGTTGATGGCATGCTAGATTTCACCAATACTGCTCCTGATTTGCTCAATCCATTGTTAATATCAATGAAACAGCTCCTCTTTTTGCCTGTACAATGCTATTTTCCTTTGGCTTCTATTTTCTGTCATGTTGTGTGCACATATGTGGTATAGACTTTTTTATGTTGTTTTCCTGCTTGTGTATTTTTAATGATGCCAAAAGGGGAAAATAAATAGTAATGGTAGTGCATTCATTTTGTGATATTAGTGAGTAGTGTGTATTGTCAATGGGGGATCAAAAGAAAAAGGCCGGGGGGAACTTGTGAAGTTCGTTGTACCTCATCTAGTTATTTCTAATGCAAAAACAGGGGATCTGATTAAGGGGGAATCAAAAGCAAAAGATCAGGGGTAACTTGTGAAGTTTCCGGTACCTCATCTAGTTATTTCTGCTCTAAACAAATACTATCAAAGTTTAAGTTTGTCATCGTCAAAAAGTGAGAAATTGATGGGTTGTCAATGTCTTTACCTTATGCTTCTTATGTCTTGATGATCTAACAAACTTATTGTTAAGAACCAGATAAAGAACCTGACACACTTGGTACGCATCTCAAATGAACAAAATCCAGTCACATCTCCAGCAAATGAACTACTACAAAGAGGAACACAACAGGGACATAATCCCTTGGTGTTCTCTGACAGAAGTACAAGTCAACAACAGTTGGAACGCAAATACAAAAAGTGAATGTATGTAGAAAGTGATTGTCTGCAATTGTACACGCGATAGTGCAGCAGACAGTATGGCAGTCACTTCTCATTGGGAAGAAGCGTGTATCAAGAATTGACATCACCATTGTGATGTCTTTTGTAGTATAACAACCTAGTGCAAGGCACAAGATATTCACTTGAGCATTTAGTGATATTCTCTCAGGCAGAAAAGTGTTCATCCAGCATTGAAGTCACAAGTGTGTCAAGAACAAGAAGGCAACTCCACCAAAGGATCAGTTTCACAATGCGTCTATGTGTATCCGTAGTTGAGTTGTAATCTTGTTATTTGTTCTTTATTGTAACTCCTAGCTTACTTTCTTAGAAACTGTATTTTAGGAAACCCAAAAATCACAAACCCTCTAGGTTTGTGTTATGACTAGAGTTAGTCATAAGTTAAAGTCTTTGTAACTAGAGAGTGACAAAGTGGCTTGTGGTAAGAGTATCACAAGTTAGTTAAGTTGAAGTCTTTGTAATAAAGTCATTACAAAGTGGCTTGTAATAGTGAGATTACAAGTTAGTGAAGTTGAAAGCCTACAAGGGCAGGTCGTGGTTTTTGTCCCCTTGAGTGGGATTTTTACATGTAAAAATCTTGTGTCTCTTTTACTTACTGCTTATAAGTGTTCTCAGTAGAAACTCATAGAGGATCAGGTGCTTTATAGTTTGGTGGACTCATATAAGCTATATATATATATATATCTATGTATTATTTATTAAAAAAAGTAAACAATAATTTCGGCCGACTATTTATGTAAAGATCCATTTTTTGCATTTTCTTTCTTTAAGAAGTTGGGATGAGGAGAACTGGGGTAAATATCTTTTACATCATGTTTCTTCTAATTTGTTTTTTCCAAGAAGGAACTGCACTTCTTATGCTATAAAAGAATGTTTTATGACTCACATCTCATCCATGCTTAAAATTGAATGTGTGCATATTTAAATTGCATAGACCAATAATGCAAGCATTATTACATTTTTTTCAGTGGTAATTAGTCAAATTTTATTTACAAAGAAAAAATATCTACCAACAATTCAGAAACCCCTAAACTTGGGAAACATGCTGTAAAAAGGGGTGGGGGAGGTTATAGGAGATAGTAATATATCATCTTTTTAGGTTTATAATTTATATTGCATATCCAGTTACTTGTAATCAGAGGCGGAGCTAGGATTTGAACCTTATGGGTTCGAGATTATAATCCTTTTAAGTTACTGGGTTCTAAATTAATAATTTGTACATATTCATTGGATTTCTTAATGCAGATACATGGTTTGAACAAAAGTTACTGAGTTCGGCCGAACCCACAAACAACATTGTGACTCCGCCCCTGCTTGTAATTGGCTTATGAATAATCTTGTATTGTAAATTTGTTTACATTGGCAGCGTATCAATATTAAATCTAAAAGTTACTATTTTTTACACCTCTTAAATTATAATCTTATACAATTCACACATGAAAAAAGCAAAAAGAAAAAAAGAAAAGAAAAGAAAAGAAGACAAAACTCTTTGCAAAATAAAACAAAAGTACATTACAAAATCTAAAGACATCAACTTTCGGAGAATATTAAACTAACCATTCAAAGAAAGTTTTATTCTTTATTCTTGAGTCTTAAAGGAGAAATCTAGAGATCAGATTGTACTACAAATATAGTAGGAAGCTTGAACTAGAAAAAAAAAAACATTTTCCAATTCTTTCAACAGACAGGCAGTCTTCCTCTATCCTTTAAACTCTTTCCTTTGATCTTTTCTCTTTTACTATCCTTTCTCTTTTTCACCAAAGTTCGGATTGGTTTTGGATTTATTTTTTTAAAAAAAAAATAAAAAAATACTTTTGAAACTCAAGATCTTATTTAAGTATGCTATGTGAATTATGTGACTCTAAATGGTATATTCTTATATAACGAGGGGGGTATTTTCCATTCTATTTGTGGACTAGCTATAAATATGGGAAAGCTAACATGACTTTTCATACGAGTTTAAGTTATATATACTGATAAAATAAAGTAATTTTACCGTATTATATAAGTACAATTTAATTGACTGTAACAATAATTTTTTTATTTTTTAAGTTATCATATCAAGTTTGATATGAAAAATATTGTTGTAGGTAAATTTTACATTACACTGTCAATGCACGAAACACAAACTAAATTCATAAAGGTTTAGTGCACTATATTTACTACACATTACTTGAATATATCATAATCGCAGTATTAATTACTTTCCATAATAAAGATTAGGCAGTCCAACTTCCAGTAATCCAATCCACCTTTATCCCTTAGAAAAGCCAAAAAGACAATAAGAGAGACAATTTAGCTTTGCCTCACATGCTTTCCACTTTTTCCATACAAAACTAACAACCACAAGAAAGGCACAAAATCCCCTCTTTAAAACCTCTATTAATTCCCTTCACTTCTACTCTCACCAACAATTCCCACTACCCTTCTTACTACCTAATGAAATTCAAGAATTCATAAAATATACTTCTCCATCTTTGATCATACAAAAAAAGAGAGCAAAAAATGAGAATCGGTGGTAATTATACTTTCCAACAAGCACTAACTACTGAATGTGCAAACATAGTAAAACAAGCTTTGAACTTAGCTAAAAGAAGAGGCCATTCCCATGTCACTCCTCTTCATATAGCTAGTGCTATGTTAGTTTCCTCTTCAGGGCATTTGAAAAAAGCTTGTTTTCAATTACATTCTCATCCACTTCAATACAAAGCTCTTGAACTTTGTTTCAATGTAGCCCTCAATAGGTTACCTACATCTGTTTCTAGTCCTGTTTTTGAGCCTCATGCTCAAATTCCTTGTCTTTCTAATGCTTTAGTTGCTGCTTTTAAAAGGGCACAAGCATATCAACGTCGCGGCTCAACAGAAAACCAGCAACAGCAGCAGCAGCAGCAGCCCATTTTAGCCCTTAAAGTTGACATAGAACAACTTGTTATTTCAATTCTTGATGATCCAAGTGTTAGTAGAGTAATGAGAGAAGTTGGTTTTTCTAGTATCCAATTAAAAACCAATATAGAACAAGCAATTTCCTTAAATAGTTGTTCAAAAGTTGGTGGTGTTAGTACAAAACCAATTATCCTAGGAAATACCAACATGTCTCAAACAACATTAGGTGATCAAGTGAGGAATGATGATGTGATGAGTGTAATAGAAGCAATGATAAACAAGAAAAGGAAAAACATAGTTATTTTAGGAGAGTGTTTAGCTACTGCTGAAGGGGTTATTAGAGGAGTTATAGATAAATTTGATAAAGGAGAAATATCATTAAATATGAAACATGTGCAGTTCATCAGTGTCCCACTTTTTACACTGAGAAATGTCTCAAGAGAAGAGTTTGAGGTCAAACTTGGAGAGCTTAGGACTTTACTTAGAAGCTATGTAAATAAAGGGGTTGTTTTATACTTAGGTGATCTAAAATGGATATCTGAGTTTTGGACTAAATACAATGAGCAAAGTAATAATACTAGTTATTATTCCCCTGTGGAGCACATGATAATGGAGCTAAGTAGATTATTATGTGGTGGAATTAAGGAAAATGGAAGGCTGTGGCTTATGGGAATTGCCAGTTTTCAGACTTATGTAAAATGTAAAAGTGGCCGTCCTTCTCTACAGACTCTTTGGGATCTTCATCCTCTTACAATTCCTGTTGTCAGCTTGGATCTTAGCCTTAATCTTGAGAGGTATATATTTCCTAAACATTACTCCTTATTGTTACCATTTATAATATGGATCGGCCATTTTTTGCATGTCTTAAACGTTCATATAATGATACAACAACAAAAAATCCAGTGGATTCCGCAAGTAGGGTCTGGGGAAGGTAAGATATTGTACGCAGCCTTACCCCTATCCTGGAAAGGCAGAGAGGCTGTTTCCGATCATATACTAATAGTGTAAAAGAATTTTTAAATTATGATCAAGTAACTTAAAAGATAACTGCAGGTAGGAGTGGCAAATGGGCGAGTCGGGTCGAATATGGTTCGGGTCGAAAACGAGTAATGAAAAAACGGATAAATTATCCGACCCGACCCATATTTAATACGGATAAAAAACGGGTTAACCGACGGACATGACTTCTTGCATAGGATCACTTTTGGGAGAATTCTTAGCCCCCTGACTTGAGGAACCCCCAATTTGAGGCTTTAGGTTAGACTCATTGGTTATCTATTGGTTATCCATTTTCTAAATGGATAATATGGTTCTTATCCATATTTGACCTGTTTTTAAATAGTTCATTATCCAACCCATTTTTAATGGATAATATGGGTGGTTAATTATTTTCTTTGAACCATTTTGCCACCCCTAAACGCAGGTAACCACCCACTGTAATTGTGATTTAACCGGAATAGAAAATAAGGCAAATTACTTGCTACAACATCTTAAAATACATTGATAGTGTAAAAATACTGTACACCGTCAGTGTATATAAGCTAATCCTTTTTGCATTACTTTTCAAGAAAGAAAAAGTAAAAGAAAAGCAATATTAAGTGTTTTATTTGATTTACTTTCTTCAAATTATATATCTCTTTGACTAATCATCTTTTTTAATTTTCTTCTTTCATTTCTCCAGTGATCTGCATACTCAGTTTAGAAGCAAGACAACAGTAGATGGTTCAAGCTTGTCACTTGTTAGAGATGGAGTGAAAAAGCAGCTAACTTGCTGTGCTGATTGTTTGGCCAACTTCAACAGAGAAGCCAAAAGCATTAATGTAGTCAAAACTGAGTCTACTACATTTTACAGCAGCCCAAGTTTGCCTTCTTGGCTCCAAAAATACAAGGAAGTGAATACACAAGATAACAACAACAATCAGGTTTCTAATTATTCCCTTAACAATTCTTGTTTAAGTATGAAATCTTGAACACCAAAAATGTTTTCTAAAGGGACTAATTTTTTGGTATATTTAAGTTATGCACTAATAGTGTAAAGATTTTTTTACATTATCAGTACTCCCTCCGTCTCAAATTATATGTCGTGATTTCTAAAAATAATTGTCTCAATTTGTTCTTTTAGAAGTTCAAAAGTAAATTAATTATTTTTTTCCTATTCTACACTTAATATTAATTGTTCTTGAAGACTACAAATACCTTAATTATGTAAGACATAAATAAGGGTAAAATATTCAAAAACCTTTCTTATTTAATATTTTTTAAGGGGTGCGTAAAGGAGAAACACGACAAATAATTTGAGTCGTAGAGAGTACATTTTTATCTATGATAACACGTGAGCTACCATTTGTACAAGATTATTACCTATTTTCTTACTATAGATAGTACGTGTAATTTTCTTTATAGTGACCTGATTGTGTAAAATCTTTTAAATACTTGGCAGTACGAATAAGTTAAATTCATTTTTTTTATTGGTGTTGCAGGACTCTGAAGAAATGAGAAATCTTTGCAAGAAGTGGAACTCTATTTGCAATTGCATTCACAAACAATATCATAATTTTCTAGAAAAAGGCTTTGGCACTCTATCTTCATTATCATCTCCTCGTTCCTCTACTTCAATATCTTCATCAAACCAATCAAAGAAAGAACACCAATTCTTGGAATCAAAGCCTGAGCTTTTATCCAATCCCAATTCAAGTCCTAATTCAGCTTCCTCAAGTGAAACGGGTGGATACAATATGGATTGCTTAAATAGGTTCAAAGAGTTTAATTCAGAGAACATGAATATCATTTGCAAGGCATTGGAGAAAAAAATTCCATGGCAAAAAGATATAATCCCTGATATTGTAAGCATAATTCTTCAGTGTAGAGGCAAAAAGGAAGAAACTTGGCTTTTTTTCTTAGGTGCTGATTCTGAAGGAAAAGAGAAAATCTCAAGGGAATTAGCTAAAATTATCTTTGGCTCTCAAGATAACTTCATTTCCATTGGACTTAGCAGCTTTTCATCATCAACATTAAGAGCTGATGATTCAACTGAAGAAGTCAGTAATAAAAGATCTAGAGACGAGCAAGGTACATACCGTTGAATAATGTGATCGTCATATGATCGCCTTATTTAAAAGTTTAAGCTGTTATTTTATGTCTCAACATGCCCCATACGAGTGAACCTGATTCTTTTTCTAGGATCAAACACGTAGAAATATTTTTTTTATATATTTTTAATTATATTATGTCTCAACAGGTAAGAGTTATTTAGAGAGGCTTGCGGATGCAATCCAAGAAAATCCGAGCCGTGTGTTTTTTATGGAAGATGTGGATCAAGTTGATTCTTTCTCACAAAAGGGAATTAAAAAAGCTATTGAAAGTGGAAGCTTTACCCTTCCTAATGGTGAGTTAGTGTTTGTTAAGGATTCCATAGTTATTTTTAGTTGTGAGGATTCAAGACCCTATTCTCCTACTACTACTATTGAGAAGAGTAATGGTGATGTTGTAGAGGAAAAAACAGAAAATGAAGCTTCATTGGATTTGAATATTGCAACAAATGGAGATGATATTGGGATTTTGGAGGCAGTGGACAAACAAGTCATGTTCAATATTCAACTCTTGTGAGAATTAAGTGAGAAAAATAACTCTAGGCTTCCCCCACCCTAGGCTAGGACTACTTTTTGGTACTTTTTTTTTTGTTTTTCTTTAATTAAGATCCCTTTGATTAGATTAGATGAAGAGTTTAATGAAGAACTAAATGTATATTAACACCTCTTTGATCTCTTTAATAGACTGCTGAGTTTTTAGCTTCCATACACTTCTGAGTTATATAACTTCTTTCTTCATTCATATTTTATGTTGTACTTCCGTTATTCAAAGAAAAAAATACTACTTCCTTATTAGTCCGTTAAGCAGATGAAACTATTATAATTTTTTTTTTAAATCTTAATTTGAATTCTTCATTATACACTGAATAACAAGTACTTTTATTGTCGCACAAATGTTATGACATGTTCAAAATCATAAGTTATAAAAGTCCTATAGCTAGCCATACAAATGTTATAACATATATAATGTCATGACCCCAAACCGGACTCGATCGTGATGGCGCCTCTCGTGAAGACAAGGCCAGCCGACACAATTCCCAAATTCATTCATAACAATTTAAGTAATAAAACTAAGTCGAAATCATAATCATAAATCCCAAAATAAGGTAAATAATACAGTACAATTTGCGGAAGTAAAAGCAACACAGCCCGATATCGGGGTGTCACTAGTGATGAGCATCTATCCACATACTACAAGTCTGAAGAGTCTACATAGTCTAATACAGAGCTAAAACAGAGAAAAGTAAGATAAGGAAAGAAGCTCTGGGCTGCGAACACCGGCAGCTACCTAGAGAATCTCCGAATCCGCCTGAGCTGGAAGGATCAACACTCGCTAGCGGGACCTAAAGCGCCTGAATCTGCACACGGAGTGCGGGGAGTAAAGTGAGTACTCCAACTCAGTGAGTAATAATCATAAATAAAGACTGAAAAATATGAAATCACGTAAGGCACATCACAGGCTATAAGGAAGCAGTAAAAGCCAGTTAAAACAGTGAAAATACGTAAAGTCATTCTAGTTCAGTTTAAACTTCATGAAATGCGTTTTTAAACAATTAAGCAAGTAAATGACAGGCAACTAGGAAAGACAAACACATAAAGGATCGCCCCTCGGGCACAATGTCAACAAAATTCGCCCCTTGGGCAATATCATAGAACAACACCAGCCCCTCGGGCTATATCTCACATCACAATGGTACCCGCGCTCACTAGGGGTGTGCAGACTCCTGGAGGGGCCCCTTACGGCCCAAACGCAATATCAAGTCATCTCGTGGCATCATCACTAGGCTCTCGGCCTCATATCAATAAGCCACCTCGTGGCATATAAATCTCAGGCTCTCGGCTTCATAATCATAATCAGGTGTTTCCTCACAATATAGGCCCTCGGCCTTACTCAGTCAAAATTCTCACAAGCCACTCGGGCAATAGTAAAACATGATGTTCAGCCCAAAATATCATTTAAAATCTCATTTAAGTATTAAAGCAGAGTAAACATGGCTGAGTTATGAAAACAATAGAATATAGCATGACTAAGTTCAAGTATAAAGTCAAAACAGTGAGAAAAATATCAATAAAAATCCCCTAAGGGTTCAAATAGTTGGCATGAGGCCCAATATGACATTCATCCCAAAACATGATGATAGCAAATAGTTTTCAATCAAATACGTGGTAAAACAATCATTCGGGATGAACTAAGTCACGCTCCCCAATAGTGCACGACCCCACGCTCGTCATCTAGCGTGTGTGTCACCTTAATATAGCACAACGATGTGCAATCCGGGGTTTCATACCATCAGGACTACATTTACAATCATTAGTCACCTCGATCCGGTCCAAACTCTAGACCGCAATGCCTTTGCTCCTCGAATCGGCCTCAACTCGCATAGAATCTATCCAAATCAGAATCACAACGTCAAAATATGCTAAGGGAACGAAGCCCATGTGAAAATAATCAATTTACAACATCAAACCCGAAATTGCTCAAACTCGGCCCCCGGGCCCATGCCTCAGAACCCGACAAAAATTACATCAATAGAATCCTTGTCCTCTCACGATTCTATACATATCAAGAAAATCAAAATCGGACCTCAAATGGACCCTCAAATCCCCACTTAAATGTCTCTTAATCTCAAGCCCTAATTACTCATTTTGCACTGATGTTTCCCAAAATTTCACCACTAATTAGGCCTTTAATCGCATATAAACGAGTTATGAAGTCAAAAATCTTACATCCACGTGATTATCCTTTGGTTCCCTCTTCAATTAGCTCTCTAAAGCCTTCTCCCGAATGAAATATGGTGAAAACCCACTCAAAATCGCGAAGGGAAAGTTTTTATACTTTCTGACCCAGACATTTTCGCACCTGCGGTCCTTTTACCGCTTCTGCGCCAAATCCACTGCATATGCGGTTTTCACTTAATTGCCAATTTACGCATATGCATTTAGAATCTCGCACATGCGCTACTGCAGGTGCGTCGCTTTCACCGCTTCTGCGATCCCTGATGATTTTCTGCTTGGCCGCATCTGCGGCTGACTTCCGCTTCTGCGGGCATCGCACCTGCGGTCTTCCAATCGCAGGTGCGGTTATGACAGAAACCAAAATGCTTCAGCTGCAATAACTAAATTCCAATTCTTCCGTCACCCATCCGGAATCACCCCGAGGCCCCCGGGACCTCAACCAAGAGCACAACCACATCATATACCACTACCCAAACTTGTACCAATCTTCGAAACACCTCAAACAACATCGAATCCATCAAATCACATCGAAATCAAGCCTAAGGTTCCAAAATATTCCGAATTTCGCTTTTGATCAAAAAGCCTACCAAACCATGTCTGATTGATCTGAAATTTTGCACACATATCCCAAATGACAAAAAAAAACTTGCTGCAACTCCCGGAATTCCATTCCAACTACTATATCAAAATCTCACCTATCAACCGGAAATTGTCAAAATTCCAATTTCATCAATTCAAGTCTAAACCTTCTACGGACTTCCAAAACACATTCTGATCACGCTCCTAAGTCCCAAATCACCTAACGGAGCTAACCAAATCATAAAATTTCTGATCCGAGATCATATACCAAAAAGTCAAGACTTGGTCAAATCTTTCAAATTTTAAACTTCAAACTGAGGACTGTTCTTCCAATTTCATTCCGATTACCCTGAAAACCAAAACCGACGAGTTACATAAATCAATATACATAACACGGGGCTAGTCAAGCCCGAGAGCTGGTGAGCGAAGGGCAAAAGCTCAAAACGACCAGTCGGGTCGTTACATCCTCCCCCACTTAAACATACGTTCGTCCTCAAACGTGCCTAGAGTTGTTCCGTAAACCATCAAATCGCTGTGTAACCTTACCATGCACATACCCGGGGGTGATCCCACGTCACCCTATGTCATATAGGTCTGATAACACAATGTAACTGAAATTTTCACAATCCAACATAGCCCATAAATCTTAGAACCCCATTCCACTTCTGAAATCATCCACAAGATCAGAATCTCACATCTATACTCTGAATAAGCCCGACCAAGCGGTAGTAACCCATACCTGCAACCTTAGGTGCAATTACATGATATACCACATAATTCAAACACTTGTAGCGATAACTTCTAATCACAGTAGCTGCACACAACAACCGAATACCGATAGAAAACCTCTTATCAACTACAGTCTCATTCCAACACTTTCATATACTACCAATGATAAATGAAATATGTAGTAAGCCATAACCATTTCTCAGATCAACCATTCATGAAGCTACTTCTCCTTTGGCAAAGACCATAGCGAATTTCTGAGCCGAACCTCGATATTATCCTTCCAACATGCTGAAATCGAATCCATTTGTTTTCATTAAAGATCCCAACGATCTCATCTAATCTAGGACAACTACTCTGGTGACATGACACCCCAATACAGACTAAAGCCACAACTCGTGCAATCCGCGCACCATTAAGCAACAATCCGAACGTACTCAAATCATGAAAATGACTCAAATGAAATAGCAGTACTGCAAACTCACCAGTACCACCACACACAATGCTGAAAACCCGTCACACATCATAGAAACAGAACACACGAATCTAACCCGCAGGATCATACCTCCACATAGCTTTGCTCCAATGCGCAACCTCATTTATATGAAACACCTCAAGTCACTATGCTCAAAATCGACAAACATGCGCAATATGATGTCTAAAACCAAAGCAATCATCATAACCACCGCGAAGCAATTGACACAACATTACACAAACCCGAAAGGACATAACCAATACGTCATCCACCGAGCAATACCCAGTACTCTTCCCGCTCGACTTCCACTATGAAACCCCGATGGAACCGCACCACATGTGCCTATAACCAACAAATTATAGCGCCTCACCACATAGAAAAGTAACTCATATATCACCTCCGAGCACTAATAGCTCAATAACAACCGAATCAACACATCCCTCGCCAATAGCGACTCGAAGTCAACAAAGCCGTCTCGATGCAGAACATACATCCATATAGGTATACCAATGAACTCCTTATCAAGGAGTTCCTAAAGTTGCTCCTTCAACTCCTCAAACTCCGCCGGTGCCATACGATACGGTGCCCAGCATCAAATCCATACCAAAATCAACAACCTTGTCCGGCGACATGCCCGGCAGCAGGAAGCACATCCCGAAAAACCCCTCATCACTGGAACTAAATCAATGGTAGGAGCCTCTGCACTGACATCCATCACGAAGTTTCGGCCAAATAGGAAAGACAACCCTTCCCAGCCATCCGTTGGGTGTCTTCAAAAATGACACCACCCTACTGGGAACTTAATCCGTCGAACCTCGCCACTCAATCCGTGGCACTCCCGGCATAGCCAACATTTCCGCTTTAGCGCAACAGTCCAGAATAACACGACACGAAGACAACCATCTATACCCAATATTACATAAAAATCTAACATACCAAGCAGCAAAAGATCCATTCGGGTCTCTAAATCCCAATAGTCACTATACAGTGCCAATACACACGACCCACAACCGCAACATAACCTGTACATGAGAACTCCCAATCTCCAACTCCATATAGCACACGAATCTCTATATTCGATCCAAATTCCACCGTCCGAATATACAACACACCCCAAACACCCAATCATTCCATGAGAGGTACTCTTATAATTCTTCTGTGCCACCAGGCAAACTCGAATATCAGCAGTCGATCCAACAAGAGAGTGCCGCAATACAAATGAAGCATCATCAACTCAAACACTTGCCCCCTTTTTTTTGAAAATACATACTCTCATCAAGCCATACCAGTTAGTAATATCATTTCCCTAATCATCTGAAGATCATTACCCTAATCATCTAAAGATCATTACCCTAATCATCTGAAGATCATGTTGCCTAAGAATTTATGTCCTTCCTTACAAAACTGAACTGTGACCTCACACATGCAAATCTCGATGCTACGCAACATATCACACATACCATATCATCCTAGGATACACATGAGAACTTCATACCCCTTCCGGGCCACAAGAATCTACGTACTCAACTAGCCAAGAACTTTCCATTGAACTCATCTAGAAGAAAATCACCACACATCCCATACTCTTCATGCCAGTAGAAAACATACACCTCTAAACTGTGGCAGAAAACCATCAAGAACTCTCTGAATTTCATTTGCACAAAACTAAACCGTCAGGACTGAATCCTTCTAACTCAACCAAGCTATGCAGGACACTAAAACCCAAGAGCATTACCGCGAAACACCTATATAAACTCATTACCTCATAAGCATCCAAAGGACTAATCATATCCTTACCATACGGATCCAGCCTACTACCAAGCTATCCCATCTATCCGAGTTTCCTTCTGATTTACCTTCAACTTGAAACTCCCTTTTGCTATAACACCACAATTCCTCAACCTAGACTCACTACACGAGACCCAAGCACAAAACCACACCGACTAAGGCTCATAAGCCGCTGAATACTCTCTTAAACATCCCCAAAGCACCACATTCGAAATATTTTATTCGGAAGAGACTTCATGCGAATCTAAATCCGTTACCTTCACCTTCTTAATGCTGATAAATAGAATCCCATAGTTGATATAGAAATGCCACAAGCCTTGACACCCTCCAATGCAAACCTCAGTTTCTAGCCAAAATACAAACTTGAAAATCTCTAATTATTACATGTAAAATCTTGAACACATTAGAACCATTCTCGAGAGTCATTCACTCTACTCAAACTGCGATTATTCTGATCAAACGAACCGAACAACATGTGCCTTATTAGCACTCTGACACCGCAGAATGTAACCCCACCTTAATTCAACCAAGCAACTTTCTGCCCTATGTACCGAGCATCCTTTACCAATAACCACTCAAGACGTTTCGTGATTCTCACACACCTATGAAGCATAGCATAACCTTTGTCAAAATTTCCCTTTACTCAAGCCCTCCTCGGTCTCAATCTCCGTAAGCTATAACTGATTTACCCGTACGCCTCAAACTGGAACTAACATAACACATAATTGTGCAATCAACCAATCAATAGCGGACTCCCCTACTTGGATCAAAGCCATTGATAAAATCACACAAATAACTCATAATGCATATACTCTATCACTCCCATAATACCATAGTGAGATTAACTCAATCCTTCATAAGCTTGTGAAAAATATACCATCTAGTACTTTAAATCTTTTGCAAATCTCCCATTCACTCTCGTAATAGTTAAACCCACTCTCTTAGGCGACCCAAATTCAAATTGCAACACAGACATTCCCCTAGTGACAGAGATCTTCCAACAAATGACATAAAGGATTACACAAACTTTAAAACAATCTGCAGGAGATAACCCACCTGTTTCGCCTCAACTAACATCTCTTTATACCCTTCCACCATTATAGGCATTACGTAGTCGCCTGATCTTCCTGAGTCTGAACTCATATCACAACGTGAAATCCACTTCACTCTCCCCAACTGGAAAACATGAAAAAATTCTTCACGCACCCATAACGCAGGGCTATACCTCAAATCAAGATGAAAATCAAGCACCTAATAGTTCTTCTATCCTCCAGCAGACCCTTCTCATCGCTTCCAAATCATAAGAACATATCTCGCAGTCATAACATATTCATCACATAGATATCCAGTCATCACTCCCACTAATAGGGACACTATCGACAATACAAATCCAAAAGCATGTGCCCACACAATCAACACCTCAGTGCTCCAACAATAGGCAAAGACCCGACCTCAAGTCCTCCAAACTAGCCCATCATCAACACACAAAGATCACATCTCGCCCCTCGATCAGGGAATCACAAGCCATCAATGCATATCTGATATGGAGCATTCATGCGCGCATACGAACACGTGAAAGGAATTCAAAGAGTTATATTTCAAGCTGAATCGAGGACGCACGATAAGAATTCAAGAATGTGAAGTTTTTCCTAAAGGTTCTGCAGCCTCCCAAGGATAAGTACAGACGTCTCTGTACCGATCCTCGAGACTCTACTAAACCTGCTCATGACTCGTGAGACCTATGTAACCTAGGCTCAGATACCAACTTGTCACGACCCTAAACCCGACCCGGTTGTGATGGCGCCTTTCGTGAAGACAAGGTCAGCCGACACAATTCCCAAATTCATTCTTAACAATTTAAGTAATAAAACTAAGTCAAAATTATAATCATAAATTCCAAAATAAGGTAAATAAAATAGTACAATTTGCGGAAGTAAAACCAACACAGCCCGATATCGGGGTGTCACCAGTCATGAGCATCTATCCACATACTACAAGTCTAAAGAGTCTACATAGTCTAATACAAAGCTAAAATAGAGAAAAGTAAGATAAGGGAAGAAGCTCTGGGCTGTGAACGCCGGTAGCTACCTAGAGAATCTCTGAATCCACCTGAGCTGGAAGGATCAACACTCGCTAGCGGGACCTAAAGCACCTGAATTTGCACAAGGGGTGCAGGGGGTAAAGTGAGCCTCCAACTCAGTGATTAATAATCATAAATAAAGACTGAGAAATATAAAATCACGTAAGGCACATCACAGGCTATTAGGAAGTAGTAAAAGCCAGTAAAAACAGTGAAACAGTGAATATACATAAAGTCATTCTAGTTCAGTTTAAACTTCATAAAATGCCTTTTTAAACAATTAAGCTAGTAAATGACAGGCAACTAGAAAAGATAAACACATAAAGGATTGCCCCTCAGGCACAATGTCAACAAAATTCGCCCCTTGGGTAATATCATAGAACAACACCAGCCCCTCGGCTATATCTCACATTACAATGGGTACTCGCGCTCACTGGGGGTGTGAAGACTCCTGGAGGGGCCCCTTACGGTCCAAGAGCAATATCAAGCCATCTCGTGGCATCATTATTAGGCTCTCGGACTCATATCAACAAGCCACCTCGTGACGTACAAATCTCAGGCCCTTGGCCTTATAATCATAATCAGGTGTTTTCTCACAACATAAGCCCTCGGCTTTACTCAGGCAAAATTCTTACAGGCCACTCGGGCAACAGTAAAACATGATGCTCAGCCCAAAATATCATTTAAAATCTCATTTAAGTATTAAAGCAGAGTAAACATGGCTGAGTTATGAAAACAGTAGAATATAGCATGACTGAGTTCAAGTATAAAGTCAAAACAGTGAGGAAATATCAATAAAAATCCCCTAAGGGTTCAAATAGTTGGCATGAGGCCCAAATATGGCATTCAGCCCAAAACATGATGATAGCAAATAGTTTTCAATCAAATACGCGGTAAAACAATCATTCGGGATGGACTAAGTCACACTCCCTAAAAGTGCACGACCCCACGCTCGTCATCTAGTGTGTGCGTCACCACAATATAGCATAACGATGTGCAATCCGGAGTTTCATACCCTCACGACAACATTTGCAATTATTACTCGCCTTGATCCGGTCCAAACTCTAGCCCACGATGCCTATGCTCATCAAATCGGCCTCAACTCGCATCGAATCTATCCAAATAGAATCACGACGTCAAAATATTCTAAGGGAACGAAGCCCATGCGAAAATAATCAATTTACAACATCAAACCCAAAATTGCTCAAACCTGGCCCCCAGGCCCACGCCTCGGAACATGACAAAAAGTACATTAATAGAATCCTCGCCCGCCCGCGAGTCTATACATATCAAGAACATCAAAATCAGACCTTAAATGGCCCCTCAAATCCCCACTCAAATGTCTCTTAATCTCAAGTCCTAATTACCTATTTTGCACTGATTTTCCCAAAATTTCACCACTAATTAGGCCTTTAATCACATATAAAGGAGTTATGAAGTCAAAAAACTTACCTCCACGAGATTATCCTTTGGTTCCCTCTTCAATTAGCTCTCTAAAGCCTTCTCCCGAATGAAATATGGTGAAAACCCACTCAAAAATCGTGAAGGGGAACATTTTATACTTTCTGACCCAGGCATTTTCGCACATGCGGTCCTTTTACCGCTTTTGCGGTCCCGCTTCTGCGGTCTCGCTTCTACGCCAAATCCACCGCATTTGCAGTTTTCGCTTAATTGCCAATTTCCGCATCTTCATTTAGAATCTCGCACCTACGCTCCCGCAGGTGCATCCCTTTCACCGCTTTTGCGGTCCCTGATGATCTTCTCCTTGGCCGCATCTGTGGCTACCTTCCGCTTCTGCGAGCATCGCACCTGCAACCTTCCAACCACATGTGTTGTTATGACAGAGACCAAAATGCTTCAGCTACAAAAACTAAATTCCAATTCTTCCGTCACCCATCCGGAATCACCTTGAGGCCCCCGGGACCTCAACCAAGAGCACAACCACATCATATACCACTACCCAAACTTGTACCAATCTTTGAAATACCTTAAATAACATCGAATCCATCAAATCACACCGAAATCAAGCATAAGGTTCCAAAATCTTCTGAATTCCGCTTTTGATCAAAAAGCCTACCAAACCACGTCTGATTGACCTGAAATTTTGCACACATATCCCAAATGACACAACAACCTATTGCAACTCCCGAAATTCCATTCCGACCACTATATCAAAATCTCACCTATCAATCGGAAATCGTCAAAATTTCAATTTCACCAATTCAAGTCTAAACCTTCCACGGACCTCCATGTCATGACCCAGAAATCCCACCCTCGGGAGTTGTGATGGCGCCTACTCGTAGAAGTTAAGCAATCCATGAACTTAGAAACCACTAACTTATTCGTTTTTATACATGTTTCGCTAGTTAAATTATCAATGATTAAGCATTTAAATGATAGCGGAAAATAAAATTTAGCGAAAGTATTAAATAAATATGAAACCCAAATATCTAGAAACCAATACATGTCTCTACCCAGAACCTGGTGTCACATCATCCACGGATTACTAAGAATACTACATACATCAGTTTGAAAGAAAGATAACATTGTCTGTCTCGAATACATGAGATAACAGAATATAAAATAGGATAGAGTAGAATATAACATTGTCTAGGTGGACTGAAGGCTGGCTCCCGAGCTAATATTGTAGCATCAGCACAACCGACCCCATGTGCTGGTAAGTATTTGGCCTAACCCCGACGAGGTAGTGACAAGGCTATGACCAGACTCCAGATAAATCTATGCAGTTATATAATATATAGCGGAAAAAGTAAACAGGTGATAAGAAATCAAAGCTGGGGAAAGGGAACATTCTTCAGGGGTAGCAGATAAAATAGAATATTAAAGAATAATAAGGAAACTACAATTTAACTTCTAACACGGATAAAAAGAAATAAGGCAACTTTCACTTTCAGTTTCATCTTGTTGCAGGCGTGCAACCCGATCCTATTTCTCATATATTGTGGTAGGCGTACCACCTGCTCCCATTTTATTATATCTTGTGGAAAGCGTACCACCCGCTACCATTTTATTATATCTCAAGGTAGGCGTACCACCCGTTCCCATTTCATTATATCTCGTGGTAGGCGTACCACCCGCTCCCATTTCATCAATCTTGTGGTAGGCGTACCACCCGCTCCCATTTCATCATATCTTGTGGTAGGCATACCACCCGCTCCCATTTCATTATCTCTTGTGGTAGGTGTACCACCCGCTCCCATTTACAAGTCATCACAAAATTACAAGAAATCCCGGTAAAGGAACAAAAATAATATAATAACTTCCCGGCAAGGGAACAACAATATCGAAACAGTCATCCCGACAAGGGAGAATCAACTATAACCAAATCCTAACTCATTTTGTACTCAGCTCAATTAGTGACAATACTCAATCATAACTAAGATCTACGAGGATAAAATCAATCTTTACTCAATATAGGAGATCATTAATTAAAGCATCTGAAGTGCCATCTAAGAGCACAACAACATTCAAATTTAAGACTCACAGTCATGCTCGACAGCAACGTATAGATACTCGTCACCATGTGTATACGTCGCACTCAACAAGAAGCAAGTAGCAAATAGGACTCACCTCCCAATCCCTCAAGCTGAGGTTAGACCGAACACTTACCTCGAACTTTCACGGCCAACTCAAGCTTGGAACACCACTTTTCCTTTCAAATTCGGCTCCAAACCAATCGAATCTATACATAATTGACTCAATATTATCAATAAGTGCTAAACAATCCAATTCCAATGTTCAATTATAACTTTCCAATCATTCTTCCCAAAATCCCAAAAATCGACCCCGGGCCCGCTTGGTCAAAACACGAGGTTCGGACCAAACCCGATCACCCATTCGCCCACAAGCCCGAATATATAATTTGTTTTCAAATACGACCCCAAAACGAGGTCTAAATCACAAATAATCAAAAAAACCTAACTCTACCCAAATCCCTAATTTCTACCCTTAATTACATGTTTTAGGCCTAAAATTCTAGTGGGTGTTGATGGAAAATGAAGAAAACGAGTTAAAGATTACTTACCCAAGAGATTATGGTGAAGAGAAGCTTCAAAAATCGTCTAAGAGCTTTGGAGAAGAAGAGGTTTGTGAAATTTAATAAAATTCCGAAAGTGTTTTGTTTTTGGCCTTTTTAAAATCACTGGGCGAAAATGCCCTTCGCGTTCGCGACTGACCCTTCGCGTTCGCGACTGACCCTTCGCATTCACGATGGTCAGGCTGGGTGAGACTTCGCGTTCACGTACACAGGCTCGCGTTTGCGAAGAGTAATCTCCTCGATCCCTCGAGTTCGCGTCCAAGGGTTCGCGTTCGCGTAAGACAACTACCCCACCCCATGCCCATGCCCAGGCCCATTTGGCCTTCGCGTTTGCATGGCCAAGACCGCGTTTGCGAAGGGTTATCCCTCCCAAAGCCTCGTGTTCACGACCTGAGCTACGCGTTCGCATATAAGGAAATTCCTTCAGCAATAATTAACCCATCGCGTTCGCGTGGGTACTCCCGCGAACGCGAAGAAGGAAGTGCCAGAAACCCAACAGCTGAGAAACCTGTAACATTTTCTAAGTCCGAAACCCTCCGAAACACATTCGAATCACACCCGAGCCCTCGGGGATCCTAACCAAACACATGTACTAACTCAACAACTTCATACGAACTTATATGTGCGATCAAATCGCCAAAATAACCTCAAAAATAATGAATCAAACCTCAAAATCAAAGGATTTTTCTCAAACTTCATAAAACATCAACTTTAGTAATTTAGATCTGAATCACGTCAAACGGACTCCGTTTTCAACCAAATTTTACAGAAATGAGTTAAACCATATATAAGACCTGTACCGAGTGCCGGAACTAAAATACGGGCTCGATACCATCGCTTTCTAATCATATTTCATTTCAAAATTCCTTAAACATTTACAGAAAATAATTTTACTTAAAAATTCATTCCTCGGGCGTGGGACCTCAGAATTCGATTCTGGGCATACGCCTAAATCCCATATTTTTCTACGAACCCTCCGGGACCGTTAAATCGCGGGTCCGGGTCCGTTTACCCAAAATATTGACCAAAGTCAAATTTATTCATTTTAAACTCAAATTTCATCATTTTTCACAGAATTTCATATTTAAGCTTTCCGGCTATGCGTTCAGACTGCGCACGCAAATTGAGGCGACTCTAAATGAGGTTTTCAAGGCCTCGGAAGCATAGAATGCAATTAAAAATAGGTGATGACCTTTTGGGTCGTCACATTCTCCACCTCTAAAACAGCCGTTCGTCCTCGAACGGATAGAAGAAAGAAGTACCTGAGTTGGGGAAAAGATGAGGATAACGGCTCCGCATATCAGACTCGGACTCCCAGGTCGATGCCTCAGGAGGCTGACCTCTCCACTAAACATGAACAGAAGGAAAGCTCTTCGGCCTCAACTGACGAACCTGCCGGTCTAGAATAGGCACCGACTCCTCCTCATAAGACAAGTCCTTGTCCAACTGGACAATGCTGAAATCTAACATGTGGGATGGATCGCCGTGATACTTCTGAAGCATGGACACATGAAACACTTGATGCACGGCTGATAAGCTCGGCGGCAATGCAAATCTATAAGCTACCTCTACCACTCGATCAAGAATCTCAAACGGGCCAATGAACCTAGGGCTAAGCTGGCCCTTCTTCCCAAATCTCATCACGCCCTTCATAGGCGACACTCGGAGCAATACTCGCTCACCAACCATGAAAGCCACATCTCGAACCTTGCGGTTTGCATAACCCTTTTGCCTGGACAGAGCTATACGAAGCCTATCCTGAATGATCCTGACCTTGTCCAAGGCCTCCTGAACCAGATCCGTACCCAACAACCGAGCCTCCCCCGACTCAAACCATCCAACCGGAGATCGATATCGCCTACCATACAAAGCCTCATAAGGATCTATCTGGATGCTCGACTGGTAGCTGTTGTTGTAGGCAAGCTCTGTTAAAGGCAAAACCTGATCCCATGAGCCTCCAAAATCAATGACACAAGCTCGGAGCATATCCTCCAGAATCTGAATAGTCCGCTCGGACTGGCCGTCCGTCTGGGGAAGAAATGTTGTACTCAACTCCACTTGAGTGTCCAACTCTCGTTGAACTGCTCTCCAGAAATGCGAGGTAAACTGCATACCTCGGTCCGAAATGATAGACACAAGCACACCATGAAGACGAAAAATCTCCCGGATATAGACCTCAGCTAACCTCTCGGATGAATAGGAGACTGCCAAAGGAATGAAATGCGCTGACTTGGTCAGCCTATCAACAATGACCCATACTGCGTCGAACTTCCTCCGAGTCTGCGAGAGCCCAACAACGAAATCCATAATGATCCGCTCCCACTTCCACTCGGGAAGCTCAATCCTCTGAAACAATCCATCAGGCCTCTGATGCTCATACTTAACCTGTTGGCAATTCAAATACCGAGCCACATATGGAACAATATCCTTCTTCACTCTATGCCACCAATATTGCTGCCGCAAATCCTGATACATCTTTGTGGCGCCCGGATGAATAGAGTACCTGGAGCTATGGGCCTCCTCTAAAATCAACTCTCGAAGCCCATCCACATTAGGCACACAAACTCGACCCTGTAATCTCAAAACACCATCATCACCTAAGGTAACCTGCTTGGCACCTCCACGCTGCACCGTGTCTCTAAGGATACACAATTAAGGATTATCATACTGCCGATCACGGATACGCTCCAATAAAGAAGAACGAGCGACCGTGCAAGATAATACATGACTAGGCTCAGAAATATCCAACCTCACAAACCGATTGGCCAAAGCCTGAACATCCAAGGCAAGAGGTCTCTCACCGACCAGAATATAAGCAAGACTGCCCATACTGGCTGACTTCCTACTCAAGGCATCGGCCACCATATTGGCCTTTCCCGGGTGATATAAGATAGTGATGTCATAATCTTTCAACAACTCCAACCACCTCCTTTGCCTCAAATTCAACTCCTTTTGCTTGAACAAATATTGAAGACTCTTATGATCCGTGAACACCTCACACGCCACACATTACAGATAGTGCCTCCAAATCTTCAATGCATGAACGATGGCTGCCAACTCTAAATCATGAACCGGATAGTTATTCTCATGAATATTCAACTGCCTCGAAGTATAGGCAATGACCTTGCCATCCTGCATCAACACTGCACCAAGCCCAATACGAGATGCATCACAAAACTGTATAAGGCCCTGAACCTGTGGGCAAAAGCAACACCGGTGCCGTAGTCAGAGTGTCTTAAGCTTCTGAAAGCTCGCCTCACACTCGTCTGACCATCTGAACTGGGCACCCTTCTGGGTCAACCTGGTTATCGGGGCTGCAATAGATGAAAACCCCTCTACGAACCGACGATAGTAGCCTGCCAATCCCAAGAAACTCCGAATCTCTGTAGCTGATGCTAGTCTAGGCCAGTTCTTGACTGCCTCAATCTTCTTTGGATCAACCTGGATACCCTCTGCTGACACAACATGACCCAGGAATGCAACTGAACTCAACCAGAACTCACATTCTGAGAACTTAGCATATAACTGACTATCCTTTAGAGTTTGAAGAATCACTCTGAGATGCTGCTCGTGCTCCTCCTAGCTACGGGAATATATCAAAATATCATCAATGAAGACGATCACGAACGAGTCCAAATAAGGCCTGAACACTCGGTTCATCAAATCCATAAAGGATGCTGGGGAATTTGTCAACCCGAACGACATAACCAAGAACTCATAATGCCCGTACCGAGTGCGGAAAGCTGTCTTAGGGACATCAGAGGCCCTAATCCTCAACTGATGGTAGCTGAACCTCAAGTCTATCTTTGAAAATACCTTGGCACCCTGAAGCTGATCGAATAAATCATCAATCCTAGGCAATGGATACTTATTCTTGATTGTAACCTTGTTTAGCTGCTGGTAATCGATACATATTCTCATTGACCCATCCTTTTTCTTAACAAACAACACCGGCGCACCCCACGATGAAACACTAGGTCTAATGAAACCCTTCTCAAACAAGTTTTGCAACTGTTCCTTCAACTCTTTCAACTCTGGCGGGGCCATGCGATACGGCGGGATAGAAATGGGCTGAGTGCCTAGAGCCAAATCAATGCAGAAGTCAATATCCATGTCGGGTGGCATCCCCGGCAAATCTGAAGGGAATACCTCAGGAAACTCACGAACAACAGGCACAGAATCAATAGAGGGAACATCAGCGCTAGAATCGCGAACATATGCCAAATAGGCCAAACACCCCTTCTTGACCATACGCCGAGCCTTCACATACGAGATAACACTGCGGGTAGAATGACCAGGAGTCTCTCTCCACTCTAAACGAGGCATACTCGGTAAAGCTAAGGTCACAGTCTTAGCGTGGCAATCCAAGATAGAGTGGTAAGGTGATAACCAGTCCATCCCCAATATAACATCGAAATCAACCATATCTAAAATCAACAAATCTACACGAGTCTCAAGACCCCCGATCACCACAGTACAAGAATGATGGACTCGATCAACCACAATAGAATCACCCACCGGTGTAGACACATAAACAGGACCACTCAATGAATCACTAGGCATGATCAGATACGGTGCAAAATAAGACGACACATACGAGTACGTAGAACCTGGATCAAATAGCACTGAAGCATCTCTATCACAAACCAGAATAATACTTGTAATGACTGCATCTAAAGCCTCAGCCTCAGGCCTAGCTGGAAGGGCGTAACATCGGGGTTGGGCCCCACCACCCTGAACTACCTCTCTGGGATGGCCTGTTGCTGGCTGGCCTCCACCTCTAGCGGCCTGAGCTCCACCTCTAGCACCTCTACCTCCACCTCTAGCACCTCTACCCCTACCCCTAGCTGACTGGGTGGCTTGTGGAACACCTGGGGCCTGAACCATAGCACGAGAACCCTGATGCAGAGAACTGCTCAAAGCTCGAGGGTAATACCTAGCAATGTACCTCGTGTCGCCACAAGTAAAACAAGCCCTCGGCTGCTGGGGCTAACGACCCTGGAAACTCTAAAGTGGTGGTGCACTGATTGGTGCTAGTGGTGCACTGAAGGACTGCTGATCAGAATACTGCATTGGAGGACTACAGCTACCTAAAGCACCGTGAGAAACCTGAAGAGCTGACTGAAAGGGCCTAGGAGGAAGGCCTCTACCATATGAATCTCTACCTCCAGACGAGGTACAACTAAATCTGCCTCAATGATGGGGCCTCTTATCCGAACCATAACCACCTCCTTGCAATAGAACCATCTCAACTCTACGGGCCACATTGGCCGCCTTCTGAAAGGTGATCTCACTCCCAGTCTCCCTAGCCACCTGAAGACGAATCGGCTGAATTAGACCATCAATAAACCTTCTCACCCTCTCTCTCTCGGTAGGAAGTATGACAAGAGCATGGCGAGCTAAGTCAATGAACTTGGTCTCATACTGGGTAACAGTCATGGAACCCTAGTGTAGGCGCTCAAACTATATCTGATAGGCCTCTCTCTGAGTAATGGGGAGAAACTTCTCCAGAAACAACACTGAAAACTGCTCCCAAGTCAAGGCTGGCGAACCGGCTGGTCTAGCTAAGCAATAATCCCTCCACTAAGTCTTGGCGGATCCAGACAAGCGAAATGTAGCAAAATCGACCCTATTGGTCTCAACAATACCTGTGTTCCTGAGAACCTCGTGGCAACTGTATAGAAAATCTTGGGGATTCTCAGAAGAAGCACCGCTGAAAGTAGTAGTGAAGAGCTTGGTGAACCTATCCAGCCTCCACAAAGCATCGGCAGACATGGCTGCTCCGTCGCTGGTCTGAGCTACTACACCCGGCTGGACTGCCCCAACTGGATGAATCGTTGGAGTCTGAATCTGAGGAGCCACCTTCTCCGGAGTGCGAGTAGTAGGAGTTTGAGCCCATCCTCTAGCTTGAGAGACGGCTAGTGCTACAGGAAGCAAACCTGCTCGGGTGGCACTCTCCATGAGGCCCACTAATTGGACCAGAGCATCCTGAAGGACTGGGGTAGCAATAAACCCTTCCGAGACCTGAGTTAGGCCCACCGGAACCGCTGGGGCTGGAACCTTCTCATCAAAATCAATCTGAGGCTCCACCGCTGGTACTGCTGCTAGAGGTTGAGCTCTGCCCCTACCTCGACCTCTAGCACAGCCTCGGCCTCGCCCTCTGCCCATCGTAGGAGCTGCTGTTGGGGGCTCGGGCTACTGAGCGGTAGATGAGGAAGCGCATGTTCTCGCCATCTCAAAAGAACAGAGTAGGAAAGCAATCACCATTGAGAAACAAAACCGCACAATAGGAAAGAACAAATGTGAAATTTTCCTTACTTTGTATCCTTTGGGGGATAAATACAGACGCCTCTGTACCGATCCCTCAGACTCTACTGAGCTTGTCCGTGAATTGTGAGACCTATGTAACCTAAAGCTCTGATACCAACTTGTCACGACCCGGAATTCCCACCCTAGGGAGTCATGATGACGCCTACTCGTAAAAGTTATGCAAGCCATGAACTTAGAAACCACTAACTCATCTGTTTTATACATGTTTCACCAGTTAAATTATCAATGATTAAGCATTTAAATGACAGCGGAAAATAAAATTTAGTGGAAGTCTTAAATAAATATGAAACCCAAATATCTAGAAAACAATACATGTCTCTACCTAGAACCTGGTGTCACATCATCCACGGACTACTAAGAATACTACATACATCAGTTTGAAAGAAAGATAACACTGTCTGTCTCGAATACATGAGATAACAGAATAAAAAATAGGATAGAGTAGATGTCGGGCCTGCGGACGCCTGTAAGGCTACCTCGGTGTCTAGGTAGACTGAAGGCTGGCTCCCGAGCTAATGTTGCTGCTCAAACGTTGCTCCGGTATCTGCACATAATTGCAGAGTGTAGCATCAGCACAACTGACCCCATGTGCTGGTAAGTGTCTGCCCTAACCCCGGCGAGGTAGTGATGAGGCAAGAACCAGACTCCAGATAAACCTATGCAGTTATATAATATATAGCGAAAAAAGTAAACAGGTGATAAGCAATCAAAGCTGGGGAAAGGGAACATACTTCGGGGGTAGCAGATAAAAGAGAATATCAAAGAATATTAAGGAAACTACAATTTAACTTCTAACACGGATAAAAAGAAATAAGGCAACTTTCACTTTCAGTTTCATCTTGTTGCAGGCGTGCAACCCGATTCCATTTCTCATAGCTTGTGGTAGGCGTACCACCCGCTCCTATTTCATTATATCTTGTGGTAGGCGTACCACCCGCTCCTATTTCATTATATCTCGTGGTAGGCGTACCACCCACTCTCATTTCATTATATCTCGTGGTAGGCGTACCACTCACTCCCATTTTATCGATCTTGTGGTAGGCGTACCACCCGCTCCCATTTCATCATATCTTATGGTAGGCCTACCACCCGCTCCTATTTCATTATATATTGTAGTAGACGTACCACCCGCTCCCATTTACAAGTCATCACAAAATTACAAGAAATCCCGGCAAGGGAACAAAAATAATATAATAACTTCCCGGCAAAGGAACAACAATATCGAAACAGTCATCCCGGCAAGGGAGAATCAGCTATAACCAAATCCTAACTCATTTTGTGCTCAGCTCAATTAATGACAATACTCAATCATAACTAAGATCTACGAGGATAAAATCAATCCTTACTCAATATAGGAGATCATTAATTAAAGCATCCAAAGTGCCATCTAAGAGCACAACAACATTCAAATTTAAGACTCACGGTCATGCTCGACATCAACGTATAGATACTCGTCACCATGCCTATACGTCGCACTCAACAAGAAGCAAGTAGTAAGTAGCAAATAGGACCCAACTCCTAATCCCTCAAGCTGAGGTTAGACCGAACACTTACCAAGAACTTTCAAGACCAACTCAAGCCTCGAACACTGTTTTTCCTCTCAAATTCGGCTCCAACCCAATCGAATCTATACATAATTGACTCAATATCATCAATAAGTTCTAAACAATCCAATTCCAATGTTCAATTATAACTTTCCAATCATTCTTCCCAAAATCCCAAAAATCAACCCCGGGCCCGCTTGGTCAAAACACGAGGTTCAGACTAAAACCCGATCACCCATTCGCCCACGAGCCCGAATATATAATTTGTTTTCAAACCCGACCCCAAAATGAGGTCTAAATCACAAATAATCAAAAAGCCCTAACTCTACCCAAATCCTTAATTTCTACCCTTAATTACATGTTTTAAGACTAAAAATCTAATGGGTGTTGATGGAAAATGAAGAAAACAAGTTAAAGATTACTTACCCAAGATATTATGGTGAAGAGAAGCTTCAAAAGTCGCCTAAGAGCTTTGGAGAAGAAGAGGTTTGTGAAATTTTTATAAAATCCCGAAAGTGTTCTGTTTTTGGCCTTTTTAAAATCACTGGGCGAAAATGCCCTTCTCGTTCGCGACTGACCCTTCGCGTTCACGATGGTCAGGCTAGGTGAGCCTTCGCGTTCACGTACACGGGCTCGCGTTCGCAGAGAGTAATCTCCTCGAGCCCTTGCGTTCGCGTCCAAGGGTTCGCGTTCGCGTAACACAACTACCCTACCCCCTGCCCAGGCCTATTTGGCCTTCGCGTGGCCAGGACCGTGTTCGCGACCTGAGCTATGCGTTCGCATGGCCAGGACCGCGTTCGCGACCTGAGCTACGCGTTCGTGTTGAAGGAAATTCCTTCAGTAACAATTAACCCATCGCGTTCGCGTGGGTACTCCTGCGAACGCGAAGAAGGAAGTACCAGAAACCCAGCAGCTGAGAAACCTGCAACATTTTCTAAGTCTGAAACATATCCGAATCACACTCGAGCCCTCGGGGTTCCTAACCAAACACACATACTAACTCAACAACTTCATACGAACTTATCTGTGCAATCAAATCGCCAAAATAACCTCAAAAACAATGAATCAAACCTCAAAATCAAAGGATTTTTCTCAAACTTCATAAAAATCAACTTTAGCAATTTAGGTCCGAATCCCGTCAAACGAATTCGTTTTCAACCAAATTTTACAGAAATGACTTAAACCATATATAAGACCTGTACCGGGCGTCAAAACGAAAATACGGTCCCGATACCATCGCTTTCTAATTAGATTTCATTTCAAAATTCCTTAAACATTTTCAAAAAATTTTTTACTTAAACATTCATTTCTCGGGCTTGGGACCTCGGAATTCGATTCCGAGCATACGCCCAAGTCCCATATTTTCCTACGGACCCTCCGGGACCGTCAAATTACGGGTCCAGATCTGTTTATCCAAAATATTGACCGAAGTCAAATTTATTCATTTTAAACTCAAATTTCATCATTTTTCACAGAATTTCATATTTAAGCTTTCCGGCTACGTGCCCAGACTGCGCACGCAAAATGAGGCGACTCTAAATGAGGTTTTCAAGGCCTCGAAAGCATAGAATGCAATTAAAAATAGGTGATGACCCTTTGGGTCGTCACACTCCAAAACACATTCCGATCACGCTCCTAAGTCCCAAATCATCTAATGGAGCTAACCAAATCATAATATTTTTGATCCGAGATCATATACCAACAAGTCAAGACTTGGTCAAATCTTTCAAATTTTAAACTTCAAACTGAGGATTGTTCTTCCAATTTCATTCCCATTCCCACCACACACAATGCTGAGAACCCGTCACATATCATAGAAATAGAACACACGAATCTAGCCCGCAAGATCATACCTCTACATAGCTTTGCTCCAATGAGCGACCTCATCTATATGAAACACCTCAAGTCACTATGCTCAAAATCGACAACCATGCGCACTATGATGTCTAAAACCAAAGTAATCATCATAACCGATACGCCATCCACCGAGCAATACCCAGTACTCTTCCCGCTCGACTTCCACTATGAAACCCCGATGGAACCGCACCACATGTGCCTATAACCAACAAATCATAACGCCTCGCCACATAGAAAAGTAACTCATATATAACCTCCGAGCACTAATAGCTCAATAATAACCGAATCAACACATCTCTCGCCAATAACGACTCGAAGTCAACAAAGCCGTCTCGATGCAGAACACACATCCATATAGGTCTACCAATGAACCCCTTATCAAGGAGTTCCTGAAGCTGCTCCTTCAACTCCTCGAACTCCGCCGGTGCCATACGATATGGTGCCCAGCACCAAATCCATACCAAAATCAACAACCCTGTCCAGCGACATGCCCGGCAGTAGGAAGCACATCTGGAAAACCCCCTCATCACCGGAACTAAATCAATAGTAGGAGCCTCTGCACTGACATCCATCACAAAGGCCAAATAGAAAAGACAACCCTTCCCAGCCATCCGCTGGGTGTCTTCAAAAATGACACCACCTTGCTGGGAACTTAATCCGTCGAACCTCGCCACTCAATCCATGGCACTTCCGGCATAGCCAACATCGCCGCTTTAGCGCAGTAGTTCAGAATAACACGATACGAAGACAACCAGTCTATACCCAATATTACATCAAAATCTAACATACCAAGCAGCAAAAGATCCACTCGGGTCTCCAAACCCCGATAGTCATTATACAGTACCGATACACACGACCTACAACTATAACATAACTTGTACATGAGAACTCCCAGTCTCCAACTCCATATAGCACACGATCTCTATATCCGATTCAAATTCCACCATCTGAATATACAACACACCTCAAAAACCCAATCATTCCACGATAGGTACTCTTATAATTCTTCTGTGCCACCAGGAAAACTCGAATATCAGCAGTCGATCCAACAAGAGAGTGCCGCAATACAAATGAAGCATCATCAACTCAAACACTTGCCCCTTGTTTTTGAAAATACATACTCTCATCAAGCCATACCAGTTAGTAATAACATTTCCCTAATCATCTGAAGATCATGCTGTCTAAGAATTTATGTCCTTCCTTCCAGAACTGAACTGTGACCTCACACATGCAAATCTCAATGCTACGCAACATATCGCATATACCATATCATCCTAGGATACACATGAGAACTTCATACCCCTTTCGGGCCACAAGAAGCTACGTACTCAACTAGCTAAGAACTTTCCATTGACCTCATCTAGAAGAAAATCACCACACATCCCATGCTCCTCATGCTAGTAGAAAACATACACCTCCAAACCGTGGCAGAAAAGCATCAAGAACTCTTCGAATTTCATTTGCACAAAACTAAACCGTCAGGACTGAATCCTTCTAACTCAACTAAGCTATGCGGGACACTAAAACCCAAGAGCATTGCCGCGAAAACACCTGTATAAACTCATTACCTCATAAGAATCCAAAGGACTAATCATATCCTTACCATACCGATCCAGCCTACTACCAAGCTATCCCATCTATCCGAGTTTCCTTCTGATTTACCTTCAACTTGATACTCCATTTTGCTATAACACCACAATTCCTCAACCCAGACTCACTACACGAGACCCAAGCACAAAACCACACCGACTAAGGCTCATAAGCCGTTGAATACTCTCTTAAACATCCCCAAAGCACCACATTTGAAATACTTTACTCTGAAGAGACTTTCTGCGAATCTAAATCCGCTACCTTCACCTTCTTGATGCTGATAAATAGAATCCCATAGTTGATATAGAAATGCCACAAGCCTTGACACCCTCCAATGCAAACCTCAGTTTCTAGCCAAAATACAAACTGGAAAATCTCCAATTATTACATGTATAATCTTGAACACATTAGAACCATTCTCGAGAGTCATTCACTCTACTCAAACTGCGATTAGCCTAATCAAACAAACCGAATAACATGTGCCTCATTAGCACTCCGACACCGCAGAATGTAACCCCACCTTAATGCAACCAAGCAACTTTCCGCCCTATGTACCGAGCATCCTTTACCAATAACCACTCAAGACGTTCCATGATTCTCACACACTTATGAAGCATAACATAACCTTTGTCAAAATGTCCCTTTACTCGAGCCCTCCTCGGTCTCAATCTCCATAAGTTATAACTGATTTACCCGTACGCCTTAAATTGGAACTAACATAACACATAACCGTGCAATCAACTAATCAATAGCAGACTCCCTCACTTAGATCAAAGTCATAGATCAAATCACACAATAACGCATAATGAATATACTCTATCACTTCTATAATACCATAGTGAGATTAACTCAATCCTTCATAAGCTTGTGAAATATAGACCATCTAGTACTTTAAATCTTTTGCAAATCTTGCATTCACTCTCATAACAGTTAAACGCACTTTCTTAGGCAACCCAAATTCAAATTGCAACACATACATTCCCCTGGTGATAGAGATCTTCCAACAAACGACATAAAGGATTACGCAAACTTCAGAACAATCCGCAGGAGATAACCCACCTGTTTCGCCTCAACTAACATCTCTTTATACCCTTCCACCGTCATAGACATTACGTAGTCGCCTGATCTTCCTGAGTCTGAACTCATATCACAACGTGAAATCCACTTCACTCCCCCCAACTGGAAAATTTGAAAAAATTCTTCACGCACCCATAACTCGGGGCTATACCTCAAATCAAGATGAAAATCAAGCACCTAATAGTTTTTCTATCCTCCAGCAAACCCTTCTCGTCGCTTCCAAATCATAAGAACACATCTTGCAGTCATAACATACTCATCACATAGATATCCAATCATCACTCCCACTAATAGGGACACTATCGGCAATACAAATCCAAAAGCACGTGCCACACAATCAACACCTCAGTGCTCCAGCAATAGGCAAAGACCCGACCTCAAGTCCTCCAAACTAGCCTATTATCAACACACGGAGATCACATCTCGCCCCTCGATCAAGGAATCACAAGCCATCAATGCATATCTGATATGGAGCGTTCATGCGTGCATACGAACATGTGGAAGGAATTCAAAGAGTTATATTTCAAGCTGAATCGAGGACGCGTGATAAGAATTCAAGAATGTGAAGTTTTTCCTAAAGGTTCGGCAGCCTCCCAAGGATAAGTGCAGACGTCTCTGTACCTATCCAAGAGACTCTACTAAACCTGCTCAGAACTCGTGAGACCTATACAACCTAGGCTCTGATACCAACTTGTCACGACCCTCAACCGGACCCGTTCGTGATGGCGCCTCTCAACAAGATCAGCTGACACAATTCCCAAATTCATTCTTAACAATTTAAGTAATAAAACTAAGTCGAAATCATAATCATAAATTCCAAAATAAGATAAATAATACAGTATAATTTGCGGAAGTAAAATCAACACAACCCGATATCGAGGTGTCACCAGTCATGAGCATCTATCCACATACTATAAGTTTAAAGAATCTACATAGTCTAATACAGAGATAAAATAGAGAAAAGTAAGATAAGGGAAGAAGCTCTGGTTTACGAATGCCGCCAGCTACCTAGAGAATTTCCGAATCCGCCTGAGCTGGAAGGATCAACACTCGTTAGCGGGACCTAAAGCACCTGAATCTGCACACGGGGTGCAAGGGATAAAATGAGTACTCCAACTCAGTGAGTAATAGTCATAAATAGACTGAGAAATATTAAATCATGTAAGGCACATCACAGGCTATAAGGAAGCAGTAAAAGCCAGTAAAAACAGTGAAACAGTGAATATACGTAAAGTCATTCTAGTTCAGTTTAAACTTCATGAAATGCCTTTTTAAACAATAAAGCAAGTAAATGACAGACAACTAGAAAAGATAAACACATAAAGGATCGCCCCTCGGGCACAATGTCAACAAAATCCGCCTCTCGGGTAATATCATAGAACAACACTAGCCCCTCAGGCTATATCTCACATTACAATGGGTACCCGAGCTCATTGGGGGTGTGCAGACTCCTGGAGGGGCCCCTTACGGTCCAAGCGCAATATCAAGCCATCTCGTGGCATCATCACTAGGCTCTCGACCTCATATCAACAAGCCACCTCGTGGCGTACAAATCTCAGGCCCTCGGTCTTATAATCATAATCAGGTGTTTCCTCACAACATAAGCCCTCGGCCTTACTCAGTCAAAATTCTCACAAGCCATTCAGGCAATAGTAAAACATGATGCTCAGCCAAAATATCATTTAAAATCTCATTTAAGTGTTAAAGCAGAGTAAACATGGCTGAGCTATGAAAACAGTAGAATATAGCATGACTGAGTTCAAGTATAAAGTCATAACAGTGAGGAAATATCAATAAAAATCCCCTAAGGGTTCAAATAGTTGGCACGAGGCCCAAATATGGCATTCAGCCCAAAACATGATGATAGCAAATAGTTTTCAATCAAATACGCGGTAAAACAATCACTCGGGATGGACTAAGTCACACTCCCCAAAAGTGCACGACCCCACGCTCGTCATCTAACGTGTGTGTCACCTCAATATAGCACAACGATGTGCAATCCGGGATTTCATACCCTCAAGACAATATTTACAATCATTACTCACCTCGATCCGGTTCAAACTCTAGCTTAAGATGCCTTTGCTCCTCGAATTGGCCTCAACTCGCGTCGAATCTATCCAAATCAGAATCACGACGTCAAAATATGCTAAGGGAACGAAGACCATGCGAAAATAATCAATTTACAACATCAAACCTGAAATTGCTCAAACTTGGCCTCCGGGCCCACGCCTCAGAACACGACAAAAATCACATCAATAGAATCCTCGTCCTCCCATGAGTCTATACATATCAAGAATATCAAAATCGGACCTCAAATGGCCCCTCAAATCCCCGCTCAAATATCTCTTAATCTCAAGCCCTAATTACCTATTTTGCACTGATTTTTCCCAAAATTTCACCACTAATTAGGCCTTTAATCACATATAAACGAGTTATGAAGTCAAAAATCTTACCTCCACGAGATTATCCTTTGGTTCCCTCTTCAATTAGCTCTCCAAAGCCTTCTACCGAATGAAATATGGTGAAAACCCACTCAAAATCGCGAAGGGGAACTTTTTATACTTTCTGACCCAAGCATTTTCGCACATGCGGTCCTTTTACCGCTTCTGCGATCCCGCTTCAGCGCCAAATCCACCGCATTTCCGATTTTCACTTAATTGCCAATTTCTGCATCTGCATTTAGAATTTTGCACCTGCGCTACCGCAGGTGCATCCCTTTCACCGCTTCTGCGGTCGCTGATGATCTTCTCCTTGGCCGCATCTGCGACTGCCTTCCGCTTCTGCGGGCATCACACCTGTGGCCTTCCAACCACAAGTGCGATTATGACATAAACCAAAATGCTTCAGCTACAAAAACTATATTCCAATTCTTCCGTCACCCATCCGGAATCACTCCAAGGCCCCCAGGACCTCAACCAAGAGCACAACCACATCATATATCACTACCCAAACTTGTACCAATCTTCGAAACACCTCAAACAACATCGAATCCATCAAATCACATCGAAATCAAGCATAAGGTTCCAAAATCTTCCGAATTCCGCTTTTGATCAAAAAGCCTACCAGACCACGTCCGATTGACCTGAAATTTTGTACACATATCCCAAATGACACAACAACCTATTGCAACTCCCGAAATTTCATTATGACCACTATATCAAAATCTCACCTATCAACCGGAAATCGTCAAAACACATTCCGATCACGCTCCTAAGTCCCAAATCACCTAACGGAGCTAACCAAATCATAAAATTTTCGATCCGAGATCATATACCAACAAGTCAAGACTTAGTCAAATCTTTCAAATTTTAAACTTCAAATTGAGGATTGTTCTTCCAATTGCATTCTGATTACCCCGAAAACCAAAACCGACGATTTACATAAGTCAATATACATCACACGGAGCTAGTCAAGCCCGAGAACTGGCGAGCGAATGTGAAAAGCTCAAAACGACCGGTCGGATCAATACATATAAGACCACAAATATCAAAGTAGAAATTTTAGCTGATGAGGAGAGCTCAATGGGAGCTTGAGCACCACTCTCAGCTTCTATCTGATCGAAATCATCCAAAAACCAAAGGTCGAAGTCCATGTACAATGACTAAGGCTAAAATTTCTTGTCCAGTCAATATAAATTGAAACGGAGAGAATATGTTATTTGAATCAATCAGTTATCGTACCTTTTGTACTCTTCTTATTCCTCTTTCTATCTTTTTCCTCTTCGGAAGAGGTTATCTTTTCCTATTACAAACACTAAAAAAAAAAAACGAGTTATCACTTGTATCACCTAGATACTGTTCTTGAACTCTTAAAATCCTTGAGGAAAATAATGTAAATAAATAAGATTGGTTTTGTGTTTGTTCTTAGAAAAAACGAGATTGAATTGATCCTTTCAACTTTGAACAAAGGTAAAGTAAAAAAAGGAACAAGTAGGGGTCGATTTATGTATTCCATGCAAAAAGAGACAAAAATGAAAGCAAAAGATCAACAAGTCCATGCACGTCAAGAAATATAAGTGGCTCTTTCTTACTCCTATTTTCCCCGAAGAGTTAGATTTTAATTAAATATTGTATCAGTATAAAAACTTTTTATACCATGAGGCTTAACCCGAAACTTCTTTTAAGGATGGAATAATCCTAACTATTCAATCACATTCCTTGGTATTAAATAGGTATCTGAAAATCATTAATCAAACCAAAGGACTTAAACACGAGATTCTGATTAAGGGTAGAGATTCTGACGATATCACAATCAGGGGCGGATTTAGGGGCGGAAGGGAGTTTCCTCGAATTTCCTTCGTTGAAAAATTACACTGTATATATAAAGTAAAATCTATTTTTTACCTCTATATATTATGTTTTGAATCCCCTTAACACAGTCCAAAAGCATAGTTCAGTGATCAAAAGGGTTCAAAACTTTTGTGAGTTCACTTGTTCAATTCCCACTAGCCACAATTTCTTTTTATTTTTTCACATTTTTTTTTCTGAACCCCCTAGCGGAATCTTGCCTCCGCCATTGATCACATCACCAATGGACGGATGATCGGTATTTTTGACATTAAGGTGCGCGAAGTGTTTTCAAAAGTGTCTCCACATTATTAATCCTCAGTCTTTTAAAAATTTTAATGGTCTCACATTAATCACATAATCATACTATTAATAATATAAAATCGTCCTAGTTAACCGCCGTCCAAGCTTTTAGGCAGGAAAAAGACTTCCTTTAGAAGCATGGTAGTTAGTGGAGTCCTCAACTATAGTGGCGTCCTTGTCCATTTAATTTGAACACCATATATGATATATGACCTCGAGCTTCGTTCCCATTATGGCATGAATGATACTAAATGACAATATGCGATTCAACAAACACAAAGTAACATCCCATTATCTATTCATGGAAAGCCCAATAATTTTTTTGAGATCCACTAGAGGGTCGTTTGGCACGAGGTATAAGCAGATATAGTGCTGGTATAAAATTTAATATCACCTTAATATTTTGTTTGGTTAACAAATCTGGTATAAGTTATCTCGAGATTAAAATTAATAGCGGGATAACTTATTTCTTTTAGGGGGTGGGGTAATTAGTGTCGGGATAACTTATACCTTTTTAGAAATTATGCAATTATCATCTTTTACAATATACCAAGCAATGGATAAAAAACAATATCAGCATAACTACTCCCAGCATAACTATAGTCCAACATAAGCCGTATTCAAACCAAACAACTCCTTATAGTATATTTAAACTTGTCAATAGTAGCAGATAACATGTGGTACTTTACAAGTAACTAATCACACACTTTAGAAACGATTATCTACGATATCTGTAATTGTCTTTTAGGTTAATCGATAATGTAAGAAATTTTGCCAGCGTACTAAAATTAAACTCATAATATATATATATATATATATATATATATATATATATATATTGTATTTTCCTACAGACAAATTATAACAGGCAGATTTAGTCCAAGCTTAATTAAATCTAAAGCAAGAATTCCAAAATTAATATGTGAAGTATAACAGGCAGAATGCGCAACCTACTTATCCTCTTATAAAGAGAGTAAATTGTCTTGCAACTAATTTTATTCTAATACAATTAGGTTGAATGCTTTTTCGTGTTCAGATTTAATAAAGTTCTTTAAAAGCAAGTTCATGCCGTTTATCAATATTGTTAAGAGCACAAATGTACTTAGCTTTTCGTATATTATTTTTTAAAATCATACTTAGATAACCATGTGACTCAAAGTCAATGTCAAAGTCAAAGATATGGTTTCACCAAAAGTTTTAGCTTGGGATATTTTTGGTATTCTTTTCGTTTCCCTCCCAATAAGATTCATTGTGGTAAGAAAATTCATAGATAATTTTTGGGTTCAATTAGTCCAAAATATTTTTAATATGATGTGATGTTATCTGCTTTGGGCTAAGTCCGCATAATTTTTTTAAAAGGCCACACACCGTTATAAATATCCTAACACGTAGAGGCGGCTTAACCCCCAAGCCACTAAAGCGGCCGCTTTAGGCCTCACAAAATTATAGGCCCCAAATGATACTCTTTTTATATGTAATTTAAATATTAATTATATTTATTAAATAGTGATAAGAATTTTTTTCAATCATCTTTTGCTACCTTGTCACCAATCATTAATAACATAGTTTTATATTTTATGTTGTTTTTTATCGGAGTTGGTTGAGAAAATTCAAATGAAAGTGAAAAGCAATTAAATCCGCGGTTACTTTCTAGTTCTTCTTACTACAACTTGAATAAATTTTATTTACAAGTCTAACTTTGTAAGATATTTTCTTTCAAGATCTCTATTGGCACGCTTCAAGCTAATTAGATCATAAAATATATATCATCTTTGTAAATACAAATTTCAACTTGATTGTTACTTTGGGAGGCAATGCTATATAGTAATTTATGTTGACGGTCATGTGAAAAGAAAAAATTCAAAATTAAACTTAATAAAATCTTACCAAAGATTAATAATGTTTCAACAAAGATTAAATGGGTTGGTTACACCGTCAAAATGAAATTGCATCTCAAAAAATAAAAAAGAAAGAAAAAAACGTCAACAAAAATATATAAAATTATTAAATAAGTTTAAGGCCTCTTATAACGTCTTGGCTTTAGGCCTCCAATACTATTGAGCCGCCCGTGCTAACACATTATATATATCTTTTAAAAATTTTTTAGCAACAAATATATGATTTTATTGGCATACCTAATAATAAATTTATCAATATTGTTAGCTGAATAAATATCCGCCACTAAAATTGTTAATATACATAACATTACCAGGCCAAATAAAGTAATCCATATATCACCAAGTCACCATTAGAGCTTATAGATAGAATATTACTGTCTTTATTAGCATTAATAATTATGCTTGGCTTCCTGTGACCAATGATTGAACTAACAATTTATTTTTGTAATACTGAAGGCCAGCCATCAATTATCAATTATAAATAATTTATTACGGCTGTTTATAGAGCGATATCTGGACATGATCTAGAAATGATTACTATAGGAAAAGGGTAGAAGAGAAAGGAATTAGAAGAGAAAAATGAAATTAAAGTTGGCACTAAATGTCTTTTTAGGGTTTAATTAATGCCATAAAAGCAACCATTATGTGTACACTTTTGAGGGGCAATGTAACTTTTCTCTTTCATTGCCAAACTCTAACTAAGACCAGACAAGCTTCCTCACTTCAAACTTTTAGTTCTAAAAAAAATAGGAAGTGGGGTATGGGGTAGGCAGTTTGGGGTGAGGCGAAGAAGAAGAAGGGCGCGTTATACGTATTCAATTTAATTAAGCTATATATATTGACAGTGTAATTTTTTTCGCTTGATCTTATTTATTTGCTTACTTACCATAATTTTATTATGATCGTATTTATCATTGTAGAAGCATGTAAATCTATATGGAATGGATGTCACAAGAAATTAGGTTCTTTATGTAGCGGAAAAAAATTAAGAACTTGTAGGTTTTTTGTATAGCGGAAGACTGGAATGAAAAATCTATATGAAATGGATGTCACAGGAAATTTAAACGAAGAATTTATAGATCTTCATATAGCGAAAGACGGGAAAGAAAACGAAGAACTTATAGGTTCTTCTTGTAGCGGAAGACTGGAACAAATCGCGACTCGAATTACTGGTTCGATGACGTTCATGTGTGCAATCACTGCAGGAGTTACTGGTTCGATGACGTTTTGTGGGCAATCTCCTATCCCAATTTAATTAAGCTCTAATGCTTTTGCGGTATATATAGGTATATAGGAGAAATTAAGTTAACAATAATTACTAAAATTAATGTATTTATCCTAATGGGCTTTTATAGCACTCGGTGGACAAAGTTGTAGAATATTACATGCAATAATTTTCTATATTTGTCAAATTACCAGTATATTAACAGGGGCGGATGCATGAATATGTACTAATACGGTAAAGAAATGGATAAGTAGATAAAAATAATACTACTTGACATAAATTATCTTTTGGTGGATTGGTTATGTGCTTAATTTTGCACTAAGAGGTTAGAGGTTCAACTTTAAGCTAGCACATTTTTATTTTTTTTGCAAATATTTGAGAGCCCTGTAAGTAAAATTGTGATGAAGTATAATTAAACTCAAGATCTTTTTTAACTTGAGACTCAAAAAAAAAAATAATAGACTAAAATTATTTCTTGTCTTAAAGTATAATAGTTAAATTTATTACTCCCATTTTTCTATAAATTTGCATTTCCCTTACAAAAATTCTTACGTACGCCCTTGAATATATAAAAGTTTAAACATTTAAATCGTATGTATTTAGAGGAAAGATTGGCATGTAGACAAAGTAAAGTCGCCACAGCGTGGTATTTTGCAGAGTTACTTTAAGAAACTAGAAAAGATAGAAATTGAACCATGAATCAGTTCACGAAGTTTAAGAAAAAATAAAGATTTTTGGAAGTTGTGGACCTAAACAAGCTAAAAATGGTCCAGAATATTTGTGTTGTTATAAAAGCTTCTCAATAAGAATAGAATTATAAATTTAAATTAAATTATTTTCAAATTCAGAAAATGATCATTCTCTTTAGAACGAATAAAAAAAAGGTTAGAAACAAATTGGAACGGAGGTATTACTATTTTACATGTGGTCACTGTCAACATGTAGCTTTTAATTCCCTTTCAATGTAGAAGTGATTTTTGCATGAAAGTAAGAGAAACACTCTCTTGGATCTGCTGCAATATATGCTCCCAACAAAACAATGAGTGAAGTATCTTTATTGCTTTGATCCTTTTCTTCTTTTGTTCTTTTGTTATTAGCTTTTGGTCTCATCACTCTTTCTTTCTCTCTCTCATGATGAAAGCCTTGGATCCCTCAATCATCATGTTCAAATAACGAGTAATTCATAATTTGAATATTATGGTTCGAGTCCAATTTTTATTATAACTAATTTGATTTATTGGGTTTTAAATTTATTATTTTTACTTATTTATTGAATTCCTTAACACATACTCATAACATTATTCGAGTCAAAATTATTGAAATTGGATAGACATCATGAGTTTAATGTGACATTCGTCTCTAATTATAATTTGATTAAACTACCGAATATTGATAAGTGTGTTTGAACAGACATAAACTAAAACTTATAGAGACGCACACATCCAGGGCCGGATCCAACACAATAATATCAGGTTCAATTGAACTCATAGTTTTCGACACTAAGCATAAATTTATAAATAAAATTATCGCAACTAGTAAATATGCACCTTAACTTTAAAATATAGTAAATTTAATACTAAGAATTTTAATATTTAACCTATAGAACTTAAATTCTAAATTTAGCTCTGCACATATTCTCTTGTTTCTTTTTGTGGGGTTGGTGATTTGGTTCAAAATGCGCAGCTTGAGGATCAAGACCTAGTCAAAAAGATGTGCCAAAAACATAAAAGTTAACGAGAATGTTGGTGTTTTTTAGTTGAGTTTCTTTTTAACTTTAAATTGTTTTTTGATATGACATATTGGCAAATGACCTGTTTTCAACGATCGTTTTCTCGTTGTTTTTTACCCCACCCCCTTAAAAAACGAAGAGAGACATTGGCATGTGCAAACCATTACCTTGAACTAGCTAGGTGTTTTTCGTATCTTAAATAAGCAAATCCTACAAGATTTGAACTCAAATTAAAGTGGTAATATCCCATGCAATTCTAAACTAATAAATCATATCTCTTCGGTTTGCATAAGCGAAGTCAGGATTTGAATTTATGAATTCTTACTTCGCCGGTGTGTACTCAAAGGATAATAAGTATATAATCATTGTATAATGTATACACACTGCATGTACACTAATTATATAGTGACTATATATTGACCATAAATTGTATACTGGCTAAAATTAGTAAAAACTAAAGCTAAAAGTAATTTTTGTTGGTGTGGACTTTGTCGGACTGCTGAGTAATGTAAAGATCCCAAATTAAAGGGGCTCCTCAGGCCAACATTCTACTGGACCAACCCAATCATGCTTAATTCTCCATCTTCTCGATGGGTTTGTCCAGCGGTCTTAAATTAAGGTAAAAATAACACGGATTACTCAGTTTTCGGACTGATCATTCAAAAATAGTCAGCGTTTACAAAATCATTGAAAAATAGCCATTATTTTGCTGCAAACGAAAAGTTCCAGCATAATATACTGGAGATCGGTGCACATGTATATGAACTTCAAACATATTATGTTGGAACTCCAACACGCAGAAAGTTCCTGTATATTATGCTGGATCGATATATTATACTGGAACTCCAGTACATTATATTGGAGTTCCAGTATAATTTACTGGAACTCCAGTATATTATACTGGAGTAATTTTCCGGATTTTAAATAGTACTTTCGTTCATATTTATTTTTACATGAAAAGTGACTAAATTTTGATTACTTTTAAAACTGTGGCTATTTTTGAATGACCGCTTGTAAATCTAACTATTTTTGAATTTCTCCCTTAATTAAGTTATTAAGGCCCATATCATGGTGGTTTCAAGAAAAAACCCAAGGTTATTTGGTAAGTTATGGTATGACAACGCATGAAAAAGAAGGGATTTTTGCCTTCCTATACAATATTTGAAATTTATTTATCAAACATGTCCTAATTTTATATATCACCCACCCTAAATAAGGATTACTTATAAATTATATATAACCCATTATTAGTGCCTTGAATTAGGGGATTTAGTTACATCCTTTTCCTTTTTTCTCTCCTCTCCTCTTTCCTCAATGCCACATCTCTCATCAATTTTTCTTTCTTTCTTCACTTTCTCTCACCCCGTCTTTCTCTCTCAATAAGGTAAGCCTAAAATTTGTCTTCTGCCAATCAACTTATTGAAGTAACCTCCGAACACTAATCTATCATAAAGCTTTGAATTCGAATTTGGATTTTCAAAAATCATTATGTGTTTGGATTGGGTGTTGTTGCAAACAATTGAAAATATTATTTGGAGTTTTTATCTCAATTTTGAGGGTGTTTTGATGAAGATTAGACTTGATTTCTGTCACGACCCAAAATCCATTAAGGGTCGTGATGGCGCCAGATACCACTATCAGGCAAGCCAACGCCAAGAAGTTAATTAAATTCTCATTTTAGTATTTTTGAAGTTATTTCTTTTCCTTACATTAAACATTAAATAATGAACTTCACCGAGTAAATAATGATGTCTTTAACAAATTTTCAATACTGAATAATCCCATATACATCCCAGAACCCGGTGTCACAAGTGCATGAACAATTTCTAGGAAATAAAATGTAATACAATAACTGTCCGGAATACAAATTGGACAGAAAAAAATATAATACTCTGAAAGAGACTCTACTGGCTGCGGGTAGTCTCGAGAGATGCAGCTCACCTAAGTCTTCGTATCAACCATGTCACTACGCCCAACGAGGCCACTAGACATACATGTGCCTGTGCAAAAAAAACATACACAGCAAGTGTAGTATGAATACGAAAACAATGCGTACCCAGTAAGTATCCAGTCTAACCTCAAAGAAGTAGTGACGAGAAGTCGACTTCGATACTTACTAGTGGTCCAATAATGTGAAAAGTCATGGATTTTATAAGGCGACTGCAAACTCAATAATCATGAAGCAGGTAAACAATTCTTTTGTTAATAGAAATCTTAAAACTTATTTTCATCTTTTAAAAATTTACATCTCCGGACGATGAGGCTATATCAATTATTAATAATTCCAAAACAATCAATCAAGTCATGCACAAATCATGCCGAGGTCGTACGACCCGATCCAACATAATATTTAAAATGTGCACTCCTAGAGGGTCGAATGGCGCGAACCATAAATGCATCTATTGTCCCGGTCGTGAATCATACATGTAACGCGGTCAAATATATAAATAAAAAAGTTATCCCACTCGCGAATCATATGTGCGATGCGGTTATACATAGATAAATACGTTCAAACAGTCAATCAAGAATTCATCAGGGAAACAATTACCCAAAAAAATGGCAACTTCTCTTTTAATGGTCAAGAAAATGATGTTTAGCCATTTTAGAAATTCATTTACCAAGTTCGATATAATTAAGCATTTGAATCGACAATAGGGTTACAAATATTGCAAGTATAGCATGTTTTTGGGTCCTAGACTACCCGGATTTAAGCACAATAGTAGCTACGCACGGACTCTCGTCACCTCGTGCGTACGTAACCCCAACAAATAGAACATATTTAATTACTTCACCTATGGAGATAATTTCCTCTTATAAGGTTAGAAAGGAGACTTATCTCACTCCGAAGTTCCATAACCGGCTCCCAAGACCCTTCCGATGACTCAAACCGATGTCCAATGCTCCAAAACTAGTCAATAATTATGCAAACCCATATATATATGCTCAAACACTCATAACAATTCAATTTATATCAATTCCCAACTTCGTTCGAAAAGTCGATAAAATCACCCTCGGGCCCACTTGCCCGGATTCCGAAAATTTTCGAAAATAAACTTTACCCATAATACCATGAACTCAAATATATAATTTGTTTCCAATTCCATGCCTAAATTCATGGTCAACATCCGAAATATCAATTTCTAGATTTTTCTTCAAAATTCCAAATTTCCACTACCCATGATTTTTATGTTAACATCTAGATATAATCTAAGTATTTAACTTACAATGGGTGGGATTAACCTACCTCCAAGTTTCTAGGTAGAAGCCCCTCTCAAGAAGCTCCAAAAATCACCCAAAAATGGAGAAATGAGCAAAAATGGCCAAACCCGCTATTTAATGTGTTTTGCCCAGCGACTTCCGCACCTGCAAAATCCTCGCCGCTTCTGTGCATCCGCTTCTGCGGTGCCCCTTCGCACCTGCGCCCATTGCACTTCTGCGGCCATCAGTTCTGCTCCTGCGTTTGCGCATATGCGGTCAAGGCTCCACACATGTGGTCCTTCACTTGGGCGGCCCTGCTCCACTTCTGCAACTTCTTGGCCGTTTATGCGGCTCCGCACCTGTGGCCAAAAGCTCGCAGGTGCGGTTACACCAGATGCCAGCAGCCTTAATTCTTTTTCAAACTCCAAATTCGATCTGTTAATCACCTAGAATCCACCCGAGGCCTCTGGACCCCGTCCAATTATACCTACCAGTTCTAAAACATAAGGTGGACCTGCTCGACACCTCAAATCACATCAAACAATGCCGAAATCATGAATCACACCCCAATTCGAGCTTTATGAACTTTAGAACTTCAACATTCGATGTCGAAACCTATCAAATCACGTCCGATTGACCTCAAATTTTGCACACAAGTCATATTCGACATTACGGACATACTCCAACTCTCGGAATCGGAATCCGACCCCGATATCAAAAAACCCACTTCCGGTCAAACTTCTAAAAAAAACTTCAAATTTCTACTTTCGCCAAAAAATCCCAAAATGACCTACGGACATCCGAATCTACTTCCGGACGCGCTTGTTGATACCCAATCTTCCCCTATAATTTTTATATGCATAAATACCTTCAAAATAGCATATATATGCATATATAAGCATGCATAAGGTTTTTATAATTTTTTTATAATTTTAAATTGATTTATTTCCTTTCCTTTTACTCATAAAATCCCCAATTATTATCCCTCAAATTATTGTTGGGGTGATTTAGTCATTTAAATTTTATATTTATGCAAAATATTGTTAAAATATATTTTGTGCATTTTTATAATTTCATTTTGCATTTTTAAAGCTAAATTGAATATAATTGCAATATTAGCCCTATTAATGTATAATTACATTTATATACATGAAAAATTGATCTTCTATATTTTTAAAATGTTAAATATCTATTTTAAATCATTTTAGTATACAAAATTATTTTCAAAAATTATTTATTATTTATTATAAATAATATAGGGATAAATTGGCTATTTAAAACGTAGCCAGATTTGCATTTCAATTTCAGCCCAATTTTAACCCAACCCCAACCCAATTCCTAATCATATTCCCCGACCCCAACCATGAACCCGCCTACCCGACCCAGCACCGCCCGTATTAATTCTTTCCTTTTTTAATCCTAAACGACCCTAACCCTATCTCATTCTCCCAAACCCGCCGCCTCTGTATTCTCCCATCTCCTCTCTCAATAACTTAACCTAACCCTAGCCCCTTTAACCGTCGACCTCTCTTCTCCGGTGATCTCCCATCAACTCTTAAGCCTCCAATGGCTCCTCTAATGCCATGCTTGCCTTCTCTAAGGTCTTCAAGAGCCTAGGGCCACGCCGACTTGCATCTAGGGTTTGTCATTTTGTCTATTCTTGGCTACTTCAGTGTGATTCGAGCAAAATCATGTTGTGCTTGTTACGATCCTCGGAATTCTAGACCGGTTCTTTCATCTATATTTGGGTTTCTTCTAAACCCTAATTTTTGCCTACATCTCCTAATCTGTACAAATTTAAAACAATTTGAGTTTGTTTCTTTGATGTTTTACAGTGTCCTTGGAACTCTTTACAAGAATCATCGATTTCAAAGTGTTTTCACCTTCTTTTAAAATTAGGGTTTTCGGAACTTCTTCTAAAACTTTGTTAAACTGATTCTTTATGTTTAAACTTCTATCTCTTGCCTATTTTGACTGATTTTATGATTTTACTACCTTTTCAACTCGCCTATGTTGAAAGCCCTAATATTCTAGATTTCTTCGTTTGGTTCTGTGTATTAGCATGACTGCTCGTTTCTTGTTTGAGTTTCTGTGACTATCTTGCTTCGAATATGTTCTTACTGAGTTTTAGCCTAACTTATATCACCTCTATATGTTTGTGTTCATCTTGACTTGTCAATAGTTGCCTCTTTGCTTGCTATGCTTGGTTACTGCTATCTCACTCTTTTTATATGCTAAAACTCTCTCTTTGATTGACTCTGAACTCCTTGTTTCTGGGCTTGATTTGAAAAACTTCCCTTTAGACTTTCGATTTTCCTGTTTAAACTTGGGAACCCATGTTACTCTCCTTAAATCAGTAATTTCGAATCCTTGATTCCATGATTTACTATATGTTGATTTTCGATTATTTCCATATTCTGCAACTTTATTTGTTTTCTTACCTTATTTGGTTAACCGAGTATTTTACTGATTCTTCATTAGTTATTTTCTTAATTAAACCCCTATGTACTTACCCCTAATTGTCTATTTTATACCTTATACTCTACTTGATTTCTTTCCTTAATCATTTTTGCCTATTACCGTTGGTTGATTACCTCTTAATTGAAGGGGTACTTGTATTGATTTGATTATGATTAGTACTTGGTTCCATAATTACTATGCTATTATGATTCTTGCCTTATTTTGATCTAATTTCGAACTATTATATATACACACTTTCTCATTAGCACAAACATACGAACACATTGGTTCAAAACTCTCTCTCTCACACACAAAAACTCTCTTCTGCTCTCTTTTCTCTGGTTACTTGCTATTATTCTAAGTCAGCCGGCTGCAAGCCTAGGTTGATTACTCTACTCTCTTGCTCCTTACTTTGTGTTTACTACCTGCTTTACTAGTATGTTCCAATTTTAATTCAAGTCCCAAAAACAATGTGCTTCTTCTATTACTTCAATTTGTCATGTTTCTAATATGCTTTTACCTATGGTTTTGTTGTTCAACCTGCAATTAGCATGTCTACTTTATCGTCTTCTGTACTGCATGCTATATACCCCTTAGGATCCCCTTCTAGTATGTCTTAATGTGTTTGTGTTCCCTTGATCCCTGGCATGCCCCCTTCCTGTGTAAAGTAATTGGCTATCCTAAGCTTCTTGATCCTGTATTAACAGTTCATGCTATACTTTTAAAAGCCTTGACCCCTTTTGAGGGTCCCTCTGGTTCTGTACCGATGTGTATCTATGTTTACTATGTGCCCTATACTTACCCCAAATCTCCATTACCCCCTAAGTGGATGTGTGCACCTGTCTGACTTCATGTATTGAAGTGCTTCTTCTAGTTCTGTATTTGGTTTGGTTGATTGTTGATCACTTACCCTTTTAAAATTTTATTATTCAGTAACCCCTATGTGTTTCACAAAACCATTTCAAACAAACCTCCTTTTTAATACTATTTCCATACTGAAACCTTTCAAACTATGTCAAGCACTCTCACTCTACTCCTAAGTCAATAGGTTCTGCCCCCTCCAGTATGTGTACTGCCTTGGGATCCTTTTGAGAACCCTATGAACTCTGGCATACTGAGGTTGGCCATTCCACACTATATTTACTCAATTTGGTTACCAAGTCTAGGTGTAAGCACTGCCCGGGATCCTTGAGATCCTTAGGGAACTTTGATGCACCTAGACAATGATATTGTCTATGAAATTTGGGCATTTGAGGCTATTGGAGGCTTTGGGAATCTGGGCCTATTTGTAGGCTCCCTATAGAATAAATTCTTATTTTTCTTATCTACTTATGTAATTCATTCATATGGTCTGTAATAATTTGTAAACAAATATTGGGGTACCTAGTGAAAAAGGGCGGGTAGTTACATGTTTGTGGTGTAATACGGGTAGAAACCATACCTATAGGACTTTATATTTTGCTATGTTTACCTTTATAAGTAGAAACCATGCCTATAGGACTTTTATATCTTGTATGTTTGTCTTACCATGTTAGAAATCATGCCTATAGGTTTCAAGCGGTTTCGATAATAGAAATCATGTTATAGGTCTTAAAATCAACTTCACAAGTAGATGTCATGCCTATAGGATATAATCTAATCCATCTTCTGTTATAACAAGCGTTTACATGTGTTTTTTTTCATTTGTCATCATGTCTGCAAAGTTTCTGAAATCAGTATTAAACAACTAGATACCATGCCTATAAGGAACACCACCAGAAATTTTGCCTATAGATTCAACCCAGTTTAGTTTAAGTAAATCAATCCAATTCACGATTAGTTCACTTCGAAATTGGTTTGATTAATGTTTTATTTTCCCTGAAACAAGTTCATTCAAAAACTGACTTAATCTATCATTAGACAGCATGCCTATAGGGATTCAAGAGTTTGTTTTAAAATCTGCCTTGTTTTACTATAAAACGTAGTTATCAGTATTCCGCGTAGGCAAGCCTATAGGGCGTTTTCAAAATCTTGCAACTCTGAAATTGTTTTTGTTAGTTAATGTCATTCTGATCTTTGTAAACATGCTTTAAAAAAAATCTGTAGGCAACCAATAGGGCCATTACTTCTGAGTTTATAAAATAAACGGCCTATTTTCTGTGTCTTGATATTCACTTAGACATCATGCCTTAGGATACTGTTTAAAAAAATGCCTTTATTTGTGCTTGAGTCGTGCTGCTTATGTGTATTGTTTGAGGAGGTAAACTTGAGCCTCTAGCTGCTCACTCTTATCTTATGTGCTAAAAGTCCTAATTGTTCTTGCCTACCGCCTTAGTATTTTCACCTTTAAAACCTTAGGGGTCTGGTTAGAACTACCTATAGGTAGATGTACTAAAATTCCTCCAGGACCATTAAGAAAGGACGGGTAACAGCACGCAATAGAGATCGCTGACCAACACTCGTTTTAATGACCACTAAAGGGGTGGGAAGGGTAGATATAGGATATGATGACTACACGCTAATGTCACGTGTAGCCCCTCATTGAGGAGTGTTTACCGGACATTGTGTGGGGTGATCCTATAGGCTAACCAACCTAGGACTCCTCCTTTTCCCAAAATCCCTTTTTGTTTAAAACGTTGTTTTATACAACTTGTTCAAAATCTTTATCTTATCATTTGAGTTATACAACGTGCTTTACGTGCAACCTATTTGATTCAATTGTTTATTTGTTAATGGACTAATTCGTAAATATAAGTTCGGCTGGGACCCACAATTTAGGACCAAGAGGGGTGCCTAATACCTTTCCCTTGAGGTCATTTCGAGCCCTTACCCTAATCTTTGGTAATTCAAACCAATCCAAGAGTTAATCACTCTAGGTGCCCTAACGCACCATAACTCGTTAGGTGGCGACTCTTCAAATACCCAATTCCCAAAAGGAAATGAGTTATTACCCCCCCCCCCCATGAATGTCGGAACCTGGACTTCTCTCTTCGCGGAGGGAAAAAAGGGGGCGCGTAAGCATGGCGACTCTACGGGGATACCTTTTAGGCTCTTACCATAACATACTTATTTTTATGAATTAGTCCAAGCATGCTTTATCCCGTACCCTTCTCCCTTATTTGAATTTAACTGTCCATTTTCTTTTAAGCGTTTATGATTCTTTATCCCTGAAACTGACTTGTTTCTTTTTTTCTTTTTCCTATAACTGTCTTTTCAATTATTTAAGTAATGTATTTATTTTTCCTACGTGCAAATACTTGGCTACATGTTATTAACTGCTGCATAAATCATGCTCCATGTCATATTCCACTCGTGCGTATCAAATCCTATAGCAACGCTTTAATGAGTGGTTGCGCTCTTCCCATTTACTACCCTTAAATTTGGAAAGGCTTATTTGCAGTAAAACCAATCGATCAGCGGTGCAGTAGATGGTTCCGTGCCTTCCCCCTCGAGTTGTCCGCTTTAGGGTACCAGTCAAAAATCCCATAGAAACTTTACTCTGGTCAAAATTGTGCATGCATCATGGTCAAACCTAGTTGGATCAGTTATGTTGTACACATAATGATCCTTTAAGATAAGCCTTGTCAAAAAGTCCATCGGGTTTTCATAATCCCAACGGATACAACCACGTTCTATGCATTAATTTGGAGAACTAAATGCCGATATGCTGATCGTAAATGTATAAATAGTCGAGTCTGGTGGGGGTAAGTCCTAACCCTTTTGTTTTGCAGAATATGAGGAACAAGGTCCCCAGCTTCAGTATGGTTAGCACACCTTCACTCTTGTTAGACTGGTGGGGGAATCTTCCATCAAGCGACCAAATCAATGAATGTAAAGAAAGGGCCGTCAAATCTAGCGAAAAGCTGGAATATCTGGAATACAATCTGTTGGAATTGGAAGGAAAAGTGAGGAAGAGAGTCACCGATTGCCAGAACGCTGAGGGAAACGAAGGAGGACATTTGGCAAAGGCATTCTTACTGGTGAACCTGCGTAAACTGGTGAATTTGATCAACGAGAACATTCAACATGAGGAAGGTTCTTCCGAGACCAAGTAGATTAGGTTTACTCGCTTCCCAAATGTAATAAGGCCAAGTGCCAGTAGTGACTTATTTTATTATTATTATCTTAGTGCCGTTTTGGGATTCGTCTATTTTTATATTATGAAATGAAGCATTTATTGGCATTAAAAGTTCTCCAAGTTTATTTGTCGTTAGGCCCACCTCGGGCACAACGAGATTCCCAAAGTAGGACACGAATTTACATTTCCGCAATATGTGTTGAAATACTACAAACATTTCAGGATCATCACTGGCCTGTTACCTTTTGTTTTTTCTTTATTTTTGATTATTCCCATCCCTTTAGGTTGGTTCACTCATACTGGTCTCATCAACGTATTACACCAGATCTAGAGGCCCTCTACCTCCTCCTCCTCCAAGCAGCACAAATGGCAAAGGAAAGACAAAAATGGACGACTTAAGTGGAATCCGAAAGGAAAATATTGAGAACGCAGAGACTTCAGATGGCCGTAGTACTCCAGCCCCAAATGATATAGTCTTGAGACTGGAATAAAAGATACTGGAATTACAAGGAGAACTTGAGCAGGTTCGCAACTTGGTAAACCTGTCACTCACCCTCAATGTCCTCGATATCCACCAACAAAACATAAAGAACCCAACACCTCATCAGAACACACAACAACCACAAAATCCTACCACACCAAATCAATACGCAACTCCACCCCAAAATATCAATCCACTGCCAATACCAACTCCACCACAACATTATCATCAACCAAATCAGTACCCACCAACCACCACTTACCACACTCCCCAAAATACACCACAACCCATTCCCGATCCACAAAACTCCACAAATGACCATCACTACACCCAAGTTCATGGCACCCATCAAAGCAACCCCATATATGTGGAAATGATACCTCATTCTACCCAACCAATCTCCTATACACCTGAATCCTCCAAGAAGGACCTGCTCATTAAAAACATGACCGAAGAACTCAAGAAGTTAACAAGCCGAGTTCAAGGTGTTGAAGGCGACAGGGGGATAGAAGGTTTGAACTATGATGATCTGTGCATACAGCCGGATGTCGAACTGCCAAAGGGGTACAAACCTCCCAAGTTCGAAATGTTTGATGGTACAGGTGATCGCAGGGTTTATCTAAAGACCTATTGTGACAAGCTTGTCGGGATCGGGAAAGATGAAAAGATCCGGATGAAGCTCTTTATGAGGAGCCTTACTGAGGACGCTTTATCTTGGTATATCAGCCAAAATCCCAAGAAATGGTCCAATTGGGTAAGCATGGCATCATATTTTATGGACCGATTCAGGTTCAACACAGAGAATGCACCGGATGTCTTCTACATTTAGAATCTTAAGAAAAAACCTACTGAGACTTTCCGAGAATACGCTAATTGTTGGAGGTCGGAAGCGGCCAAGGTCAGGCCCTTTTTGGACGAAGAACAGATGAATAAATTCTTCATCAGGGCACAGGATCCACAATATTATGAGAGATTGATGGTTATCGAAAATCACAAGTTCTCTGACATCATCAAACTAGGAAAAAGAATCGAAGAAGGAATCAAGAGCAGGATGGTAACAAACTTCGAGGCCTTTTAAGCCACGAATAAGGCACTACAATCAGGTGGCATATCGAAGAAGAGAGATGTTGGGGCAGTAATGGTGGCCTAGGGCCCAAAATCTCCACTCACATATCAAACACCTCCACCCACCTATCAAACATCTCCACCCACATATCAAACACCTCCACCTATATATCAAATACCTCCGCCCACATACCAAGCATCACCGCCTACATATCAACCTTCATCTCCCAAATATTCCCAACCAGCAACTGTCATCACACCTATAACTCCCAACCATCCCACTTCCAATCACCACTAGCTCGCCAAAATTACCCAAGACCAAGACCCAACTTCGACCGTAAGCCACCTAGATAGTATACCGCCATTGCCAAGCCCATCGACCAACTATATAAAAGGTTAAAAGTCGCAGGTTACGTCACCCCTGTTCCCACTGTGGCATTAGAAAATCCATCCCAATGGGTCAATCCAAACAAAACTTGTGCTTACCATTCCGGTATGAAAGTTCATACCACTGCGGAGTGCCGAACATTGAAGGATAAAATCCATACGCTGATTGACAACAAGGTCATACAAGCAAAGGAAACCACACCTAATGTCCGCAACAATCCCCTCCCTGATCATAGAGGTGATGGTGTACGTATGATAGAGACAAATGAAAAATGGGACCCTGAAGGGTCGATCAGGCTTATTCGAGAAGGCGATGACTTTAAAGTTGCAGTCACACTTACCCCTATTGTGGTACAGACTCAGTCCCTAATTGAGGTTGAGGTAATTGCATCAATTCCATTCAAGGTAGAGGTGGATCCGCCCGTAGCCACCCCCGCTCCATTCGAGGTAGAAGTGGTCATACATTTTACTGTGACAATATCAACCACACCCCCGTTCAACTCAAAAGCAATACCTTGGGATTATGTTGCCGAGGCTCGACGAAAAGGGAAGGCCAAGGTATAGGAATCTGATGCTGCACAAGGAATGACTAGAACCGGAAGAGTCTATACACCTGAACACCTGGGAGGTTCAAGTAAGGAGGCCACCACTAGGCAGCCTATCATTGAGACCGGGATAGATGACTTGTGGAGGAAAGTACAGGCAAAAGAGTATTTTATTGTTGACCACCTGAACAAAGTCCCTGCTCAGATATCTGTCCTTTCACTATTGCAGAATTCAGAGGCACACAAGAACGCTTTGATGAAAGTACTGAGCGACGCTTATATACCCAATAACATCACTGGCGGAGAAATGACCAACATAGTTGGGCAAGTTCTAGAAAATCATAAGATCATCTTCCACGAAGATGAGCTACCACCTGAGGGACTGAATTACAATCCAACATTGCATATTACGGTGCAATTTGAAGACAAGTTTATTGCCAGGATCCTGGTTGACGAAGGTTCAAGCCTAAATATTTGTCCATTTGAAACTCCGAAAAGGTTGGACAAAGGTTTCCACGAGAGAAGCATGAAAGTGAAGGCTTTCGATGGGTCCTAGAGGGCCACGATCGGTGAAATCAACCTTTGCTTGTAGATGGGACCAACTTGGTTCGACGTTGAATTCCAAGTGCTTGACATACCAGCCTCATATAATCTTCTGTTGGGCCGACCAAGGATCCACACTACTGGAGTCGTGCCCTCCACACTACATCAAGCCATGAAACTCGAATGGAACCGTCAGGAGGTGATCACTCATGGAGATGGGAGTAACCCCATCTACACTAGTCAAACCAACCCGGCCATTAGACATAGAATAAGGCTAAGAGGGGAAACCTATCATCACATCGAACGGATCAATGCCATCGAGAAGGATAAGTGGTGGAGTAACAAGATAGAAAGCATACTAGCATGGTCCGGATATGAACCCGACAAAGGATTGGGAAAGAACCTCCAAGGCATCACCAAACCAATATAGCTAAAAAATTATGGTACCACCTTTGGGCTCGGATATCAGTATACATGGCAAGAGTACAATGATTGATCGCCTCCGTGGCATGGACCGTACTACCCTCTCGAGCAACCAGTGCTATGTTTAGAACAAGCTTTTCACCAAACTGATACGATATGGGGGACTGCAGAAGAGGAAGCACTAGCTGGGTTGAAGAATTTGTTCTTGGAAGACGAGGACATGGGTTGCGGTGCCATAATTGAGGAGGAGGGGGAAGAAGGCCTCACTATTCAAACTGTGGCGAAGGGATCTATTCTCAGAAACTGGACCGCCACACCATCCCGAGCCCGCCGAGTCCTTGGGTAGCTTGGAAGAATTTACTTCTATAGCCATTCTAGGCATTTAAAATTTCCTGTAGTTTCATTTTAATCTTTACTTATTTCAAAATAAATGCTCGATTCATCGAGCCATGCTTTGTCTGGATAATGTTTTCTAGTTTTAATCAAATGCATTTATTATTCACTATTATCTTTACACTTTTTCTTTCCACAACGTTATTATTACTTTTTCTGATGAACCAGTGGCTATGATATGTAATGAGGCAACGCAACATGAGAATAGTGATTCAGAGGAAGAAGATGAGATACCCGAGGAAATCGTCAGGGAGGCTGAATATTTTGAAAATAAGCCTAAGTCCAATCTGGACGAGACCGAGGCAGTGAATTTGGGAGATGCCAAGACCATCAAGGAGACCCGCATCAGCATTCACTTGTCACCAATAGAAAAGGAAGAGTACATTCATTTTCTAAAAGAATACAAGGACATTTTTGCATGGTCATATGATGACATAACTAGTTTGAGCACTTCTATAGTGGCTCACAAGTTGCCTACTAATCCCATGTGTCTGCCAGTAAAACAGAAACTCAGAAAGTTCAAACCAGACATGAGCCTGAAAATCAAGGAGGAAGTTACCAAGCAGATCAAAGCCAAAGTTCTTAGGGTGGTTGAGTACCCAACCTGGTTAGCTAACATTGTGCCAGTTTCGAAGAAGGATGAGAAGGTCAGAGTATGTGTTGACTATCACTATTTAAATAGAGCAAGTCCCAAAGATGATTTTCCACTGCCAAATATACACATCTTTATTGATAACTGCGCCAAGCATGAACTCCAATCCTTTGTAGATTACTTCATGGGTTATCACCAGATTTGGATATATGAAGAAGATGCAGAGAAGACAGCTTTTATTACACCATGGGGGGTATACTATTACAAGATGATGCTATTTGGTCTGAAGAATGTTGGGGCCACTTACAAGAGAGTCATGACAACCATCTCCCATGACATGATACACAAATAAATAGAGATGTATGTGGATGATGTCATTATCAAATCTAAGAGGGTAGCATATCACATAGCAGACTTGAGGAAGTTCTTCGATAGGCTAAGGAGGTACAATTTAAAATTGAACCCCGCAAAGTGTGCATTTGGGGTTCCCGCGGGGAAGTTACTGGGATTCATTATCAGTCATCAAGGGATCAAACTGGATCCGTCTAAGTCAAAGCTATTCAGGAGTTACCACCACCTAAGAGCAAATAGGATGTGATGATCTTCTTAGGACGTCTCAACTATATCAGTCGCTTCATAGCACAGTCCACAGTCATATGTGAACCCATCTTCAAGATGCTAAGAAAGGATGCCGAAACAAGCTGGACCAAGGATTGTCAGAAAGATTTTGACAAAATCAAGGAGTACCTATCCACACTGCCAGTTCTAGTCCCGCCAGAAATAGGATGACCTTTGCTACTCTATCTATCGGTATTGGATGGAGCCTTCATGTGTGTTTTGGGACAACATGGCGAGACAGGAAGAAAGGAGCAAGCCATATATTACTTGAGCAAGAATTTCACACCTTATAAAGTACGGTATTCTCTACTTGAATGCACTTGCTGTGCTTTGACCTGGACAACCTAGAAATTGAGGCATTACTTTTATGCCTACACTACCTACCTCATATCCAGGATGGATCCTCTGAAGTACATATTTCAGAAACCCATGCCTACTGGGAAGCTGGCTAAATGGTAGATACTACTAAGTGAGTTCGATATCGTCTACATAACTCAAAAGGCGGTCAAGGGACAGGCATTGGTAGATCACCTTGCTGAAAATCTGGTGGAAGGAGGATACGAACCATTGAAAATGTATTTTCCTGATGAAGAAGTATCATTCGTAGGAGAAGACATTACCGAAGCATATGACGGTTGGAGGATGTTCTTTGACGGAGCCGCAAATTTCAAAGAAGTGAGCATTGGAGCAGTTTGGTATCTGAAACGGGTCAACACTATCCGGTACAAAGAGAGTGGGCCACCAAAAATTCCAAGATATTATTATATCTGCACCATGTGCAGGAATTGAGAAAGAGGTTCGCAAAGATAGAATTCTGGCATGTGCCCAGAATTCAGAATGAGATTGCCGACGCATTGGCCACTTTGTCATCTATGATACAACATCCGGATAAGAATTACATTGACCCCATTCCAATAAGGATCCATAATCAGCCAGCATATTATGCTCATGTCGAGAAAGAAATAGATGGTAAGCCTTGGTTCCATGACATCAAAGAATATTTATCAAAAGGAGAATACCCAGAGCATGCAAATCACACTCAGAAACGCACACTCTGGAGATTATCAAATCACTTCTGTCACAGTGGAGGAAACTTGTACAGAAGAACTCCTGATTTGGGTTTACTAAGATGTGTTGATGCAAGGGAAGCTTCTAAGCTACTCGAGGATGTGCATGCGGGGACCTGTGGTCCACACATGAATGGTTTTGTCTGGGCTAAGAAGATACTCAGAGCCGGTTACTTGATGACCATAGAGACAAATTGTATCCAGTATGTCCGATAATTCTTTCAATATCAAGTGCATGCCGATATGATAAAAGTTTCGCCAAATGAGCTCTATGCAACAAGCTCACCTTGGCCATTCGCCGCTTGGGGAATTGATATTTTAAGCGTCAATACCACACAAGAGGGGGGGTGATTTGTGTGGTACCCAATTTTTGCTTAACTTAACTATGGAAGGACCTGGTCCTTCTAGGTGTTCCAACTACTACTATTTGCGGAATAATAAATACAGAAAATAAAGAACACAAAGATTTTTACGTGGAAAACACCTGGCTCAAAAGGTGAAAAAATCATGACCTACTACTCAGTAGGATTTTCCCAAACTTCCACTAAAATCACTGAGCCAAAACATCATTTACAAACACTCTTTATAAACCTAAGGATTAACTTTAATCCCGTTGTGGCACACAGCCTCAACTGTTGTGACAACTTCAAGTTAACTCTAACTTGAACACTTTAGATACCTAATACAATTGCTTCTATGAAAGCTGAAAGGTACAATGTTAAGTCACCTACTACAATTGAACTAGAATAAAAGATAGACATGATGGAACTGGTTCTTCTATCTCGTTCAAGTAGCTTCAGGATTGCACACTCAAATCATACATAAATTGCTTGCAAAATCGCCTTACTCATTTTCTCTCAATTTAAGTTTAACTTCTGCTTATGTGCATTGCCTGTAAAAAGAGAAAAACACTAACATTTAATAGGTTAGTAATCAGAGTTTAAGTGGGATTCAATTGCTAGAAGAGTTCATGATGATCTCAAACTCTAACACTATCTTCATCCTAAATTGTGTTCTCTTCATGTAAGGAGTCTTTCTCTCCTTATCCAATATGCAACCTTTTCGATCAGATTAGGAGATATTGCAGCTTGATCCGTTAGACTTATCTCTTTCACGTGCATCTCACATGTACAGGTTGATCATGACTGTACTTCACAAGATGGACCTGGTCCATGTCTGAGTTCTTTTGTCAATCTTCAAAACTTCACCTGTTCTTGGGCCAACAAATTCCCCCTTTTTGATGATGACAAACTCTGTGCTCTGTACTTATATGGATCCTGTAAGAACTCAGCTTAACCATCAATACAAAGTTTAGTAAATTTACTTATCATCAATGACTAGGTTAATTAGGTTATAAATATCACTTTTTTAGAATATGTAAAGCACAATATATCTTCCCCCTTTTGGCATCATAAAAAAATTGCATACAAAGTGTGAGTTCCAGATTTTAATAAGTACTCATTGCCACTGGGGCAACTGCAAGTGCAATCATGGTTTAATCATCAGTAATCAAGCAAACATATTTAAACTATCAAGGAAATATTAATATTAAACAAGGGCAAAACAATAGTTATCATTGATAGAGATATGTTGCCACCACAATTCACAACCAAAAAGAAAAAACATTTAAACCATGAGCAAAAGATAGAAAAATCCCTAATCTGGGTCACTGAGGGACTAGACAGGTTCAGAAGACAAAAGCTAGGATTCCTAAAGCTTGAAGGAGCTAGAGGGTTGGTTTTGGGCTAGGATAAGATTTAGCATATTATGAAGAATTCCATCATTCTTCTCTTTTTCTTTGGTAAGCTCAGTTCTGAGAGCATCCCTCTCAGATTCCACCTCTGCCACACGAGCCTTGAGTCTAGCGATCTCAGCATCTTTGGCTTCACATTCCTGGACCAGAGCCCTGACTTTGCTGTTGATAGGAGTCTTCTTGGATGAACTAGGTTCATTTGGGATGGCACTGACTAAGTAGTCACAAGCAATCAGAGTGTTGATGCCAAAATGTTCCTTGAGAGTCCATTTCCCATTTTTTCATAGGCACATTGAACCTATCCAGAACTGTGGTCAGAATAAAGCCGTAGGGAGTAGCATGAGCCTTGGAGCCATTGATAACCCTGTCTAGCAGCTTGATAATGAAGGCGGGCCAATTGATTTGCCTTCCACTTTCCAGGAACTCCATAAGAACCAGGTCCATGTAATTGGCAATGTGCCTTCTCTCCTGCCTGGGCAATAAGCATTTGTTGACAAATTCAAACAAGACCTTGTGCTGAGGCCTCATTTCACTTTTCTGTACAACCCTGACTTCATTCACATTCTCTGCATCACAAAACCTCCTGGTAATCTCAATGGCAGTAGAGAAGGAGTCCAGAAAAGGCCACCTTTGCCTTGTATAATTATCAAACCCTTCAGAGGGTATATCAAGGATTTCTCCAAGTTTTTTTGCATCAAAGGACACTTGGACCCCTTTCACCAGGCTGCTAACCTTGCCATCCTGAACCTCTACATTTGCCATGAACTCAATTATCTCATTCCTGCCTAGCCTACCATCCATCTGAAGGACCATGTCCTTACACCCCTAAGCAGCTAATGCATCCACTAGTCTCATCATACCTGGCTCCACCAGGTCTTTCAGCAGTCTACCCTTCAAAATCTTTCTTTTGCCAAACATGACAAGTTTGTCCTTATCACCGTCAGAATCTTCTACTTCTTCTCCACTCCAATCCTCATCTTCAGAAATTTTTACTTGTTTTCCTTTCACAGCAGACATTTTCCTCTTAGCAATGAAGGTACAACAGCCTCAGACACAAAGGAAGACTTCTTGGAAGAAGTCTTGGGCTTGGGGGTCTAAACCTCCACTGGTTGAACTTCCTCCTGATGGACCTGTTCCATCTCCTCAACCTCTACTTCCTCTGAGGACTCTGTAACCTTTCCCTTTCCTTTAGCTAGCCTTTCTTCTTACTCTCATCTATTGCTTTCTGGATATCACTCTCACTCTGCCTCACCTTGTTTCTTGTAGTTCTACCCTTTGGTAATGGAAATTCAGTGGTTGATGGGGTTGAATCCTTTCTTTTCTTGGAAGGCTTAGGAACACTAGGGGCTTTTGTTGTGGGAGTTCTGCGTTTATTTGGGTCATAACTTGCCCCAACCTTTTTCAGCAGGTCTGCTAGGGTCTCTTCAGTAGATGAACTAGGTTCATCTCTCTATGTGCTCAGATTAACCAACCCCTCAACAGCTTCCCCAAAACCACTTCCCCCGGACTTCTTGCCGCTCTCTTCTACTCTTTCTTGTGCAACCCCACAGATAGCAGGCACTACTCCTTTCCCATGTCCCCTCTCTTTACCATATGCACCCTCTTTTTTTTTAGAATTCTTTTTACCTCCACTCCTTCGTGACCCTGGAAATTCTACATCCTTAATAGACCCAACCAGAACAAACCTAGTTTCTAGATTTTCAAACACAGAAGAAATTACCTTAGAAGGAGATTCTTGAGTCTTTTTAGAGTCAGAAGACCCAGGTTCTTCCCCCTCAGTAGCGGATTGATATGATTCAAAATCAGAGCTGGAGTCGGAGTTTTGGGCCTGGTTTGCCTTCAACTTCTCATTTAATTTCTTCCTCAGAGCCCCAGACACTACTGTCTTTCGAGCAAGCATTTTCACCCTTCTCAGTTTGGGTTTTGGAGATGTACTGGGTGGAGGAGGTGTGGATGAATTTGAGAGAGTGGGTGGTGGAGGAGTTCCAAGATTGTCTTGTGGGGTGGTCATGATCGTTGGTTTCTTGAGAAAATTTGTGAATTAGAATTTTGGAGAAGGGGGCAAGTGAAAGTGAAGAAGAAATTTTGACGGTTTGGAATTATGGAGATGGAAAAGGAAATGATGTGTATTTAAAGAGAAATACACATCTAATAGGTAACGACAAATTTTAGCGGTGGTCAATTAGAGGTTTAATCAACCTAAAATTCCAGGTTTTGAATGATCGGTTTATCTTCCCTAGATTTTAGGCAATTTTTTTGGTTTAGAGTTCGAGGCAGACGGAACTGGTTCAAAGCTAACATATAGAATTTTCTAGGAATTGAACAATTATAGGACTTCTGCTCATGAATTAAATATTTATCTTTCTAATTGTGCAGAGTATAGAAAACATACCTTAGCTTTCAGATGAACCTATATTGATGAACCAGGTTCTTCATTTAGAATTCTCTTGAACATGCCTCAAATTACCATAATAGAAAACTTTTTATAGGAGATCAGTGAGTCATATTAACACATGTCACAGGAGTATATTAATTAAAGTATGAAGCTGAGTAAGAATTAATCTAGATATTTACACAAGTTTAGAGTTCCTAGCCAATTTTGTTTTTTCATTTTTCCAATTTTTTTTCTTTGTGCATTCTGAGCTGGACTTATTAGGTGATCTTAATCATCCCTAATTCCAACATGTTTCTCTCAAAGTTTTCTCTACTTAGTGCTTTAGTGAAGATGTCAGCAATTTGTTTATCAGTAGCATAGAATTCTATAGATATCAATCCTTTCTCATAGTTATCTCTTAAGAAGTAGTGTCTAACATCTATGTACTTGGTCCTCTTATGATGAACAAGGTTCTTTTTCATACTTATAGCACTAGTGTTATCACAGAATATAGGAATGCAACCAAATTCAATGCCAAAATCTATTAGCTGTTGTTTGATCCATATCAATTGAGCACAACAAGAGGTAGAAGCAATATATTCAGCCTCAGCAGTGGATAAGGCCACTGAATTTTGCTTTTTAGTGGCCCATGATACAAGACATGAACCAAGAAAGTGAGCCATACCTGAGGTGCTTTTCCTATCCACAAGGAAACCTGCATAATCAGCATCAGTATATCCTACTAGATTGAAGTTACTACATTTTGGATACCAAAGGCATAGATCAGTAGTGCCTTTCAAATATCTTAGTGTCCTCGTGACAGTAGTCAAGTGAGACTCTTTTGGATTAGCCTGAAAGCGAGAACAAAGCCCTACACTGAAAACTATGTCAGGTCTGCTAGCAGTAAGATACAAGAGTGAGCCAATCATACCCTTGTACAATTTCTGATCAACTGATGAACCCGGTTCATCTATGTCTAATTTAGTGGCAATTGCAATGGGGGTGTCTATTTTCTTTGATTCATCCATTTTAAACTTTTTGATCATCTCCTTTGCATATTTCTGCTGATGGATCATGGTTCTATTTGGGCTTTGTTTGATCTGTAAGCCTAAGAAAAAGTTAAGCTCACCCATCATACTTATTTCAAACTCACTCCCCATTAAATTGGCAAAATCCTTACTTAGTTTATCAGTGATGGCCCCAAAGATTATGTCATCAACATATATCCGTACCACAAGAAGATCCTTTCCTTTTTCCCTCAAGAATAAAGTACTGTCAATTTTACCTCTTTTGTAGCCATGTTCAAGCAGGAATTTGCACAGTCATTCATACCATGCTCTAGGAGCCTGCTTGAGTCCATAGAGAGTCTTGTCTAATTTGTACACATGCTCAGGACATTCTTTTCTCTCAAACCCTGGAGGTTATTTCACAAACACTTCTTCTTTTAGGAAGCCATTTAGGAAGGCACTTTTGACATCCATCTGATGAAGAGTGAATTCCATGTGTGCTGCAAAGGCTATGAGGAGTCTTATTGCCTCTAGTCTTGCAACTAGAGCAAAAGTCTCATCATAATCTATACCCTCCTCTTGGCTGTAACCTTGGGCCACCAGTCTTGCCTTATTTCTTGTAACTGTTCCATCTTCATCAAGTTTGTTTCTGAAGACTCATTTTATGCTAATAACTGATATGTTCTTGGATCTTGGAACTAGATGCCAAGCTTGACTTCTCTCGAACTGATTGAGTTCATCTTGAATTGCATTCACCCAATCTGCATCCTACAAAGCCTCAACAACATTTTTAGGTTCAATAAGAGATAAAAAAGCATCAAAAGCACATAGATTCTTTAATTGTGGTCTACTTTTTACTCCAGAGGTTGGATCAGTGATTATGTTCTCAATAGGATGAGAACTTTGATACTTGTGAGGTTTCACAACCAACTGATTTCTGCTAGATGTTTCTCCCATGTTCTGTTGCTGAGGAACAGGGTCATGAACAAGTTCCTTTAGGGGATTGGTTTCAATTCCTCTTTGATCAGTTCCCCTTGTTAGGTTGCCCTGGATGGACGAACCTATTCTATCACATATTCCTTCTTTTGGTGTCACTTTAACTTGTGCTGAGACCTTAGTCAAATCCTTTACCAGCCCAATGGCTTCATCTTCATGTTCCTGTCTCTCAAAAAGAATGTTAGTTTCATCAAACACTACATGCACACTTTCTTCTACACACAAAGTTCTTTTATTGAACACTTTATATGCTTTGCTATGTGAAGAATATCTCAAGAATACTCCCTCATCACTTCTGGGATCAAACTTACCTAGGGAGTCATTTCCATTATTGTGCACAAAGCACTTGCATCCAAATGCCCTAAGATGGGATATATTTGGTTTTCTCCCTTTAAGTAACTCATAGGGAGTCTTCCCTACAAGAGGTATAGTCATGCATCTATTGATAATATAACATACAGTGTTTATAGCCTCTGCCCAGAAGCTGTGGGGCAGTTTACTAGAAAGAAGCATAGTCCTATCCATGTATTCAAGAGTCCTGTTCTTTCTTTCAACTACTCCATTTTGTTGAGGTGTCCTAGGGGCAGAGAAGTTATGATCTATACCATTCTCATCACAAAATTCAGCAAACTTAGCATTTTCAAATTCAGTTCCATGATCAAACCTAATGGATGCAAGTTGATTACCTAGTTGTTTCTGAGTCTTTCTAACAAAAGCAGTAAACATGTTAAATACTTCATCTTTAGATGTTAAGAATAGTACCCAGGTAAATCTAGAATAATCATCAACAAGTACCATCACATATTTCTTACCACATCTGCTCAATGTTCTCATTGGACCACAAAGATCCATATGAACCAGTTCCAACGTCTTGGTTATGCTTACCATTTTCTTGCTTTTAAAGGATGATCTTACCTGCTTCCCCCTTGCACATGCCTCACAAACTTTATCTTCCTTGAACTTTATGTTAGATAACCCTATCACCAAGTCCTTGGAGACTAATTTGTTGAGTTGATTCAGACTAGCATGACCAAGTCTTTTTTGCCACAGGAGGGGATCATTATCTAACACACTTAAGCAAGTGAGTTCATTTTCTGAAAGAGTAGACAAATCTACAATGTAAATATTGTTAACTCTTTTTTACTGCAAAACAATCTTGTCAGTGGTAAGGTTAATCACAAAGCATTTGCTAAAGGTGAATGCTACACGGTTACCTCTGTCACATAGTTGTGACACACTGATTAGGCTATATTTCAAGTCATCTATCAAGTAGACATTCTCAATGGAGTGTGAGTTTGTCTTACGTACCTTTCCAACCCCAATAATCTCACATTTCTTCCCATTTCCAAAGGAGACATTACCTCCTTTTAAGTCCTTAAGTGAAAGGAACTGGTTCTTACTTCCAGTCATATGTTTTGAGCAACAACTATCCATGCACCATATTTGGCTGCTTCCCTTCACTTGGACCTCTTGTTCATCATCTGATTCTCCGATGGCCATAAGTGCTTGTTCATCTCCAGCTTCATCTTTTGAGTCCTCATCTGATGTTTCTCCTCAAGAAGCAACCATAACCTTTGTTGATCCTTTGTTCCTTTTGGGTTAAACTTGTTCCTTTTTCCTGTTTATTCGTTCAGCCCTTTCCTTCTTCCATTCAATTTCCCATTGATGTTTAATAGGCATTTTTTGCATTTAATGTCCAAATTGTGTGATTTGATTTGATTTTATTTGATGTTTAATTTTGGGTGATAATCATTATTAAAAGTTAATTAGTATTTTTAGATAATTTTGGTTTTTTTATAATTTAATACATTTTGTTTTATTAATAAGTGAAAGAAAAGAAAAAAAAATAGACGAAAATCGGTTAAGGGCCTCTTCTTCAATTTTAAACCACAAGCCAAAGGATACCCAATCTTCCCCTACGACCCGGTCCATTTCAAACCGGGTCGACCCAGTCCATAATCCAAAACCTCACCCCACCCTTTCTATTTTCATTCTTGAAAAAAAATATTGCAAAACCCTAAAAGAACAAGACCTAAACTACCCGCCCCCCACCTCTCTTTTTCTTCTTCTTCTCCAAGCTTCACCAAGCTCCTCCCATGGCAGCCCTTCCCCCTCACACCCCCCCCCCCGTCCTTCACCTTCAACACACAAACACACCACATAACACATACCACACATAAACACACACACACTCACGCAACACACAGCACACACATACACACACACAATACACAACAAAACACACACACACACACACACACGCAGCAGCCCGTCCATGGCTGCTGCTTCTTCTTCTTCATTGACCTCAAGCTCACTCCAAACAGCCTTCACCACTGTCACTCCACCATGAACGACCAAACCAGCCCGTTAAACTCCATCCACGACGCAGCCATACCCAGCCACCATCGCCGCTGCTCCGAGCTCCGCCATTGACGAGCATGTTGCTGTTAATGCTGCTCGTTGCCTTTTTCCAGCTCCTTCGTCGCATGATGCTGCTTCTTCTTCGTCGCGGCCAAACGACCCTCGACGAGCTTCTGCTTCAGTCAAGCTCCAATGTTCAGCAGTAGCAGCTGCTACTGCTTCACTGCTGCGTGGCTGCGTCTTTTTCTCCTTCACGTCGCCATGGCCGCCGCTGCGTTCTTCTTCTCTACCTCGTCGCTACTGCTGCTGTCCGCGGCTTCCTTCTTCCGTTCTTCGATTGTCGTTTCGATCCGGTTAGTGGGTTTGAATTTCATTTTTTGTCCGTATTTTGTTTGATATTTTTCGGATTTGAAATCAAATATGTTTGATATTAATTTCATGTTCATCGTTTTTTTTATCTTTCAGTTTTGTTTTCATTCATTTTTTCTTGTTTATTTTTAGGTAGAAACTGATTAGTTTAATTATAATGTTGTTAGATTTGAGTTGAAGATTCAATTAATTATTTTTCAGTTTGTTTTATTAATTTAAAAGGATTTAATTTTAATATAGAAGAGTGTTAGTTTAAATCGCTTGAATCCGTTCTTTGTTATTTAATTTGGATATAATTCATGTTCATTTTTTGTTTGAAGTTCATGTTAATTCAGTGATTTAATGTGAGTTTATGTTTTACGTTTTTAATTTTTTTGTTTGAATCATGTATCTTTGTTATAATTTTGTTGGATTTAATTTAAAGATCAATTGATTATTTGAGTTTAGTGATTTAAATATGTTTATTTATTTTGTTTAAAGTTTAATTTGAATTTGAGCTCATGCTTTGAATATATTTGTTTGTTATTGTTGGTGAATCTGAAAATAGGTTTATTGTGTAAAAACATTGTTCAGTCAAAATAATTCAAGTTGTTTCTTTGTTGTTCATCATATAGTTTGAGTTTGTTCATAAAATCTGATTAGGAATTGGTTATAGCTGCTATATTTTGGTTAGAATTGATTAGTTGAACTTGTTATAGTTGACGGGGTAGATTGGTAAATTACAATGTTTTCAGGGTCAAAATGATAATTTCAGTAAGGTCAGAGGGGTATTTTTGGAATTAAAATTCTGAACAATTATTTATTTTGAGTGCTCTGTCAATTAGGATTAAAATAATATTAAAATAATCAATTATGGGGGGACAAGATATAATGGTGGAGAATAATGTAATTATTTAATATAAGCATGGGGGACAAGATATAATGGGGTATTTGTTTAATATAGTGGGGACAAAACATTAGGTAGTGGGATTAAAAGGGGGATGGGTGAGAAGATAGTGGGTTTTATGTTTAAAAATGCTGAAAGATGGTAATAAAGAGGGGACTTGATCAGATTTTTAACAAGAGAAAAAGAGGAGATAGAGAAAAAAGAAGAAGGAAGAGAGAGAGATAAAAAAGGACAGAAAGAAGAAAAAAGATAGAGAGAAAAAATCCGAAAATACTGAGACTCCAAAAATAAAAAGAAAAACATTCTGGAAATTCAAAAGAAGAATAGTATACACCTGATATACAATCTAAATATTCTGATATACGGATTCAGAAATTAAGGGTTAAACACTAACTAGTCTTTCAAATCTGAAAAGATTCCCTTTGCTTCTATCCGTTGATTGTTGTCGGTGTTTCTGGATTTTTATCTTGATTTCAAAATCTGTCACGGGTTTCTCGTTGCTGGTTGTTACTGGTTGCTGGGTATTGCTGTTATTGTATGCTACTGAATTTCTGCTGATCTCGCTTTTCTTTTGCTTCCAATATCAGGTACACGACTGTAATACTAGCTATTGCAAGCTAATAATGTGGAAGCATGAATACATATGAAGAATTGAATTTTGAAGTTTTAATTTGGCTTTTCTTTGTTCCTTTTATTGATTGTATTTAGGCTATTTCAAGTATTACTGAATAATAATTGGAATAAGAGAAAATAACATAAGTTAGTCTTTAATGAATCAGTTTGGCAAAACGGGTTAATTCACTAGTTATGAAGGTTTTAAGATTATCAACAGTAGGTTAATCGTGAACAAGTAGCTAAATTTAGCTAAGGTATGAATTTAAACTGAATTTCGTGAATTAGGCATTAAGGCACGATTTGAGTTCAAACAAGATTAGAAGAACGTTTAAGTTTAATAAACTTTCTAATAAGCATTAGTAATTATGGTTAAATCTAGTTTCAAATGGTTATGAATAATTAATCTCAATGGTTTTTTTTTGTTATAACAATGCGAGTTTTAATCTAGCTATATTTGATTCTTTTAAATATTAGTTGTCGAATTTTTATTTTATTTATAATTTCGAATTTTTGAGTAAAATTCCTTTTCATCAATATTTGTATTAATCTAGCAATTAGTATGCCATGCTTTCTTAAATAAATAAATAAATAAAAAGCTCGTAATTAATTAGGATTTTCTTTCTTTATTTTAGAGACTAATTTTAATAGAAAAATGTAGTCGCTTTAAGATTTGTCCATTTAAAATAAATGAGACGAGCCTCGCCTAGTAAAATATGTAGATTGCGGGGCCCTCAAAAATGTATGCATTAATTATTTAGACCATCGGAGTTGGTCGTCTAGTGAAATTTTACGGCCTTTCCCACAACAACAATACGCTAGTCGCTCTAGGCGCGTCTTTAACAAATTATTTTCTTAAATATGGGTGTGCATTTATGTGACCCAAATCCAAATCTCAACGGAGTTGAAATGTGTCGATAACCACGGGTGCATTGATTGCGACGTGGTTTGAAATACATTTTCACAATGGTGCAATTCTCCATAAAATAATAACAATAAATAAAAATAATAAAAGCGGCTAAAGGATAAAATTTGCACATAAGTTTATAATATGTATTATATTAGATAATCAAGCCGAATATAACAGTTGAGCGACCGTGCTAGAACCACGGAACTCGGGAATGCCTAACACCTTCTCCCGGGTTAACAGAATTCCTTATTCGGATTTCTGGTTCGCGGACTGTAATACAGAGTCATTCTTTTCCTCGATTCGGGATTAAAATTGGTGACTTGGGACACCCTAAATCTCCCAAGTGGCGACTCTAAAATAAATAAACAAATCCCGTTTCGATTGTCCTTTAATTGGAAAAAACTCCCTTCCGCGCCCCTTTGCGGGCGGCGCGGGCGAAAAAGGAGGTGTGACAGTGAGGTTTCCAATCAGTATCCAGCTTGAGGGTAGCAATGTTTTTTGATTCCTGAATAGCAGTGATTTTGCTTTCCCAAGTCACTGGTAAGACTCTTGTCAAGATTTTCTCAACCTTGTCTTCTTCAAGGATAATTCTCCCAAGAGATTTAAGTTCATTTGTTAGTGTTGTGAACCTTGTGTACATCTCCTGGATAGATACTCCTTCCTTCATAGTGAAATTCTCATATTGAGAATATAGCAGTGTTCCTCTTGATCACTTTACTTGAGGAGTTCCTTCATGACCCACTTGTAAAGTGTCCCATATTTCCTTAGCAGTGGTACATCTTTGAATCCTGTTGTACTCGTTTGGACCCAGTCCACACACAAGCCATTTCTTGGCCTTGGCATTCTTCTCTCATTTCTTCAAGTCTTCAGCAGTGCAGCCAGATCTTGTCTTTGGCACATCCACTCCTTCAGCATTCTTCTTTGTGGTTGCCAGGGGACCATCAGTGACTATGTCCTAGAGTTCATAGTCTTCTCCTGTGATATGATTTCTCATTCTGTTCTTCCACCAAGAATAGTACTGGCCATTAAAGAGTGGAGGCCTAGCAGTGGATTGCCCTTCCCAGTTTCCAGGTGGTGCACTCATTTTGATCTTTTCCTAAGGTGTTAGCCTCTTCAAGGATAACCCGCTCTAATACCAATTGATGTTTTAAGTGTCAATACTACACAAGAGGGGGGTGATTTGTATGGTACCCAATCTTTGCTTAACTTAACTATGGAAGGACCTGGTCCTTCTAGGTGTTCCAACTACTACTGTTTGCAGAATAATAAATACAGAAAATAAAGAACACAGAGATTTTTACGGGAAAAACACCTGGCTCAAAAGGTGAAAAAACCACGACCTACTACTCAATAGAATTTTTCCAAACTTTCACTAAAATCACTGAGCCAAAACAGCATTTATAAACACTCTTTGTAAATCTAAGGATTAACTGTAATCCCGTTGTGGCACACCGCCTCAACTGTTGCAACAACTTCAAGTTAACTCTAACTTGAACACTCTAGATACCTAATACAATTGCTTCTATGAAAGCTGAAAGGTACAATATTAAATCACCTACTACAATTGAACTAGAATAAAAGATAGACACAATGGAATTGGTTCTTCTATCTCGTTCAAGTAGCTTCAGGATTGCACACTCAAATCACACATAAATTGCTTGCAAAATCGCCTTGCTCTTTTGCTCTCAATTTAAGTTTAACTTCTGCTTATGTCCATTGCCTATAAAAGAAAACAACACTGATGTTTAATAGTTTAGTATTCAGAGTTTAAGTGGGATTCAATTGCTAGAAGAGTTCATGATGATCTCAAACTCTAACACTATCTTCATCCTAAACTGTGTTCTCTTCATGTAAGGAGTCTTTCTCTCCTTATCCAATATGCAACCTTTTCGATCAGATTAGGAGATATTGTAGCTTGATCCGTTAGACTTATCTCCTTCACGTGTATCTCACATGTACAGGTTGATCATGATTGTGCTTCACAAGATGGACATGGTCCATGTCTGAGTTCTTTTGTCAATCTTCAAAACTTCACCTATTCTTGGGCCAACAGGAATGGATGTTATTGGTCCGATTGAGCCCACTGCTTCAAACGGACACAGGTTTATTCTGGTAGGCATTGATTACTTCACAAAATGGGTAAAGGCTGCATCTTACAAAGCTGTGACCAAGAAAGTCATCGCAGTGCCAAGGATCGAATTGTTTGCCGATTCGGTGTTCCCGAATCCATTGTCACTGATAACTCCGCCAATCTCAACAATGATCTGATGAAAGTTATGTGTGAAACTTTCAAAATCAAGCACAAAAATTCCACAGCCTACAGACCTCAGATGAATGGAGCCGTAGAAGCCGCCAATAAAAACAATAAGAAGATACTAAGAAAAATGGTAGAGAACCACAAACAGTGGCATGAAAAGTTACTCTTCGCTTTTTTGGGATACCGCACCACGGTTCTCACATCAATCGGGGCAACTCCCTACATGTTGTTTTATGGTACTGAGGCTGTCATTCCAGCCGAGGTGGAGATTCCTTCTTTAAGAGTCATACATGAAGCTGAACTTAGCGATGCAGAGTGGATAAGGAGTCGTTATGAACAATTGGCCCTTATCAATGGAAAGAGGATGAACGCAGTATGTCATGGCCAACTTTATCAGAATAGAATGTCCAGAGCTTTCAACAAAAGGGTCAAACCAAGACAGTTCGCAGCAAGGCAGCTGGTATTGAAGAAGATCTTCCAACATTAAGATGAAGCCAAAGGGAAATTCTCTCCCAATTGGAAAGGTCCATACATGGTTCACAGAGTACTAACAGAATGAGAAATCATACTTGCATAAATGGACGGAGAAGTCTGGCCAAAACCGATCAATTCAGATGTAGTCAAGAGATACTATGCTTAGATACTTTACATTTCCTCATTTGATGTAATTGAACTATGCTTGACCTGATTCCCATTTTAGAGGGGATACGCAGGAAGCCATAAGGGTTCTGTCATATCTTAATAAAATTTCCATTTTCCCCTAAGCTTAGAAACTCGGGCAGAATTTTGAGGAAGACCCTCAAAATTCCGGAGCAAATCCAGCGAATGCCATCGCATGCCAGAAATCAGTAATCAGTTAAGAAACTAGGGCAGAATTTTGAGAAGGATTCTCAAAACTCTGAAGAAGATTCAGCAAGGCCTACTATCCGCAAACAGTCAAAAGATCATCCACCAAACTGGGGCAGAATTTTGAGAAGGACCCTCAAAATTCCAATATAAGAGAGTTGCAATGCCTTTGAGATGTGTTACAGTCACTAATTCATCAAAATTACTTGATATATCAATACGTTTCTAAAACAACTCTATTTTATCAGATAATTGCATATTTTTGAAAACTCTATTTCCATAACAGTCAGGTATCACCCAGGAAAACTCGAAAGGGCTTTCAGAATGAAGCAAGCAACGCCAGCGGACAGAAGCACAAACCAACCTCCCCCCCCACAAAACTTACAACTTTTCTTTGAATGCAGGTACATTTGACATAACAATAGCACTCGCAAACATATATACACAAAGCAAATTTACTATCCAACCGGTAATCGGACACCGAATACATCTCCAGCTAAGACATATACTACTCTTATTTGCCACTAGCTCTTTGCATGGGACTAAGCCCTGTCCCCCATACTTGCATGAGGCTAATCCTTGCCTCCCTATTTGCATGAGTTTAATCCCTAACTCCATGGTTGCATGAGTCTAATCCTTGACTTCTTACTTGCATGAGGCTAATCTTTGCCTTCCTACTTGCATGAGTCTAATCCCTGACTCCATGTTTGCATGAGTCTAATCCCTGACTCCACATTTGCATGAGGCTAATCCTTGCCTCCATATCTGCATGAGTCTCATCCCTGACCTGACTCCATGTTTGCATGAGTCTAATCCCTGACTCCACATTTGTATGAGGCTAATCCTTGCCTTCATATATGCATGAGTCTAATCCCTGACTCCATGTTTGCATGAGTCTAATCCTTGACTCCACATTTGCATGAGGCTAATCCTTGCCTCCATATCTGCATGAGTCTAATCCTTGACTCCCTGAGGCTAATACCTGCCTTCCCATATTTGCATGAGGCTAATCCTTGCCTCCATATCTGCATGAGTCTAATCCTTGACTCCCTATCTGCATGAGTCTAATCCTTGACTCCCTATTTGCATGAGGCTAATCCTTACCTCCATATTTTCATGAGTCTAATCCTTGACTCCATACTTGCATGGGGCTAATACCTGCCTCCCTACTTGCATGAGTCTAATCCCTGACTTTATACTTGCATGAGGCTAATCCCTGTCTCCCTACTTGCATGAGTCTAATCCTTGACTCCATACTTGCATGAGGCTAATCCCTGCCTCCCTACTTGCATGAGTCTAATCCTTGGCTCCATACATGCATGAGGCTAATCCCTACCTCCCTACTTGTATGAGGCTAATCCTTGCCTCCATACCTGCATGAGGCTAATCCTTGCCTCCACATCCGCATGGGACTAAGAATTGTCCCTTTTTGCACAGATATTGCTCTATTTTACTATATATTTGTTTTAATCAGGCTAAGCCCTCCCGCCATTTCACAAGACTAATCATTGTCTTGATAACATCATGACTATTGCATATCATGGGCTGAAATATCGCCAATCTATCTGAAGGTGTCATAGTCTAAAGGCATCATCCTCATAGCCAGAAGACACCATGCCATGGCCCGAGGATCTCTCAAATTTGCATATCATTATTCAAAGGCGTCATTGTTACACCCCATATTTTTGTACATGAAAATACGCCATAAATAAATTAATGAGAGCCCGGAAGTGAGATGTCACGTCCTGTAGTATTACGTTGAATGGTGTTGTAGTTGATTCATATGAACTCAGAGGATTACGGTCATTTGTAAAGTTATAGTATAATTTACCTCGTGAATTTGGATCCTTGTTAGTATATACAAGGATATACCGAGTGAAAGTAAATTGTAGGAGTTGGCTAATTATTATATACTGAAGAATAGAAGTTGTGTAATTTAGAGAGTTAATTAGAATTTGTTATGATTTATTATATGACATATATGTACATGTTTTTATGCACAACTCATATTACTATCATTAAATATATTCAATAATTAATAGAGATTGGTTCAAGATGTTCATGTATATATATAGTCTTGTAAAAGTTTCTATTACCAAGTAAAGACAAGATTTGCCTCATCCACCGTCCAAGCTATTTTGTCCATACAAATTCATACTTATCAATAGTATCAATTATCCAAAGTTAAGGAACTCATTTCTAGGTAAGTTTTATGCACCATCTTATACAAATAGTGATAAGGTGACTTTGTCATTCAAGAGCTCCTCTCTAAGAAACATTACGGACAACCCCTTTATATAAGTTAATCATCTTGCAAATCCTCATTTTCGGGGGATGTTTTACTTGCACAAGCCTAGGAAGAATTCACTCTAGCTCATCTTCTTCTCCTTCTTCAAAGAACTAAGAAGTGAATTTTCTTGTGGTGTGATCAAGTTAAGGATCTAATTCTTCATTTATTAAGATTAAGGTGTTGAATGGACTTAGTTCATCGTTGTCATTGAGTGAAGTGGCAAAGGTATGTTAAGGCTATCCTTCTTTCTTTTGGCATGATTCATACTATATGAATGAAACGTGTAAATGCACAAATTCCATAAGTGACTCTACTCATAGAAGTAATATATATATATATCTATGTTCTTTAATTTTCATGTGTCATAATATTTTATCATCTATTCATGGGTCTCAGAAATATATGAAATTAAAAAGATGTTACTTTATGATATTGATCAAGAGGAAAAATGGTCTTATGACATTCCGAATGATTTTATTGACGTACTTTTCATGTATTGCATTCATGCGCATTGACCCATGACCAGATGGCGTTATATACGCGTATATATGTAAATATATGTATATGGGATATGGGAAAAAGTTACGGCGTTATATACGCACCACCACCTGATCAGCTAGTATATGATGATGATGTTGCCCATAGTGGCTGAAATATGATTCAAACGGCGTTATATATGCGTATATGGGTATGTATTCAAATGGCGTTATATACGCATATATATGTATGTATTCAAACGGCGTTATATATGCGTATATATGTATATATATATATATATATGTATATGGGATATGGGAAATGTTATGGTGTTATATACGCACCACCACCTAATCAGCTGATATACGATGATGATTTTGCCCACAGTGGCCGATATGATATGATGGGATGCCCCTCAGAGGCTGATAATGTTTGAAATATGTACCTATGCATTACATGACATTCATACACATATGCATAACGCTAAAAGTAATTTATGATTTACAAAGTTATTCAGACTTACAGGTTGAGTCATGTACTCTATATGTCTTCTATGTCTCTTATGTATTTATTTACGTGCCTTACATACTCGGTACATTATTCGTACTGACGTCCCTTTTGCCTGGGGATGCTACGTTTCATGCCCGCAGGTCCCGATAGACAGGTCGAGAGCCCTCCAAGTAGGCTATCAGCTCAGCAGAAAATGTTGGTGCGCTCCATTTGCTTCGGAGTTGCTTATTTGGTTAGTATGATTTAGACGTGTATTGTTTGGTATGGCAGGACTCTATCCCTACCATTATGACATTTATGTATTCTTAGAGGCTTGTAGACATATGTCGTGTATGTGAAAGATTGTACGGCCTTGTCGGCCTATGTTTTGAGTTTTTAAATGATTATGTTGGCCTACTAGGCTCGTATGTCACGTGTATATGATGATGTAATAAGAAAGATACGTTACGTTGGTGCTCGGTTGAGTAAGGTAACAGGTTCCCATCGCGACCCATCGGATTGGGTCATGACAAAAGTGATATCAGAGCAGTTCTTTCCTAGGGATGTCTACAAGCCGTGTCTAGTAGAGTCTTGTTTATGGGTGTGTCGTGCACCACACTTATAAGCAGGAGGCTATAGGGCATTTAGGATTGTCACTCTTTCTTCTTACTCTAGATCATGTGGTAGAGCTCACTTATAAGAATTCAAGTCCCGAAATTCTATTTTATTCATAATAAGACTATTTCTACATCCGAAAGAAGGTTCGAAAGAGAGATAGTTGTGGAAGAGCTGAGTCAGAGGAATTTGATTTTTGTATGATCCCTACGATTTGTAAATATGAGGTCTTTAGCACATCATGGGTGTACTGAAAGGTATAAGCTTCCATGTAAGAAGTCTTAAGGCAAGAATGCCTATCCATCTTTATGGTAAAGGACAATAAGAGATTAAGAAGATAAGTACAAGTTTCAGCAAGTAAAAGGAGCAAGGCGAAAAAGGGTACGAGGTACCTAGTTAATGAATGTTAACAATGTTTATAATTGAGGCAGATGAACATAAGCTTTTTTTTTCAATAGTAATAGAGGTATATACAATTGGTCGCACCCCTTACAGATATGCCCTATGGGGGTTAACAAAAGTAGTACAAGAAGATATGATGGATGATTTAATTGTGTCAGTTGACATTTCCGAAGGATATTGCAAATGTGTTAATAGATCTCTTTATGAGACACCCATATGGTGCACTCTATAATATTGCAGCCAGATATGGGTACTACAAAGACATGCACTATAATCCTTGAAGGGATAAATATTACCTTAGTGTGGCTCCCCTAGTAACGCGGAAACATTTAAGCAACTTGAAGAGTCACTGGATGGAGCAAAGGGAAGCTAAAAGCAAAAGAATGCCTTGTTCAAGTTTTCAGAATAAACTAATAGGCATAAATGTTAGCGGGAAATAAGAAAAGAGTTAATGAAGCATTATGAGTAAGATGTGGTACATGGATGACAACGGTAGATTAAAAGATGACAATATTACAAAATCTATAATCAAGTGAAGGAAGAGACGAGAGGTGATAGGCCTTAGGACAACAAAAGAGTATAGGCCATACAGTCATATCCTCATTTCGAGAAATAAGTCCGTGACTCCAATGCTACTACCAGAGTGTAGAGTTAATCCCCAGAGTAATAGAAATCAGTATGGGCTGGTAAATAAGATAAATTATATATGAATTAGGGATCTAATGATTGGAAAGTACTCAGCATCATGGTAATTTTAGATTTCGTTTCGGCGGTAATAGATTGGACCACATAAGGAGATTCATGATGAATTCGGAGAATGGTCATTCAGGGAGACGATTCCCTAGAGCAAGTAATGTGAGCAAAGTTAAGCTTAAGAGACTGTATGTTTGCGAGTAAGGGAATTTGTCATCCTTGGTATAGAAGGATTGCCGAGAGGCAAGTAAGGATCATTGATGTTGAAAAATGATGCCAAAGATAAAGAGGAAAAACATCTATCGGTAGATCCTCATAGCTTCAGCTTTTAGTATACCCCTAAAGGGTGGAATATGGAGTAATGTGGCATTAAGTCAGAATTAAGTAGTTCTAGTGACTATGGAATGGTAAGGGAAGAATGCGATAAATGAAAGAGGAATGAGATGACACTTATCCAAATCTTAAAAATACACTACGATTCAAGAATATTGTGCAAGCACGACGTCAAGAAGAGGAAGTAAAGGTTCCTGCCAAAACTGTTATTAATAAATTAGGAGCCAGTGCAAGACATAAGTTAAAACAAAGTAAATAACCCAAGAAAGATTACGAGGAATATTAATATGAGAATGGACGAACGAACAGTTAGTAATTGGTCGGGGAGATCTCAGTTATGGCTAAACAGGAGGTTACAGACGAGTCATCATATTAGAACCCAACATGGAGAATTCTGCCTCGGAGAATATCATTATATTACTTGAGATATATTCAAACAAGAGACGAGGTAGTTAAAGGTACCGTATGAGTGTTACAGGGATAAAAGAAAGTGCCACGGGGAAGGCAGTCAAAATATCAGTTCAGAAGCAACCATACAAGCACAAGGACATGGAAGTAAGCAACTACAGATGATTATAGGCAAGTAAAGACATAAAAAAAAGGTCCGTAATAAGCTCACAGCTTTATGAGAGTCAAGGGTTCTACCTAAATACTATAACGAAAGACTAGTTAAGGAGATAAGAAAGAAGGCTTCAACCCAAGCACAACGACCTAAAGAGGAAATGGTCGTGTAACAACAATCTCGTAACAACATTGTAAGCATTCCAAAGGAAAATGGCACCTACCGTGGCTAATGAACGGGGAGTAAGAATTAAAAGTAATATTTGAGACCATATGAGTTATATGAAAATTCTGGAAAGTGTAGGCACTAAGATAAGCTAAGTATGGATGCAACAAGGGGCAGAAAAACCAGGAAAAGTAATAGCTTACGTTGAAAGAAAGCTAAGACGGAACGAAAGAATTATTTGATCAATGATCCAGAGTTAGTATGTTATGGACACACTCAAGATTTTGGAACATTATCCAAGCAGCATATTTGTTGACAATCATACAACCATAGAAGACTCCGGTATAAGTTAAAAGAAAGAATTAAGCCCAGGGCATAGACAAAGGATTGAATTATTAGAATATTCTATCAAGGATATTCCATAACGCCCACGAAAGGCTAAAGTAATAACTAATACCATGAGCCGCAATTTGGAAGATAACTTAAGCCAATATAAAGGCCGATTAGAAGAAGGAGGAAACTAAAGAGTTACATCAATGAAGTAAATCGGGAATCTGATTATTGGACCCAGAAATTGTAGAAATCGTGATTAAGAAAATTGCAGGATCACTCTCAATATCAGACGTTCAAGAGAAATAACACAACAACCATAATCTATAATGGCTCTACAAGGAAGCCAGTTAGAAGAAGTACTAGCCTCATAAGAAGTCAGTACGAAGCTCCCACCGGATTGTGTATGTACCAGAGGTGCGAGTATTATAATAGAGCTTCAAATTATGGATGTGAATTATACCTATATGGAGGGAAGGTCATGAAAGAGATAGAAGATACGATGCGAAATGTTAAGGTAAGTAAGGTAAAAGTAAACAACGTACGAGATACTCAAAGGTAGAAGATCATGAATAATCCATACTTCGGATACAAGTCTATAAGAGCTGGGATTCAATATCCAGGAATGATAGCAGCGGCGTCAGTAGCATATCTTCCAGCCTATGATCTTGGTATTGAAAAGCCCGATTATGAGAGTAAATGATAGTTAGAGACGATGTGATGTCTCGCTTGATTCTCCAGAACAACATAAAAAACTATATGGTGCAAGCAAGTTAAAGGAAGGCCGCGGATAGAATAAATAGACATGTATAGGTCCCAAGCTAAAGTATAGTAGAACAACAAATTTTAACGAAACATGAGTAAAGATGTGGAAAGGCAAGTGAAAGGGTGACGAGAACGGATAAGTCCTCGGGATTGAAACCCATGGTTTCTCTAAGTTATAGAAAGCTTAGTATAGCCTGAATGAATTCAAAGGAGTCTAAGACTAGTAGCATTTAGAAAAGATAGAATGATGCCCTGATAGTACAATGAGGGTGCAATTTTGATGGATAAAGGATGACGTTTAGGCCTTCGAGTGAGTAATGATTTGAAGAGTATTTCTTACGAGATTAAAATACCTACATAAGTGAATCACATTGGGATGCTATAAAATACGGTCATTGAAGTATAGTATCACCCCTAAGTGGATCAGGAAAATCACTTCAAATATTCCTCGATGGAACGTAAAGCCTTAGTGGCAAGGTATGACGTAAGAAGTTTCAAGTTATCAGTGGTATATTGTAGATTAATATTGAGGGGAATCAACAATGGATGGACAAAAGTCACAAAGTATGAGATAGGATTAGGCCATCATTCTTAAGACGAATAATAATGAAGGAGCATTGAAGGACTGAGATTTATACCTAAAGGATAGGCAACAAAAGTAACCTAGGATTTGGTAGCAGACCTCAGTAACAAGAAGTCGAGATAAGAATTATGGTATAGTATGACCTATGTAGATGTAGTAAAGTCATACGAATGGATAACCACATCTATAGAATAAGATATAGCAATATTCGTAAGTTCGACAAAAAAAAGGGGGGAGCAAAGAACTTCAGGATTGGCTAAAAACTGGAGGAAAAGGAAAGGAGAGTCGCATAGGCACACTTAAAAGGTCAGTATCGTAGAAGCTGCATGATGGAAAGTAGCAACGGTTACGATATTAAAAGGAATTCGATCACAAGTCATGGCATGGGAAAGAGGCCTAAAGGGGGGAATGACCTGGCCTTTGGACTTATTCACACGACAGTTGCCTAAATGGCAAAAGGACTACTAAAGTATTCGCAAGAGCTATGGGATATGAGAACGATAAGCGCATCAGTCAACATTCGAGGACGAATGTTCCAAAGGGGGAATGATGTTACACCCCATATTTTCGTACATGAAAATACGCCATAAATAAATTAATGAGAGCCCGGAAGTGAGATATCACGTCCTGTAGTATTACGTTGAATAGTGTTGTAGTTGATCTGTATGAACTCGGAGGATTACGGTCATTCGTAAAGTTATAGTATAATTTACCTCGTGAATTTGGATCCTTGTTAGTATATACAAGGATATACCAAGTGAAAGTAAATTGTAGGAGTTGGCTAATTATTATATACTGAAGAATAGAAGTTGTGTAATTTAGAGAGTTAATTAGAATTTGTTATGATTTATTATATGACATATATGTACATGTTTTTATGCACAACTCATATTACTATCATTAAATATATTCAATAATTATTAGAGATAGGTTCAAAATGTTCATGTATATATATAGTTTTGTAAAAGTTTCTATTACCAAGTAAAGACAAGATTTGCATCATCCACTGTCCAAGCTATTTTGTCCATACAAATTCATACTTATCAATAGTATCAATTATCCAAAGTTAAGGAACTCATTTCTAGGTAAGTTTTATCCACCATCTTATACAAATAGTGATAAGGTGACTTTGTCATTCAAGAGCTCCTCTCTAAGAAACATTACGGCCAACCCCTTTATATAAGTTAATCATCTTGCAAATCCTCATTTTCGGGAGATGTTTTACTTGCACAAGCCTAGGAAGAATTCACTCTAGCTCATCTTCTTCTCCTTCTTCAAAGAACTAAGAAGTGAATTTTCTTGTGGTGTGAGCAAGCTAAGGATCTAATTCTTCATTTATTAAGATTAAGGTGTTGAATGGACTGAGTTCATCGTTGTCATTGAGTGAAGCGACAAAGGTATGTTAAGGCTATCCTTCTTTATTTTGGCATGATTCATACGATATGAACGAAACGTGCAAATGCACAAATTCCATAAGTGACTCTACTCATAGAAGTAATATAAATATCTATGTTCTTTAATTTCCATGTGTCATAATATTTTATCATTTGTTCATGGGTCTCAAAAATATACGAAGGTTAAAAAGATGTTACTTTATGATATTGCTCAAGAGGCAAAATGGTCTTATGACATTCCGAATGATTTTATTGACGTACTTTTCACGCATTGCATTCATGCGCATTGACCCATGACCAGATGGCGTTATATACGCGTATATATGTAAATATATGTATATGGGATATGGGAAAGGTTATGATGTTATATACGCACCACCACCTTATCAGCTGGTATACGATGATGATTTTGCCCACAGTGGCCGATATGATGTGATGGGATGCCCCTCGGAGGCTGATGATGTTTGAAACATGTACCTATGCACGACATGACATTCATACACATATGCATAATGCTAAAAGTAATTTATGATTTACAAAGTTATTCAGACTTACAGGTTGAGTCATGTACTCTATATGTCTTCCATGTCTCTTGTGTATTTAGTTATGTGCCTTACATACTTGGTACATTATTCGTATTGACATCCCTTTTGCCTGGGGACGCTGTGTTTCATGCCCGCAGGTCCCGATAGACAGGTCGAGAGCCCTCTAAGTAGAATATCAGCTCAGCAGAAGATGTTGGTGCGCTCCATTTGCTTCAGAGTTGCTTGTTTAGTTAGTATGATTTAGACGTGTATTGTTTGGTATGGCGGGACTCTATACCGACCATTATGACATTTATGTATTCTTAGAGGCTTGTAGACATATGTTGTGTATGTGAAAGATTGTACGGCCTTGTAAGCCTATGTTTTGAGTTTATAAATGATTATGTTGGCCTACTAGGCTCGTATGTCACGTGTATATGATGATGTAATAAGAAATATACATTATGTTGGTGCTCGGTTGAATAAGGTACCGGGTGCCCGTCACGACCCATTGGTTTGGGTCGTGACAGTCATGGTTTGGAGGCACCATTATCATGGCCCGAGAACATCATTTCATGGCTTGTGGATCCCTCACTAAACAATTCATGTCCTAGGACGTCATGGTCCAAGGACGTCATCTTTAACCGTCCAAAGACAACCTCCATGGTCCAAAGGGAATCTACATCGTGTTTAAATTTTTGCAAATATGTTTGTAGCATCTTTTATCTTTAGGTAACCAGTAAGCAATCGTTATCCTAGCAGGAGCGATCTCACTCCAGTTCCTTCAACTATCCCGAGCTTTAACCGCTCACCGTAGCCACTTCGGCATCGCGTGTCCGTTCTTGCAATAATTTCATCGGCATATTCCGCAGATGGATCCAGAACTACACATGGCCTAATTCTTGTAAAACCAGAGATATGTAGGTAGTTCAAAGACCAGAGTCCGGCCTCTATCTTTCAAAACATCCCATCCGGTCAAAATTTACCATCATTTCTTTACCCGAAAACTCTTTCATCCTTCCCGGGTAAAGAGGGGCAGCTGTTGATACCCAATTTTTCTATATATTTTTTATATGCATAAATACTTCAAAATAGCATATATATGCATATATAAGCATGCATAAGGTTTTTATAATTTTCCTATAATTTTAAAGATTTTAAATTGATTCATTTCCTTCCCTTTTACTCATAAAATCCCCAAGAATTATCCCTCAAATTATTGTTGGGGTGATTTAGTCATTTAAATTCTATAGTTATGCAAAATATTGTTAAAATATTTTTTGTGCATTTTTATAATTGCATTTTACATTTTAAAGCTAAATTTCATATAATTGTAATATTAGCCTTATTAATGTATAATTATATTTATATGCATAAAATTGATCTTCAGAAATTATCTATTATTTATTATAAATTATATAGGGATAAATTGGCAATTTAAAATGTAGCCAGATTTGCATTTCAATTTTAGCCCAATTTTAACCCAACCCCAGCCCAATTACTAATCAGATTACCCGACCCAAACCCTGAACCCGCCTACCCAGCACCAATTAAATCCTGGCTGTAGATCTGAGAGATCAACGACCCGTATTAATTCTTTCCTTTTTTAATCCTAAATGACCCTAACCCTATCTCATTCTCCCAAACCCGCCGCCTATGTATTCTCTCATCTCCTCTCCTCTCTCAGTAACTCAACCTAACCCTAGCCCCTTTAATCGCCGACCTCTCTTCTCCAGTCTTCTTCGGTGATCTCCCATCAATTCCTAAGCCTCCAATGGCTCCTCTAATGTCATTCTTGCCTTCTCTAAGGTCTTCAAGGGCCCAGGGCCACGCGGACTTGCATCTAGGGTTTGTCATTTTGTCTGTTCTTGGCTACTTCAGTGTGATTTTGAGCTAAATCATATTGTGCTTGTTACGATCCTCGGGATTCTAGACAGGTTCTTTAGTCTCTATTTGGGTTTCTTCTAAAACCCTAATTTTTGCCTACATCTCCTAGATCTGTACAAATTTAAAACGATTTGAGTTTGTTTCCTTGATGTTTTACACTGTCCTTGGAACTCTTTACAAGAATCATCGATTTCAAAGTGTTTTCACCTTCTTCTAAAATTAAGGTTTTCGGAACTTCTTCTAAAACTTTGTTAAACTGATTCTTTATGTTTAAACTTCTATCTCTTGCATATTTTGACTGATTCTATGATTTTACTACCTTTTCAACTCGCCTATGTTGAAAGCCCTAATTTTATAGATTTCTTCATTTGGTTTTGTGTATTAGCATGACTGCTCGTTTCTTGTTTGAGTTTCTGTGACTATCATACTTCGAATATGTTCTTACTGAGTTTTTTAGCCTAACTTATATCACCTCTATGTGTTTGTGTTCATCTTGACTGGTCAATACTTGCCTCTTTGCTTTCTATGCTTTGTTTCTGCTATCTCACTCTTTTTATATGCTAAAACTCTCTCTTTGATTGACTCTGAACTCTTTGTTTCTGGGCTTGATTTGAAAAACTTTCCTTTAGACTTTCGATTTTCCTGTTTAAACTTGGGAACCCATGTTACTCTCCTTAAATCAGTAATTTTGAATCCTTGATTCCATGATTTACTATATGCTGATTTTCGATTATTTCCATATTTTGCAACTTTATTTGTTTTCTTACCTTATTTGGTTAACCGAGTATTTTACTGATTCTTCATTAGTTGTTTCCTTAATTAAACCCCTATGTACTTACCCCTAATTGTCTATTTTATAACTTATACTCTACTTGATTTCTTTCCTTAATCATTTCTGCCTATTACCATTGGTTGATTACCCCTTAATTGGAGGGGTACTTGTATTGATTTGATTCTGATTAATACTTGGTTCCATAATTACTATACTATTATGATTCTTACCTTATTTTAATTCAAATTTCGTATATATATATATATATATATATATATATATATATATATATATATATATATATACACACACTCTCTCTCATTAGCCCAAACACATGAACACATTGGTTCAAAACTCACTCTCTCACACACAAAAACTCTCTTCTGCTCTCTTTTCTATGGTTACTTGCTATTATTCTAAGTCAGCCGGCTGCAAGCCAAGGCTGATTACTCTACTCTCTTGCTCCTTACTTTGTGTTTACTACCTGCATTACAAGTATGTTCCAATTTTAATTCAAGTCCCAAAAACAATGTGCTTCTCCTATTACTTCAATTTGTCATGTTTCTAATATGCGTTTACCTATAGTTTTGTTGTTTAACCTGCAATTAGCATGTCTACTTTATCGTCTTCTGTACTGCATGCTATATACCCCTTAGGATCCCCTTCTAGTATGTCTTAATGTGTTTGTGTTCCCCTGATCCCTGGCATGTCCCATTCCTGTGTAAAGTAATTGGCTATCCAAAGCTTCTTGATCATGTATTAATAGTTCATGCTATACTTTAAAAAGCCTTGACCCCCTTTTGAGGGTCCCTCTGGTTTTGTACCTATGTGTATGTATGTTTACTATATGCCCTATGTTTATCCCAAATCCCCATTACCCCCTAAGTGGATGTGTGCACCTGTCTGACTTCATGTATTGAAGTGTTTCTTCTAGTTCTGTATTTTGGCTTGGTTGATTGTTGATCACTTACCCGTTTAAAATTGTATTATTCAGTAACCCCTATGTGTTTCACAAAACCATTTCAAACAAACCTCCTTTTTAATATTGTTTCCCTACTGAAACCTTTCAAATTGTGTGAAGCACTCTCACTCTACTCCTAAGTCAATAGGTTCTGCCCCCTCCAGTATGTGTACTGCCTTAGGATCCTCTTGAGAACCCTCTGAACTCTGGCATACTGAGGCTGGCCATTCCACACTACACTTACTTAATTTGGTTACCAAGTCTAGGTGTAAGCATTGCCCGGAATCCTTGAGATCCTTAGGGAACTTTGATGCACCTAGACAATGATATTGTCTATGGAATTTGGGCATTTGAGGCTATTGGAGGCTTTTGGAATCTGGGCCTATTTGTAGGCTCCCTATAGAATAACTTCTTATTTTTCTTATCTACCTATGTAATTCATTCATATGATCTGTAATTATTTGTAAACGAATATTGGGGTAACTAGTGAAAAAGGGCGGGTAGTTATATGTTTGTGGGGTAATACGGGTAGAAACCATACCTATAGGACTTTATATTTTGCTATGTTTGCCTTTATAAGTAGAAACCATGCCTATAGGACTTTTATATCTTGTATGTTTGTCTTACCATGTTAGAAATCATGCATATAGATTTCAAGCGGTTCCAATAATAGAAATCATGTTATAGGTCTTAAAATCAACTTCACAAGTAGATGTCATGCCTATAGGATATAATCCAATCCAGCTTCTGTTATAACAACTGTTTGCATGTGTTTTTTTTCATTTGTCATCATGCCTGCAAAGTTTCGAAAATCAGTTTTAAACAACTAGATATCATGCCTATAAGGAACACCACCATAAATTCTGCCTATAGATTCAAACCAGTTTAGTTGAAGTAAATCAATCCAGTTCACGATTAGTTCACTTCGAAATTGGTTTGATTAATGGTTTATTTTCCCTGAAACAAGTTCATTCAAAAACTGCCTTAATCTATCATTAGACAGCATGCCTATAGGGATTCAAGATTTTGTTTTAAAATCTGCCTTGTCATACTATAAAACGTAGTTACCAGTATTCCGCGTAGGCAAGCCTATAGGGCGTTTTCAAAATCTTGCAACTTTGAAACTGTTTTTGTTAGTTAATGTCGTTCTGATCTTGGCTTTAAAAAAATCAATAGGAAATCGATAGGGTCATTACTTCTGAGTTTATAAAATAAACGGCCTATCTTCTATGTCTTGATATTCACTTAGACATCATGCCTTAGGACACTGTTTAACAAAAGGCCTTTATTTGTGTTTGAGTCGTGCTGCTTATGTGTATTGTTTGAGGAGGTAAACTTGAGCGTCTAGTTTCTCCCTCTTATCTTATGTGCTAAAAGTCCTAATTGTTCTTACCTGTCGCCTTAGTATTTTCACCTTTAAAATCTTAGGGGTCTGCTTAGAACTACCTATAGGTAGAGGTCCTAAAATTCCTTCAGAACCATTAAGAAGGGACGGGTAACAGCACGCAATAGAGATCGCTGACCAACACTAGTTTTAATGACCACTAAAGGGGTGGGAAGGGTAGATATGGGATATGATGACTACACGCTAATGTTACATGTAGCCCCTCATTGAGGAGTGTTTACCGGACATTGTGTGGGATGATCCTATAGGCTAACCAACCTAGGACTCTTCCTTTTCCAAAAATCCCTTTTTGTTTAAAACTTTGTTTCATACAACTTGTTCAAAATCTTTATCTTATCATTTGAGTTATACAACGTGCTTTACTTGCAACCTATTTGATTCAATTATTTATTTGTTAATGGACTACATCGTAAATATAAGTTCGGTCGGGATCCACAGTTGTGGACCGAGAGGGGTGCCTAACACCTTCCCCTCAAGGTCATTTCGAGCCCTTACCCTAATTTCTAGTAATACAAACCAATCCAAGAGTTAATCACTCTAGGTGCCCTAATGCACCATAACTCGTTAGGTGACGACTATTCAAATACCCAATTCCCAAAAAGAAATGAGTTATTACCCCCCCCTCCCATGAATGTCGGAACCCGGACTTCTCTCTAAACTGAAGGAAAAAAGGGGGCGCGTCAGCGCTTCCAATATCAGAATACCATATGGAGCTATTCCCAAACTCAGAATCCCAAACGGACAACGATAACACTGAAATACACTTCAACCCAAATTTATAAAATTCTTCCAAAATGCTAACTTCCACAATAGGCGTCGAAATGCTCCTGGGTCATCTAAAACTCGATCCAGGCATATGCCCAAGTCCGAAATTATCATACAAACCTGCTGAAACTTTTAAATCCCGATTCCGAGGTCGTTTACTCAAAAATCAAATCTTAGTCGATTCTTCTAACTTAAAGCTTTCGAAATGAGAATTGTTTTCCAAATCCAATCCAAACTTCCCAAAATTCAATTCCGACCACGCGTACAAGTCATAATACCTGAAGTGAAGTTGCTCATGGCCTCAAACTGCTGAACGACGCACTAGAGCTCAAAACGACCAGTCGGGTCGTTACATTCTCTCCCTCTTAAACATACGTTTGTCCCCAAACGTGCCAAGAACTGCGCTGGAGCTATCCGAAATCAGTGGTCAACACCTCGTGCACCTACCCGTGTTACCACAACTCAGTTGAGAACATTAGCTCGATCAATTCTGAAGATATTCTCTTTTATTCAAGCAAATAAGCTTAGAGCCCAATTCCAACATCCGGAATTCTCTGCCAGGCCTTCTTCCAATATACGAACACCGCATCAATCACCACACGATGCACCGATACATGATTTCATACCTTTGCTGAATTCACACTATGCACTGCATAACTCACATGACCATAATTACATCCTCTGATAATAATAGCCGAAATTTCACGAATCTGATGCTCCCAATGCACCTCAAACCATATATAAGTCTTGTCTCAACTTTCACAATACCTCCTCGACGGAAATGATGTGTAGAAATTCATAACCAACTGCCGAGTCAACAAATCATTGAGTCTATACTCCTGACAAGAACCATTACCTCATTCTGAACCAAATAATGGTATTTGCTCTTTAATATACTTCATATAATCTAATTGCACTGATCCTAGATCCAATAATCTCATCTCACCCAGGACGATTTGTTCAGGCAACAGTCACCCCAGACATGACCAAAAGTCTCATATGATACCAGAATGTGCCAATAACCTACAAACTTGAATGTGGTACATAAGGAAAACGAACTCTGGAAGGGACTACTCAACTTACGCAACTAATTAGACAACCGAAAGGGTGTTGTAACCCTTCCTTAGAAAATGGAAAACAAAACACACAAAATAGATGTATGGGACTATACTCAACATCACACTATTGCGGTGTGCAGCCCGATCCAAACAATATACCCGTGGCGGCGTGCCATCCGATCCACACATAAAATTCATATAAGGAGATACTTACCGAGCTAAATTGCTCATTACTTGTAAAAAATTCTGAATATCGGCCACAAGCACGCTAAGTGCATAATACCATCCCAGGGAGACTGACAGCGCTATACGCTACAAAACTCAAGCACAACTAAGGTGCGATATATGATCTGAATCTCGAGAGCCATCCTTCTCACATAACACCATCGCTACGCGGAACCTAAACACATATGAAATTTATCAAGCCGTTTCACAACTCACACGGCACAATATAATATTACATGAAATAGCCAACGGTGAAATAACATCCAACACCTGAATAATCCTCCAGGAGGAGCGCCATGCTGAAATGAACACATCTAGCCTGATATAGAGCCCATATTCATATTTAAATTCATTCACAAACCTCAAACTGATTCTAATCGCACTTTACTAGGCTAATATATTTCAAGGGTTCATAATAACCCCTTATTCTCATAACTCACAAGAACAACCATCATAATCGGAGCAAACTTCCACAATCCACAACCTAAGGAATCGAGTGCCATCCAGGCATAAATTCTCAAATTACCGTTATTACCACAATATTCATGTGAGCACGTGATTTTTGCCTTATGAAAAACTACTCCAAAATAAATCAAAAGATAAAATAAATTTCTTTTACTGTGTAATTTTGTGAATTTACGTGGTGTTAAATACTTGTATTATGTTCATAAATGTTTACTTCGTCATAATGAAATGAAAATTAAAATAAAATACATGTTGAATGCATATAGGATTTAATTATGCATTTGAAAGATAATTTAAATAAAATCACAAAAAATATGCATTCGTTCTATTTTTAAATGTGTCAATGTTTTATCTACGTGTTAATGGTTATTAAAAGATAATTAGTATTATTGTAATGATAATTTTGTTTTTATAATTTTTGATTAGGATTTTATTAATTAATAATAAAATAAAAATATAAGTTAGAACATGAACCTGGATTAAAATCCAGGCCCAAACGAAATGAATCCCACAGTCCAGTCCAACATCCCCCTGTCCGGTCCAATTCGAACAAGCCTAAACGACGTCGCATGAGGTACCTCAAATCTGAGCCGTTGATTCATTGCAATCAAACGGTCCAGTTCAGCCCTTGCATAAATAAAACGACGACGTTTAGGGCAACTAGATCTGAACCGTTCATCCATTTTGATCCCACGGTCTTAAAAAACTCACTCAAACCCGATCCATTTCAACCCCGGGTTGACCCTTTCCCCAACTTAAATCAAACGATGTCGTTTTGATAAGTGGATTGATCCTGGCCCTTCATCTTACTTTATCGGACGGACAATATCAATCCACCCACCCCTATATAAGTCCCAAGCCCTTACCCCGGCGGCATCAACGCCGCCGGTCACCAAAATAACACCCTAGAATCCCCTGAACATCCTCTACACAGATCTAACATTGGTTTCCTTCGAATCAGGCCCCAACTCTTCGAATCTTAAATCGAAGGTTGGCCTGAAAACCTTATCCTTTCCAATGGCTTCCAAAATAACACCATAGTACCTCCTAGCATGCCTTGTTAGGGATCTGAAGTTTGTTTGGCTCGAATCAGTTCCGAGCTTCTCGAATCTTCTTTTGAAGATTCGGACCAAACAAGAACAAACTCAGATCCGTTTTAAGTTGACACCAAATGACCCCTAGGCTACCCTCACCCTTGTATCATATTTGGTTCTCCTCGAATCTGACCAGAAATGGTTAAATCCCAAATCGAACTTTCAAGAACCCTAAAAATACTAGACTTTTGGATTCTGTCTAGATTGAATAAAGATTGAGGTTTAATCGACCTTAGTCGAAGTATTTTCAGTGGAAAATACTTCGACTAAGGTCTGTTTGATTTCAAACAAATCCGAAGCCAAGTTGAGTTCGAGTCTGATTAAAATTCAGAGGTACTTTTCTATTTCTGTTTGTGTATTCTGTATGTATTTTCGTTTGTTTTAATAACTTGTTAATTTCTCATATTTTGTTTTGATTAATTCTGTCATCTTTGTCTCATGCCCGTCTTATGATCAAAATATGAAATTATTTCTGTTGGTTGTGATTGTTTACAATGTGTGTAATCGACTCGATTAAGTTCGTCGATTAGTTATATTACGAATTTTCATTTCTGAAAATGCTGACTGAAACAGTCTGCTTCTATTGTTTTAGACTGATTATGGACAAATGTTGTAAATAGTCAACTGATTAATACTCGTCAATTAAATCATGTTTGTTTGTGAATCAGTGAATTCAAATGTATGTTGTATATGTTGTTTTCTGAACAGGGCATTGTCAGTATATTGACAATGCTCCTGTGTATGTTTGATCTTAGTTCAATTTGAAGATCAGTTTGAATTATTATGCTGAACTCAGTGTAATATTGTTGTAATGTCAAGTTTGAATTCAAGTTTACAAATGTTGATTGGATATAATTGTGTTAGGGGGTTACATTCTTAGTCAGGATTCAGTCCAAACTTTAGGATTGGTTTGTAGCTGTTGTAAATCAGATTAATAATCAGGCTTATACAGATTTTAAAATCTGTATTGTTAAGATGCTGAATTTAAGGCAGTAATACCAGTAGAAAACAGTAAATCTGGACATTTCTGGGATAAAACAATGAGGATAATATGTTAATAGCAATGTGCTGAAAGTGAAAAGTTAGTGGCTATTATTTAAAGTGATAATGGGAAACAAAGAGTAATGGGGCTGCTGAAAAAAAAACAGGATAAATAGCACTTAGTTTTAAATTATTCAAAAGTAGTTTTAATGGAAAAACTTTCTGATTTTAAAGGAGAAAAGGGTCCATCCAGCACTAATTTGTATAGGACCAGCCCTGTATAAATACAGGGAGCTGGACAGACTTTAGAGGGCAGATTTTTGGAAGAAGAAAAATCTGATTAAAGGAGAGAAAACAGAATTTAGGAGACTTTAAGAGTTTTCAGAGGGAGAGTTTTTTTTTTAGACAGAGAAGAGAGTTTAGAGAGACTTCATAACAGATTTTGAAAGAGAATTTAAGAAAAATACACCTAGAGTGAGATAAAAGAGAAAAATCCAGCAGAAAAATCAGATTCTTCTTGGAATCTGAAGAGGAAGAGGAAAAAGAAAAACAGAAACAGATATAGAAACAGAAAAGAAAATCAGAAACATACTTTTCTTTGGATCTGTCCGGGTCTATTTGTTTGATATTACTTGGATTAAATCTGAAAGTTTTCCCCAAAAATTCTGTTACTGTGCATCTGGGCTCCTCGGATCCTATTCTTGTTCAGACTTGCTGTGTTATCTGTACATTCTACTGATTTTGTTATTGCTGCTACTGCTGAAATTTACTTCTTCTACCTCCATTTTCAGGTACATGTCTTTTAAATTTTATGTTGGAAAGAGATTCAACATGACTAATCAATGAAGTTCGAATTGTAATTCTGTTTTCCATTCGTCCACGTTCATCAGTTTAAATTTCATTTTTTTCATGTTAGTTAATTAGTAGTGAATTCAATTTTATAGCTATGAGTTAATTGTCTTACTTTGAAATTCGTATAAAGCTTTGTAATAATGTTAGCCCTTCATCTCATTAGTTTAGTCATGTTTGAACTGTCAAGGTAGGAAACATGACATAAAGATTGGCCATTAACTAGGCCTTGTGACGTTGTTAGTTGAATAAAGAATAGCGTGAAAATGTCAAAACCATATAGCTAGTTTATTCTGATAATCTGATTTAGTTGTGGAAGGAATGATATAAGATGTACGTTCTTATGTGGCGTTATAACAGGTATCTATAGAACCATTAGTGGATGGTAAGTGGAGTTGTTATGGCTCACTATGATGTTAAAGTGTTATGAATGTTTTAGAGACACAAACTATGTCACATGTAAGGCAATATTATTAATCGATTTATAATTCCCTTTCTTGTCAATTTGATGCTTATTTACCATCTTAAATAAGTAATTAGGCCTATTAGATTAAAAGCGAGTATATGAGAATGAAACGAGATGTACAAGCATAAATTGTCATACTTTACATCAATAGTAATTAGAAATAGAATTTGCACTAAGTAAATAATGAAAATTCTTGGAAAATATTTCCTTCCTTTATGAATCATTCCTTTTCAGTTTCATATACAATTTATTCTTTGGCATACATATATATGTTGTATTTGCTAAAAATCAAATTTTTATCCTTTCACTGAGAATTTGAATAGTCTTGGGATGAACATAATTAATACTCGGGAATTATAGTCAACGGGCAATATTTAAAAATTGTGAATTTCTTTTAAAAGAATTTAAAGACATCCCTTGAATATGAATTTCTCAGTATTTTCATATAAAATGTGTATATACAACAAACAATTTGTGGAAAAATCCCTAATATCATTACAAATATTTTGCGCAATTAGGGATACGTTCGCGTACCTGATTATATTTTTAAAAGCAAAATTCGGATTATGCGTACGCGCAATTTCGAGCGAATATTTAATAAAAGGATTTTTTCAAAGGCGTTAATTAATTTCATAAAAACCCGAGATGTGCGGTTCACTATTTAAGAAAAACAAATATTCTTGATTCGACACAATTTCGAAAAAATGATTGTTTAATAAATATATTATCAAAAGTTATCGTGTACACGTACGCGTGACACAATTCCGCATTTTTAAATTTATAACACGAATATACGTACGCGTAATTCGATTCAAAGAAGGGTCCTCAATCACAATAAGTATAAGCGGTAGTAAAATCATGTAACATCAATATATTTAATAAAATCAAGATAATTAAGCCAATAATAAAAACAGTTAAGCGACCGTGCTAGAACCACGGAATTCGGAAATGCCTAACACCTTCTTCCGGATTAACAGAATTCCTTACTCAGGATTTCTGGTTCGCAGAATAATAAACAGAGTCATATTCTCCTCGATTCAGGGATTAAAATTGGTGACTTGGGACGCCTTAAAATTCCCAGGTGGCGACTCTGAAACAAATAAACAAATCCTGTTTCGACTGTCCTTCAATTGGAGAAAACTCCCCACGCGCCCCCGCGGGCACGGTAAAAAGGAGGTGCGACAGCTCTGGCGACTCTGCTGGGGAATTTAGTGTTACTGTAACCCAGAACCATTGGTTCAGGGTTTAAAGAATTTGAGCTTAAAATATCTGTGTTAATTGGCTTTATTCACTATATGATTTTCAACTGTTTATATGCTAATATGCTAAATGTTGCTTTTTACCGCTTTAATATTATTTGAATTGTGAATATATACAACTGCTACGAAACCCCCTTCTTTCTGAGTCTTCTGAATTTATGGTGTACACGTGCGCGTGACCCACCTTTCTGTTAAAGTCATACCAAATAAGACGGAGTTGGGACAAGTAACTAGGCCGGGCAGACTTTCGTGCTCCCGGTACGTTGCCCCCGCTTCGGCTCAAACTGTCTGTTTGGGTAAGCCAGGTTTAGAACAATCAACCTCAGGTTTTTCACTTAGAATAACTCAGCCATGTACCGGATCCCTAGTAGGAACGTATATTTGCATCATGTACATTTGGCCTTGGAGACTCAACACAGGGGTTGGGTCTGTCTAGGACAGGTGAACCCGAAATAAAAAGACCATCATGATGCATCCTACTTGCTACTTGTGCATTCATTTGCCTCGAACATGCTTGTTGACCATCTTAAATGAAATCATGGTGAAAAGAGAGGAATAAAATGGGTTGTTTTTTTTAAAAAAAAAATTCAAAAAAAAATAGTTTTAAATTTTGAAATAAAGGTATTTAATAAATAAAAATAAAAAAAATTCGAAAATGATTTTTTTTTAGTATAAATTTTCAAAAAATGAATTTTGACTTTATCAAAATTAAATTTCAGATACAAAATGAGCACCACACAAAGCCCTTCATCCACAAGTACGGAAGAATTTCTATGTCAGCTTCAAATGTGGTGGTATGATTTAGGCGAAGACGGTCAAAAATGGGTCGTCAAGCATTTGGGAAATCTCACGGACATTATGAAAGTTAAACCCCGTGATGATCTGATTGCGGCGTTAGTAACTTTCTGGGATCCTGTTCACAATGTTTTTCGTTTCTCTGACTTCGAGCTTACTCCTACATTAGAGGAGATAGCTGGCTATGTTGGTTTTGACGGAAGTTTAAGAAATCAAAGCTTGATATTCACAAAGGCTCCTTCGGTACATCGATTCTTCGGTCTTCTGAACATCAGCAGTCAAATCAGGAAAAGCAATGTCATCAATGGATGTTGTTCCTTCAACTTTTTGTATTCAAGGTTCGGAAAGTCAGATGGGTTCGAAATTCATGAGAAAGGCCTTACTAATAAGCAAAACAAAGACACTTGGCAGATGCACCGTCGATTTGCTTTCATGGTGGCTTTTCTAGGAGTCATGGTCTTCCCAAATAAAGAGCGAACAATTGATATTCGCACCGCAAAAGTTGTGCAAATCCTCACCACTAAAGAAAATCACACCCTTGTCCCCATCATTCTATCAGATATTTATCGGGCTTTGACTTTATGCAAATCAGGAGCAAAAGTCTTCGAAGGATGCAAAATTTTGTTGCAAATGTGGGTGATGGAGCATCTCCAACAACAGCCCAAGATCATACAGTATGGATCAAACAATGATAATTGCATCGAGAGCTATGGAGGAAAGAACAAAAAATTATCAGGCTCCAGAAGGGATAGAAGCATGGGTATCTCATCTAAAGGCTTTAACGGCAAATCAAATTGAATGGACTCTGGGATGGCTCCCGATGAGGGAAGTAATACACATGTCAGCCTCAAATAGTTATCTACTACTATTGGGATTGAGAAGCATTCAGCCGTATGCACCACTGAGAGTCCTAAGGCAATTAGGGAGATATCAAATAGTTCCTGATGATGAAGATTTGAGTATGCAAGTAATCGAATTACACCCAGAAGCCACTATTCCCGAAGCTCTACTTCAGCAGATGTGGAATGGGTGCCGATACTTGAAAAGTGATACTCAAGTCCTAGACGCTACAAAGGGTGAGATAAATCCTGGATATGCAAGGTGGTTCGAAAAACGGTCTCGCGTGGATGATGTACCAGAACCTGAGCTAAAAAGGCCAACAAAAAGACCCCATGTTCAAAACTTCAATGATAAAATCCAAGAGCGGTTGATCTGGGGAGAAAAAGAAAAAGGGTACAAAGCAACTATCCATGCCCTAAAAGAAAATCTAAGAAGCCTCAGTTTGGAGAAAGATTTGCAAGAACAAGAAGCCGAAGGCGAGAAAAAGAGTCTAGCTTGTGAGAATGAAAATCTTCATGCTCGATTCCAAAAAATGAAAAGAGTTTCTGAAACGCCAAAGAGGAGCTGGAAGGATCAAAAAACCATCGCCAATCTCTTTGAAAGAATGCAAGATTATGATTCCATTCTTGCGGAAAACGAAAGGGCATTGAGCAAAGCAAAAGAAAGGATCCAACAATTAAACGAAGAAGCCAGATCTAACAAGGAACGCCAAGATAGGCAATCCGAAAAAGACAAGGCACAATTCAAGAAGGAAAAAGACTATTGGATGCGATCAGAAGACCAGCTTCGTGCACAAATAGAAGAGGCAAGAAGATGCAACAGAGAACATCAACAAGCAGACCTCGACAGGGAAAGATCGCAAGCAAGATTAGAGCAGGCCAGACTCCGAGCTCTGTTAGAATCAGCTCTAGATCGTGAAAACCGTGTCAGAGATATAGCCACCACTCGTCAGCAGCAATTGCAAGACCAAGACCAACGTCTCCAAGGTTTCAGGGCACAAATCCACGACCTGGCAGTCTTCACATCTCAAAGTTATGTAAACTGCCAAGGAATGGATTATGAAAGATTTACTGAGCATGCGCCCACTTTTGCTCGTCATCTAGCAATGGAGTTGGAAAGGATGTATCGTACGCTGGGAGGCCATCCAGGTCAAGCCCCACATTGAGCAGATAATCCAATATTTGACAACAAAAGTGGAAAGTGGGGCACGTTGTGAGATGTTAAGAATTGTATCTTTTATTTTGATTTAAGTGTGTGTGTTTTCAAGCCATTTTCTTAAAAGTTTTCAAATGTAATTCCATCTTTGTGTAATGAATAAAAGTGATTGCCTTTGGTCCGAACTACGCAAGGTCTGATTCATGTGAGGCATGATACGTAGGCAATCTCTAAGATTCGACCACCACGATAAAAGATATATATAATGAATAACAATAAAAATTTCAAGAAAGCTGGGACGACACAAGCAGCCGAGCAAATGCATAATAGAAAGGGATTATTTGTCTAGGAGCATTGCATCTCAACGTGTGATTATATATGTGTTAAACTCTCAAAACTAACAAGTTTGTTCATTTTCAGAATTCAAGCAGTTAGTTTCTCTAAAGAGTATACTGGCATATTATCACTATCACACAAGATCAAAAGGACCAATACCCGAAAGTATGTCTATCCCAGATGTTGACACAGGTATGGAACTAGAGGAGATGGATGTCGGGAAAATGAAAGAAGAGATGTTTAAGCTCAAGCAGCAAATGGCTGAGATGTACCAAGCATGGTCTACAGGACAGCTACCCCCATCTTACCCAAATAACCCTGCTCCATCAATGACCCAAACTCAGGATAATATCACCACTGAATTATCCCCAAACTTCCCCATTTACCAGCACTACCGAGGCACCACCTCTCAGACACCGCAGTCTCCACCTCCGAAACTCGTTCCATATTTTCCTCCATCTATGACTCCTGTTTTCGTAGCACCTCCCCCTGCTACATTCCACAAATCTCCTAGTGAGCCTATATTCCAGGCCTAGGACAACCAATATTACCCTCCGGAGCCCACCCTCAAAGCCTCCGAAATTCATTCAACCACTCCTCGTTTTGATCTCCCAACCGAAATTGACAAGCCAGCCAAAAATGCTGAGCAAGAAGAGATGTTCAGGAAGGTCAAGAGTCTAGAACAATCGTTCAGAGACATGCGAGGATTAGGTGGGCAAGTCAGTGTAGCCTACAAAGATTTGTGCTTGTTCCCAAACGTACAATTACCAGTTGGCTTCAAGATGCCCAAATTTGACTTATACAACGGGCACGGCGACCCAGTAGCCCACTTAAGGGGTTTCTGTAGCAAGATGCGAGGAGCTGGGGGAAAAGATGAATTATTAATGGCTTACTTCAGTCAAAGTCTAAGCGGATCAGCTTTGGAGTGGTATACACGCCAGGACCATGGGAGATGGTACACCTGGGATGACCTGGCACAGGCATTCACATACCATTTCCAATACAATCTGGAAATCATCCCAGATCGATTATCTTTGACAAAATTTGAGAAGAAACATAATGAAAGTTTCAGAGAGTATGGTTTTCGGTGGAGAAAACAGGCAGCAAGAGTGGATCCTCCTATGAAGGAGAGCGAGATGGTAGACTACTTCCTCCAAGCCTTGGAACCGACTTACTATGCCCATTTGGTTTCAGCAGTTGGGAAATCATTCAACGAAGTAGTGAAGATGGGAGGTATGGTGGAAGAAGGCCTCAAGACAAATAAAATCATGAGCTATTCAGCAATCAAGGCAACTACTCAAGCTATTCAAGGCGGGGTAGGAGGAATCGGAAGAAAGAAGAGGGAGGAAGCAGCGGTAGTTGATTCAGGAATTTGGTCGGGACCCAGAGGTTCACCGCTTTACTATAATCAACAACGACCTCGCCAATCAGCTTACCACCATGATTCATCCCAACACTACTATCACCCTTCAGAGCCTCATTTTTCCATTAACCATGCTCAAGCATACAATCAGCCACCTGTTCACACCAATTGGCGTGCTCCTGTCACACCAAATACTTACCCACGAGCCTATCCCGGACCAGGTTTCAGGCCTAGGCCAGCATTCAGGGGAGAAAGGGAACAGAAAAAGAAAACTTACACTCCATTGGGAGAGTCTTACACTAGTCTGTTCCACAGGCTGAGACAGCTAGACATGCTGAGACCAATACAATCCAAGCTACCCAATCCTCCTCCAAAGAATCTGGATTACACCATTAGCTGTGAATATTGCTCCGGTGCACCAGGCCATGATACGGAGAAATGCTGGCATTTGAAAAATGCAATACAAGAGCTGATTGATACTAATAAAATCGAGGTTCAAACCCCCGAAGCCCCAAATATCAATAGAAATCCAATGCCAGCCCATCAAGAGGCTAATATGATAGAAATCATACAAGTTGATGGGGAGACAAAGAAGCCGTCACAAACTGTCATGATGATCAAGTCTCATGAAACCAAGCCAGATAAGCAGTTAATGGAGGAGAAGCCGGTGTCTAAGCAGAACAAAAATGGTGATGAACCGTCTATGATAGTCGATGAGGGATCATCGAGCAAAGTTGCCGCAAAACAAGAAAGGCCGAAAGTGATAGTACCAGGGGTTGCTAACAAACCCATTGTATTCGTGGAAGGAGCCCGTACAGATCGGGTTATTATTGCACCTGTAATCCAGCTGCCGGTCATCAACAACAAAGCCATCCCATGGAACTACGAACGAGTGACTGTAATGTACAAGGGAAAAGAAATCAAGGAAGAAGTGTGTGAGGTGCAAGGCTTGACTCGTTCGGGAAGATGTTTTACTCCCGAAGAGCTGAGAAAAACTAAAAACAATCCAATGCCAACAAAGAGAGCTGTGACGGAAGAAGAGGCGGAGGAGTTTTTAAGAAAAATGAAACTCCATGATTATTCTGTTGTGGATCAATTAAAGAAGACCCCCGCTCAAATTTCATTGTTGTCATTACTGATCCATTCAGAGGAACACCGTCTGGCGTTGATGAAAATCCTGAATGAAGCTCATGTTCCTGAAAAGATCTCTGTAAATCATTTGGGAAAAATAGCCAACAGAATCTTTGAGACAAACAGAATTACATTTGCTGATGATGAATTACCTGTGGAAGGTACCGAGCACAATAGAGCTCTTTACCTCACCGTGAAATGTGAAAACTCCATAGTAACCCGGGTATTGGTTGACAATGGGTCAAGTGCAAACATATGCCCTCTCTCCACTATAAACAAATTAAAAATTAAAGAGGAGACGATCCAGAAGAATAGTATCTGCGTACGGGGGTTTGACGGTGGAAGCAGAGATTCATTTGGCGACATAGTGTTGGAACTAACAATAGGGCCAGTTGAATTCACAATGGAATTCCAAGTGTTGGACATAACTGTTTCTTACAACTTGTTGTTGGGTCGACCATGGATCCATGCTGCTAAAGCAGTCCCGTCAACACTACATCAGGCTGTCAAGTTTGAATGGGATCATCAAGAAGTAGTCGTGTATGGAGAAGAAAGTTTAAATGCTCACAGCAGTACCATTGTACCGGTCGAGGGAACAGAAAATGACCAGGGACCATGGGTATACCAAGTGACCGACACAGTGTCGATAGAGAAAATTCCAGAGGGGAAATATCTTCCAAATCCAAAGATATCCTCTGCATCAGTCATGGTAGCTTATGAAATGTTAAAGAATGGCTTTATACCCGGCAAAGGTCTGGGTTTATCTTTGCAAGGAATTATACAACCAGTATCTCTCCCCGAGAACTGGGGAACATTCGGTTTGGGGTTCATACCCACTGCCAATGACGTGATAAGGGCTAGGAAGCTGAAACACCAAGCATGGGTTCTTCCAAAACCAGTCCCACATCTGTCAAAGTCTTTTGTCAAGACCGGTGCTAAAAATCGCCCGATAACAACAATTCCTAAATCCCGGGTCAATCCTGAGAAGGAATTAATTGAAAGGTTCGAGAAATTGTTTAGTGATGTGAATATGTTGGAAAGCGGAGAAGGGTGTAGCAACGCAGAAGTTCAATTCGTTGGGCCAGAAACAAAGCTCAATAATTGGAAAGCCACTCCTCTCCCAATTCGAAAGGAGTCTTGGTAGTTTATTTTGATTTTCTTTCAGTTTGTTTGGGTTACTTCAGGGTTGTAATCCCAAAGCTTATCTTACAGTTTGTTTGAAGTGTGCAAACCTTGTTATCTTTCATCATCCAATAAAAAGCAGTTTCCTTTTTATTATCATTCCTAATAGCTTTCTTTTCTTTTTCTTCTTTCCTGTACAGTTCCTTTTACGCTGGCTCTAGTGATATGGCATGCATGAGGAATCCTCAGCCCAGTCTTAAAAATCAATCTGGTTCCGAAATATTAATTCAAGAAATATATTGTGATTATGAATCAGAATATGATGAAGATGAGGTTTTTGAAGAGATTAGTAAAGAGTTAATTCACTTTGAGGAAAAAATCAAACCTAACTTGAGTGATACCGAGGACATCAATATAGGGGACACGAGTAATATCCGAGAAACTAAAATAAGTGTCCATCTGGAACCAAAGATCCGAGAGGAGTTAATTAAAGCACTCATAGAATTCAAAGATGTTTTTGCATGGTCGTATGACGACATGCCGGGCCTGAGCACTGATTTAGTGGTTCACAAATTGCCCACCGATCCAACGGTGCCTCCTGTCAAGCAGAGGCTGAGAAAATTCAAGCCTGACATGAGTGTGAGAATTAAGGAAGAAATCACCAAACAATTGGAAGCAAAGGTCATTCGAGTCACTCGATATCCTGTTTGGTTGGCTAATATCGTTCCTGTACCAAAGAAAGACGGCAAAATTAGAGTATGCGTCGACTATCGCAATCTCAACAAAGCAAGTCCAAAGGATAATTTCCCATTACCTAATATCCATATTTTGATCGACAATTGTGCCAAGCATGATATAGGGTCTTTCGTGGATTGTTATGCCGGGTATCATCAAATTCTAATGGATGAAGAAGATGCAGAAAAGACGGCATTCATCACACCATGGGGAACTTATTGCTACCGGGTAATGCCATTCGGTTTGAAGAACGCCGGAGCAACCTATATGAGAGCAATGACCACAGTGTTTCATGATATGATACACAAGGAGATTGAGGTATACGTGGACGATGTGATCATAAAATCAAAGCATCAGGCCGACCACGTTGGGGATTTGAGGAAGTTCTTCTTAAGACTTCGCAGGTACAACCTCAAGCTTAACCCTGCCAAGTGCGCATTTGGAGTTCCGTCTGGAAAATTGTTGGGATTCATAGTCAGTCGACGAGGCATCGAGCTAGACCCATCAAAAATCAAAGCCATCCAAGAATTGCCACCTCCCAGGAACAAAACTGAAGTAATGAGTTTGTTGGGAAGGTTGAATTATATCAGCAGGTTTATTGCTCAGCTCACAACAACTTGTGAGCCAATTTTCAAATTGTTGAAAAAGGATGTTGCGGTCAAATGGACCGATGAGTGTCAAGAAGCGTTCGATAAGATAAAAGGGTACTTGTCGAACCCACCCGTGTTGGTCCCGCCAGAGCCAGGAAGACCTTTGATTCTTTACTTAACGGTTTTGGAAAATTCATTTGGTTGTGTATTGGGGCAACATGACCTCACTGGCAGAAAAGAACAGGCCATCTACTACCTTAGCAAGAAGTTCACAGCTTATGAGGTTAAGTATACTCATCTGGAAAAGACATGTTGCGCCCTAACATGGGTAGCTCAAAAATTGAAACACTATTTGTCATCCTACACTACTTACCTCATTTCTCGGTTGGATCCATTGAAATACATTTTTCAAAAGCCTATGCCAACGGGAAGGCTTGCAAAGTGGCAGATATTGCTCACAGAATTCGACATCATCTATGTGACTCGAACTGCAATGAAGGCTCAAGCACTGGCTGATCATTTAGCCGAAAACCCGGTCGATGAGGAATATGAGCCGTTGAAAACTTATTTTCCTGATGAAGAAACAATGCATATCGACGAGGTGAAGCAAATTGAAAAACCTGGCTGGAAACTTTTCTTTGATGGAGCCGCTAACATGAAAGGAGTCGGGATAGGAGCTGTAATCATTTCTGAAACAGGGCATCACTATCCTGTTACGGCTCAATTACGATTTTATTGCACCAATAATATGGCTAAATATGAAGCTTGTATTTTGGGGTTAAGGCTAGCCGCAGACATGGGTATCCGAGAAATCTTAGTCATGGGAGATTCGGATCTTTTGGTACATCAAATTCAAGGAGAATGGGAAACCCGAGACTTGAAGCTCATACCATACCGACAATGTCTACATGATCTTTGTCAGCGGTTTCAATCAGTGGAATTCCAACATATTCCAAGAATCCATAATGAGGTTGCCGATGCATTGGCTACCCTGGCATCAATGTTGCACCATCCGGACAAAGCTTATGTAGATCCAATACATATTCAAGTCCACGATCAGCACGCTTATTGCAATATGGTTGAAGAAGAATTTGATGGTGAACCATGGTTCCACGACATCAAGGAGTATATCAGGATGGGGATATATCCCGCACAAGCCACAGGAGATCAAAAGAGGACCATTAGGCGATTAGCAAATGGATTCTTCTTAAGCGGAGGAGTTTTGTATAAAAGAACACCAGATCTTGGATTATTAAGATGCATAGATGCCAGACAAGCTACAACTGTCATGTCTGAAGTACATTCAGGAGTTTGCGGACCCCACATGAGTGGATATGTGTTGGCAAAGAAAATCCTCCGAGCTGGTTACTATTGGCTTACCATGGAGCGAGATTGTATCAGTTTTGTGCGCAAGTGTCATCAATGCCAAATACACGGAGATTTGATTCATTCTCCACCATCCGAGTTGCACACAATGTCGGCACCATGGCCCTTCGTTGCCTGGGGCATGGATGTGATTGGACCAATTGAGCCGGCAGCATCCAATGGACACAGGTTCATTCTGGTAGCTATTGATTATTTTACCAAATGGGTTGAGGCCAAGACATTCAAATCAGTGACCAAGAAAGCTGTGGTCGATTTTGTCCACTCAAATATCATATGTCGATTCGGAATCCCGAAGGTGATCATCACAGATAACGGTGCTAATCTTAACAGCAACTTAATGAAGGAAGTATGTCAACAGTTTAAGATTACACATCGTAACTCTACCCCATATCGGCCCAAGGCGAATGGAGCAGTAGAAGCAGCCAACAAAAACATAAAGAAGATACTTCGGAAAATGATAGAAGGTTCAAAACAATGGCATGAAAAATTACCATTTGCATTATTGGGATACCGCACTACTGTTCGCACTTCAGTAGGAGCAACTCCTTATTTGTTGGTATATGGCACTGAAGCAGTAATTCCTGCAGAAGTTGAGATTCCTTCCCTTCGGATCATCGCCGAAGCAAAGATTGATGATGATGAATGGGTCAAAACCCGTCTAGAACAGTTAAACTTGATTGATGAAAAACGATTGACCGCAGTATGCCATGGTCAATTATATCAAAGAAGAATAGAAAGAGCATACAACAAAAAGGTGCGTCCCCGGAAAGTTTGAAGTAGGTCAGCATGTGCTGAAACGTATTCTTCCACATCAGGTTGAAGCAAAAGGCAAATTTGCCCCGAATTGGCAAGGACCATTCATTGTGACCAGAGTATTATCAAATGGTGCACTATGCTTAACAGACATTGAAGGCAAATGCATAGATATGGCGATCAATTCTGACGCGGTAAAGAGATATTATGCATAACTTTTTGAGTGTTTGTATTTAGCATTATTTCGAAGATTGGAATGACAAAGGCAATTTATTCTGCTATCCAAACACTATACCATTTGCTTCCCCTTTGAGCCATACTGGTTTCTTTCCTACCCTCTCTTGGAATCAATAAAAAATCAAGTATGAAATAAGTAAAAAAAAATCAAAATCACTATTAGTTAGTGAACTACGTTTGACCTGATTCCTCAAAGAAGGATACGTAGGTGCCTCACGGCTCGGTCATAGGGTGCACGATATACATAATGTGCACAAAAAGTTATGTCAAGCGACCCCAATCAGAAACTGGGGCAGAAATTGTATTGGAAGTAAGAAAAAGATTCCAAGAGTTGTAATTTTATACCCATACCAGAACTGTTTAGCTTTTAATACCTTTTCCATTTCTAACCCCATACCAGAAAGACCTTTCGACCAATCTTAGAAAAATGCTGAGTCAAGCAAATGAAGATGGTTCATAACACTCTGATACAAACAAGAAAAGAAAGTAAAAATGAGAGAGTCTTATAGGAAAACCCACACGGGCACCATGAGGTGACGGAAGTTGAGAGAAAAGTAAAATTAGAGAGTCTTATTGGTGAAAACCTTCATAGGCACCCTAAGGCGAAAAGGAAGTGAGAAATAAACAAATGAGGAAGGTTTATCGGTGAAAACTCTTTGAGACGTTGCAAGTCCAACAGGTCTGTGAAATGAAAAATGAAGTTGGGTTATGGAAATTTTGGCAAAAAACAAAAATGAGACAATTGAAAGGAGATTGATTAAAAGACTGGGTTGATTAATCCGAAATGCATACCATGATCATTGGTGCCAGTAACTCCAATCAGATAAGTTTTTATTCTTTCTCCAACAGTCATCCAAAATTGGATTTTTCTTTTCATTCTATAATTGTCGAAATCAACGTGTTTCGTCACTAATAATCTTACTTTTCTAAAAGCTTTGAGATAAGTTTTATTCCAAACAAATAAGAAGGAATGTCAAGGTATACTACCGAGATTCAAGGTTACAAAATACAGCCACGAAAGGTGGGAAATAAAAGATATGGGTATAAGAAAGGTGAAATCGAAAGTGGATCAGCAAAGTCAGAAGGGACATATGATTACAGTTAAAAGGGTTTGAAGGAAAACATACAGAGGGGAATCCTATAGTCAAGGATCAATTACAAGAACAAAACAGTCTTTTCAACCATTCCAAGGCAATAAAGAGAGATGAGGAGAAGCCTCACCATCGGCAAGAATGCCCCAGTTAACCACCCTGCTTTAAACTGACGAAGTTTTCTTTGATTTAAAATAGGGGCAAATACAATATTTCTGTCAGGAAATACCTGGTAAAGAATTAAAGAAGTCAGGCGTCCACCTGGAGAATGAGGATGAAGAATTGAAGAAGTCAGGCGTCCACCTGGAGAATGAGGATGAAGAATTGAAGAAGTCAGGCGTCCACCTGGAGAATGAGGATGAAGAATTGAAGAAGTCAGGCGTCCACCTGGAGAATGAGGATGAGAATTAAAGAAGTCAGGCGTCCACCTGGAGAATGAGGATGAGAATTAAAGAAGTCAGGCGTCCACCTGGAGAATGAGGATGAGAATTAAAGAAGTCAGGCGTCCACCTGGAGAATGAGGATGAAGAATTGAAGAAGTCAGGCGTCCACCTGGAGAATGAGGATGAAGAATTGAAGAAGTCAGGCGTCCACCTGGAGAATGAGGATGAGAATTAAAGAAGTCAGGCGTCCACCTGGAGAATGAGGATGAAGAATTGAAGAAGTCAGGCGTCCACCTGGAGAATGAGGATGAGAATTAAAGAAGTCAGGCGTCCACCTGGAGAATGAGGATGAGAATTAAAGAAGTCAGGCGTCCACCTGGAGAATGAGGATGAGAATTAAAGAAGTCAGGCGTCCACCTGGAGAATGAGGATGAAGAATTGAAGAAGTCAGGCGTCCACCTGGAGAATGAGGATGAAGAATTGAAGAAGTCAGGCGTCCACCTGGAGAATGAGGATAAGAATTTGAAGAAGTCAGGCGTCCACCTGGAGAATGAGGATGAGAATTAAAGAAGTCAGGCGTCCACCTGGAGAATGAGGATGAAGAATTAAAGAAGTCAGGCGTCCACCTGGAGAATGAGGATGAAGAATTGAAGAAGTCAGGCGTCCACCTGGAGAATGAGGATGAGAATTAAAGAAGTCAGGCGTCCACCTGGAGAATGAGGATGAGAATTAAAGAAGTCAGGCGTCCACCTGGAGAATGAGGATGAGAATTAAAGAAGTCAGGCGTCCACCTGGAGAATGAGGATGAAGAATTGAAGAAGTCAGGCGTCCACCTGGAGAATGAGGATGAAGAATTGAAGAAGTCAGGCGTCCACCTGGAGAATGAGGATGAGAATTAAAGAAGTCAGGCGTCCACCTGGAGAATGAGGATGAAGAATTGAAGAAGTCAGGCGTCCACCTGGAGAATGAGGATGAGAATTAAAGAAGTCAGGCGTCCACCTGGAGAATGAGGATGAGAATTAAAGAAGTCAGGCGTCCACCTGGAGAATGAGGATGAGAATTAAAGAAGTCAGGCGTCCACCTGGAGAATGAGGATGAAGAATTGAAGAAGTCAGGCGTCCACCTGGAGAATGAGGATGAAGAATTGAAGAAGTCAGGCGTCCACCTGGAGAATGAGGATGAGAATTTGAAGAAGTCAGGCGTCCACCTGGAGAATGAGGATGAGAATTAAAGAAGTCAGGCGTCCACCTGGAGAATGAGGATGAAGAATTAAAGAAGTCAGGCGTCCACCTGGAGAATGAGGATGAGAATTAAAGAAGTCAGGCGTCCACCTGGAGAATGAGGATGAGAATTAAAGAAGTCAGGCGTCCACCTGGAGAATGAGGATGAAGAATTGAAGAAGTCAGGCGTCCACCTGGAGAATGAGGATGAAGAATTGAAGAAGTCAGGCGTCCACCTGGAGAATCAGGCGTCCACCTGGAGAATGAGGATGAAGAATTGAAGAAGTCAGGCGTCCACCTGGAGAATGAGGATGAAGAATTGAAGAAGTCAGGCGTCCACCTGGAGAATGAGGATGAAGAATTGAAGAAGTCAGGCGTCCACCTGGAGAATGAGGATGAGAATTAAAGAAGTCAGGCGTCCACCTGGAGAATGAGGATGAGAATTAAAGAAGTCAGGCGTCCACCTGGAGAATGAGGATGAGAATTAAAGAAGTCAGGCGTCCACCTGGAGAATGAGGATGAAGAATTGAAGAAGTCAGGCGTCCACCTGGAGAATGAGGATGAAGAATTGAAGAAGTCAGGCGTCCACCTGGAGAATGAGGATGAGAATTGAAGAAGTCAGGCGTCCACCTGGAGAATGAGGATGAAGAATTGAAGAAGTCAGGCGTCCACCTAGAGAATGAGGATGAGAATTAAAGAAGTCAGGCGTCCACCTGGAGAATGAGGATGAGAATTAAAGAAGTCAGGCGTCCACCTGGAGAATGAGGATGAGAATTAAAGAAGTCAGGCGTCCACCTGGAGAATGAGGATGAAGAATTGAAGAAGTCAGGCGTCCACCTGGAGAATGAGGATGAAGAATTGAAGAAGTCAGGCGTCCACCTGGAGAATGAGGATGAGAATTGAAGAAGTCAGGCGTCCACCTGGAGAATGAGGATGACAATTAAAGAAGTCAGGCGTCCACCTGGAGAATGAGGATAAGAATTTGAAGAAGTCAGGCGTCCACCTGGAGAATGAGGATGAGAATTAAAGAAGTCAGGCGTCCACCTGGAGAATGAGGATGAAGAATTAAAGAAGTCAGGCATCCACCTGGAGAATGAGGATGAGAATTAAAGAAGTCAGGCGTCCACCTGGAGAATGAGGATGAGAATTAAAGAAGTCAGGCGTCCACCTGGAGAATGAGGATGAAGAATTGAAGAAGTCAGGCGTCCACCTGGAGAATGAGGATGAAGAATTGAAGAAGTCAGGCGTCCACCTGGAGAATGAGGATGAGAATTGAAGAAGTCAGGCGTCCACCTGGAGAATGAGGATGAGAAAAGAAGAAGTCAGGCGTCCACCTGGAGAATGAGGATGAGAAAAGAAGAAGTCAGGCGTCCACCTGGAGAATGAGGATGAGAATTAAAGAAGTCAGGCGTCCACCTGGAGAATGAGGATGAGAAAAGAAGAAGTCAGGCGTCCACCTGGAGAATGAGGATGAAGAATTAAAGAAGTCAGGCGTCCACCTGGAGAATGAGGATGAAGAATTAAAGAAGTCAGGCGTCCACCTGGAGAATGAGGATGAGAATTAAAGAAGTCAGGCGTCCACCTGGAGAATGAGGATGAGAATTAAAGAAGTCAGGCGTCCACCTGGAGAATGAGGATGAAGAATTGAAGAAGTCAGGCGTCCACCTGGAGAATGAGGATGAAGAATTGAAGAAGTCAGGCGTCCACCTGGAGAATGAGGATGAGAATTAACAGAAGTCAGGCGTCCACCTGGAGAATGAGGATGAGAAAAGAAGAAGTCAGGCGTCCACCTGGAGAATGAGGATGAAGAATTGAAGAAGTCAGGCATCCACCTGGATAGTGAGGATGAGAATTGAAGAAGTCAGGCGTCCACCTGGAGAATGAGGATGAAAAAAGAAGTCAGGCGTCCACCTAGAGAATGAGGATGAAGAATTAAAGAAGTCAGGCGTCCACCTGGAGAATGAGGATGAAGAATTAAAGAAGTCAGGCGTCCACCTGGAGAATGAGGATGAAGAAAAAAAAAAGTCAGGCGCCCACCTGGAGAATGAGGATGAAGAAAGAAAAGAAGCTGTCAAGGCACCCACCTGAAGAACGAGGGAATGAAATTGAAGTGTTGAAATCAAAAGCCCGCTCATATGAAAAAGGAGCACACTTAGAATCAATAAAGCAGAGGAATCCAACAGAATCCCCAGCAAGAAACAACAAGAGTTCCAAAAGGAATACGGAATAAGCCAAATGCCCAAGAGTCACCAAGATATCAAGACAACAAGAAACGCAAGGGCATGATCTAGATAAGATTTTTATAATTCATGTACCATAGTCTAGTTTAGCTTTTTGTATTTCCTTTAAAGTAAGGTGTAATAAGGAGGTCAGCAAGCAGTAAAAACAGCACGAAGCAGCAGTAACATCACAGTCCCACGGTAGTCCCAGCTACCCCAAAATTCCTGAACTACATTGACCTGATTCCTTTATAGCCAAGGATATGTAGGAAACCTTTGAAGCAGAGGTTCGGTCAAATCTTTCTAAAAATGCTTCCCACGGAGTATTCGAACGGGCAAAAAATTGCTCGTATCCGCTCACTTTATCTTTTCACGAAAACTCTTCGAGTTTCCGCACAAAGAGGGGCAGCTGTGAGCACTTGATTTTTGCCTTACGAAAAACTACTCCAAAATAAATCAAAAGATAAAATAAATTTCTTTTACTGTGTAATTTTGTGAATTTACGTGGTGTTAAATACTTGTATTATGTTCATAAATGTTTACTTCGTCATAATGAAATGAAAATTAAAATAAAATACATGTTGCATGCATATAGGATTTAATTATGCATTTGAAAGATAATTTAAATAAAATCACAAAAAATATGCATTCGTTCTATTTTTAAATGTGTCAATGTTTTATCTACGTGTTAATGGTTATTAAAAGATAATTAGTATTATTGTAATGATAATTTTGTTTTTATAATTTTTGATTAGGATTTTATTAATTAATAATAAAATAAAAATATAAGTTAGAATATGAAAATCGGACCTGGATTAAAATCCAGGCCCAAACGAAATGAATCCCACAGCCCAATCCAACATCCCCCTGTCCGGTCCAATTCGAACAAGCCTAAACGACGTCGCATGAGGTACCTCAAATCTGAGCCGTTGATTCATTGCAATCAAACGGTCCAGTTCAGCCCTTGCATAAATAAAACGACGACGTTTAGGGCAACTAGATCTGAACCGTTCATCCATTTTGATCCCACGGTCTTAAAAAACTCACTCAAACCCGATCCATTTCAACCCCGGGTTGACCCTTTCCCCAACTTAAATCAAACGATGTCGTTTTGATAAGTGGATTGATCCTGGCCCTTCATCTTACTTGATCGGACGGACAATATCAATCCACCCCACCCCTATATAAGTCCCAAGCCCTTACCCCGGCCCCTAACTGAACACCCCCCTCCTACACTGTTCATCATCGTCCCCCAAACCCCCACTCCTAACCCTAGCCGCCCTAGGATCCCACCGCCTGAAACCCGGCGGCATCAACGCCGCCGGTCACCAAAATAACACCATAGAATCCCCTGAACATCCTCTACACAGATCTAACATTGGTTTCCTTCGAATCAGGCCCCAACTCTTCGAATCTTAAATCGAAGGTTGGCCTGAAAACCTTATCCTTTCCAATGGCTTCCAAAATAACACCATAGTACCTCCTAGCATGCCTTGTTAGGGATCTGAAGTTTGTTTGGCTCGAATCAGTTCCGAGCTTCTCGAATCTTCTTTTGAAGATTCGGACCAAACAAGAACAAACTCAGATCCGTTTTAAGTTGACACCAAATGTCCCCTAGGCTACCCTCACCCTTGTATCATATTTGGTTCTCCTCGAATCTGACCAGAAATGGTTAAATCCCAAATCGAACTTTCAAGAACCCTAAAAATACTAGACTTTTGGATTCTGTCCAGATTGAATAAAGATTGAGGTTTAATCGACCTTAGTCGAAGTATTTTCAGTGGAAAATACTTCGACTAAGGTCTGTTTGATTTCAAACAAATCCGAAGCCAAGTTGAGTTCGAGTCTGATTAAAATTCAGAGGTACTTTTCTATTTCTGTTTGTGTATTCTGTATGTATTTTCGTTTGTTTTAATAACTTGTTAATTTCTCATATTTTGTTTTGATTAATTCTGTCATCTTTGTCTCATGCCCGTCTTATGATCAAAATATGAAATTATTTCTGTTGGTTGTGATTGTTTACAATGTGTGTAATCGACTCGATTAAGTTCGTCGATTAGTTATATTACGAATTTTCATTTCTGAAAATGCTGACTGAAACAGTCTGCTTCTATTGTTTTAGACTGATTATGGACAAATGTTGTAAATAGTCAACTGATTAATACTCGTCAATTAAATCATGTTTGTTTGTGAATCAGTGAATTCAAATGTATGCTGTATATGTTGTTTTCTGAACAGGGCATTGTCAGTATATTGACAATGCTCCTGTGTATGTTTGATCTTAGTTCAATTTGAAGATCAGTTTGAATTATTATGCTGAACTCAGTGTAATATTGTTGTAATGTCAAGTTTGAATTCAAGTTTACAAATGTTGATTGGATATAATTGTGTTAGGGGGTTACATTCTTAGTCAGGATTCAGTCCAAACTTTAGGATTGGTTTGTAGCTGTTGTAAATCAGATTAATAATCAGGCTTATACAGATTTTAAAATCTGTATTGTTAAGATGCTGAATTTAAGGCAGTAATACCAGTAGAAAACAGTAAATCTGGACATTTCTGGGATAAAACAATGAGGATAATATGTTAATAGCAATGTGCTGAAAGTGAAAAGTTAGTGGCTATTATTTAAAGTGATAATGGGAAACAAAGAGTAATGGGGCTGCTGAAGAAAAAAAAACAAGATAAATAGCACTTAGTTTTAAATTATTCAAAAGTAGTTTTAATGGAAAAACTTTCTGATTTTTAAAGGAGAAAAGGGTCCATCCAGCACTAATTTGTATAGGACCAGCCCTGTATAAATACAGGGAGCTGGACAGACTTTAGAGGGCAGATTTTTGGAAGAAGAAAAATCTGATTAAAGGAGAGAAAACAGAATTTAGGAGACTTTAAGAGTTTTCAGAGGGAGAGTTTTTTTTTTAGACAGAGAAGAGAGTTTAGAGAGACTTCATAACAGATTTTGAAAGAGAATTTAAGAAAAATACACCTAGAGTGAGATAAAAGAGAAAGATCCAGCAAAAAATCAGATTCTTCTTGGAATCTGAAGAGGAAGAGGAAAAAGAAAAACAGAAACAGATATAGAAACAGAAAAGAAAATCAGAAACATACTTTTCTTTGGATCTGTCCGGGTCTATTTGTTTGATATTACTTGGATTAAATCTGAAAGTTTTTCCCAAAAATCCTGTTACTGTGCATCTGGGCTCCTCGGATCCTATTCTTGTTCAGACTTGCTGTGTTATCGGTACATTCTACTGATTTTGTTATTGCTGCTACTGCTGAAATTTACTTCTTCTACCTCCATTTTCAGGTACATGTCTTTTAAATTTTATGTTGGAAAGAGATTCAACATGACTAATCAATGAAGTTCGAATTGTAATTCTGTTTTCCATTCGTCCACGTTCATCAGTTTAAATTTCATTTTTTTCATGTTAGTTAATTAGTAGTGAATTCAATTTTATAGCTATGAGTTAATTGTCTTACTTTGAAATTCGTATAAAGCTTTGTAATAATGTTAGCCCTTCATCTCATTAGTTTAGTCATGTTTGAACTGTCAAGGTAGGAAACATGACATAAAGATTGGCCATTAACTAGGCCTTGTGACGTTGTTAGTTGAATAAAGAATAGCGTGAAAATGTCAAAACCATATAGCTAGTTTATTCTGATAATCTGATTTAGTTGTGGAAGGAATGATATAAGATGTACGTTCTTATGTGGCGTTATAACAGGTATCTATAGAACCATTAGTGGATGGTAAGTGGAGTTGTTATGGCTCACTATGATGTTAAAGTGTTATGAATGTTTTAGACACACAAACTATGTCACATGTAAGGCAATATTATTAATCGATTTATAATTCCCTTTCTTGTCAATTTGATGCTTATTTACCATCTTAAATAAGTAATTAGGCCTATTAGATTAAAAGCGAGTATATGAGAATGAAACGAGATGTACAAGCATAAATTGCCATACTTTACATCAATAGTAATTAGAAATAGAATTTGCACTAAGTAAATAATGAAAATTCTTGGAAAATATTTCCTTCCTTTATGAATCATTCCTTTTCAGTTTCATATACAATTTATTCTTTGGCATACATATATATGTTGTATTTGCTAAAAATCAAATTTTTATCCTTTCACTGAGAATTTGAATAGTCTTGGGATGAACATAATTAATACTCGGAAATTATAGTCAACGGGCAATATTTAAAAATTGTGAATTTCTTTTAAAAGAATTTAAAGACATCCCTTGAATATGAATTTCTCAGTATTTTCATATAAAATGTGTAGATACAACAAACAATTTGTGGAAAAATCCCTAATATCATTACAAATATTTTGCGCAATTAGGGATACGTTCGCGTACCCTGATTATATTTTTAAAAGCAAAATTCGGATTATGCGTACGCGCAATTTCGAGCGAATATTTAATAAAAGGATTTTTTCAAAGGCGTTAATTAATTTCATAAAAACCCGCGATGTGCGGTTTAATATTTAAGAAAAAAAAATATTCTTGATTCAACACAATTTCGAAAAAATGATTGCTCAATAAATATATTATCAAAAGTTATTGTGTACACGTACGCGTGACACAATTCCGCATTTTTAAATTTATAACACGAATATACGTACGCGTAATTCGATTCAAAGAAGGGTCCTTAATCACAATAAGTAAAAGCGGTAGAAAAATCACGTAACAAAAAGTATTTAATAATAAAATCAAGATAATTAAGCCAATAATAAAAACAGTTAAGCGACCGTGCTAGAACCACAGAATTCGGAAATGCCTAACACCTTCTTCCGGATTAACAGAATTCCTTACTCAGGATTTCTGGTTCGCAGAATAATAAACAGAGTCATATTCTCCTCGATTCAGGGATTAAAATTGGTGACTTGGGACGCCTTAAAATTCCCAGGTGGCGACTCTGAAACAAATAAACAAATCCCGTTTCGACTGTCCTTCAATTGGAGAAAACTCCCCACGCGCCCCCGCGGGCGCGGTAAAAAGGAGGTGCGACAATTCATACTTGGTTTAAATCTTCAATCAATCAGGTGACCACATGTCACACTTATACAATCTTCCCATGAGATACGCTCCCATGATCTTTCGCACTAGGTAACAAGTTTGCACATCCATACCATCGGTCACACTAATGTTGTAAAGCATATCAAGAATTCGTAATCAGTACGCAAAGCCCCGTGCACAGAACACCGTTCTCAGGTGACGCTAAAGACAATACTAGCTTACTCCAAACACCCAAATCCCTTTCCTACTCATCCGATCTCGGGACATCCTTGTCAATATCAAACTGCAACCTAAATCCTTAGCTTTCAAATTTCATATCGCTCACTACACCTAACATGCCAATATGCGATAGTACAAGAATTTCACCATAATCCCTAAATCACTAATAGTGTAAACACTTCTTCATATAGAAACCTTTTACTTAACTCATTCCAAGAGAACCATAGCAACACGCGAGTGAATTCTCATAACCGTAGAACATGCAAATCCTCAAGTAGTGGTCTAAACCACCATAACCCGTCCAGGATCCGCCTACATATAACAGGCCATAATACTTGAATACTCTTAAATAAAACCAATTGCAGTGGCCGTCAAGCCTTGCACGTACCATTAGAGATCACATGCATAACTTAATGATGATGAAGGAACTAATTACTGCCACCAGTATGCCAATTCAACCATAGCTAACCAATCCGACTCCTTCTGACTTATCCTTAATTTGTCTTAGAAATAATAATAACTCCATTCAACACATAACAAACTCAATCCGCACTCACCCCGAGTGGCCTTGTATCATGAGACCATGTTGTCTCAAATCCCACAAACCATCGCATACCCTCCTTGTGCGCATGCTCACATCCTCAACTGATACACTCATTCCGATAATTCCTCTACGAATCTGAAGTCCTTTTCTCTCATTCCTCCAAATGTTACACTGCAAGCCGAAGATATCATAGAACATTTCGAGCCTCTTTTCATAATTTGCTGCAAAAGCTTGATTCGGGGGCTTGAAATTCCTAGGCATCATATTTTAACCTTTGAATTCACTAGCACCGTTGTTGAGAGTCACCCACTCTGGCTTGGTCTCGAATATAATCAACCCCAAGGTTCCGATGGCGCTTTAACACCCATCTCAATGAAGCACCTAACTAAATTACTATCTTTGTAAATCACCTGTGTACGAAGCATAAATCCTGAATCTTCCCAAAGCCTGAACATAAGTCAATAAGGTCAACTATAGCACACCTTTATCAAATCCTTTGCTCAAACTACCGCTTATGTTCTTTTCCTTTAGTTGTAATAACTCACCAATACGCCGATAACCTGAAACCTCACAAGTAGATAACCATGCAACCCAATCGTAGGCGGTGAGACTCTCCCACTTAGCTTGGAACTACTATTACGTAACTTTAAAACCCACCAAGATTCTTTCTTCATCATCGAACTGATCTTGCACAACCAACTCGCCAAATTCCTCGAAATCCTTCCATTTGACCCTTCATGAACACTCTAAATCACTAACCACATTCCCCTATCTGATCTCGTACCATATAACCAGTAGAATTCTTCGTAAAAGCTTTGTTAACACCATGCGAACGCTAACCTGCTCATAGGAGATAACCCACTTGTGAAAATTACATGCCAACACCTCCTAACGACGTTGCGCTGCATAATTACTATGAAATCAGTAACCTATCCTGAGCCCATGCTCATTCACTAGTTGTATTGGCCCATTCACTCCTCGTGGACCTCAACTAAATGTGCAACAATATCCTCCAATTCAAAGTTATGTTGTATCCTTCTTTATATTAAGCAACTCCTTTCTGTCGCATCAAATCTCCCATCATATAATAGCCAATATTCCAAATTGAGTCCGTAGAGCCAGTCACTATCCACCTTGAATCCCAAATCACTCTAGACTTTTTCTAAGAGTGTGTAGTCATCCTATTGCAGAACCCATATGCTACTCTGCCACTATCCCACTTTTGTCAAACTTACTCCTTTAGGCAACCATTTGACTCTCATTCCTCACTATTGGCCTTCTAGAAAATCTAACCACTGCAAAGCACCTCCCACATGTACTTCCTCATCCTTCGCTACCTAGTTGTTGCCTTAAATAGAAATCTATCTTTTTAGCACCTGAACCAACAGATCGCCACTAACTTTAAACCTCTAAGAAGTTTATATTTTTCGAACCATTAAAAATAGAAATGCCAATTTGATTCCAAAATTGCTACACTCTGTTGTCTCTAACATCCGCATCCCAAGTTGTAACGACCCGACCAGTTGTTTTTGCTTTTTAGAATCTTGTTCCCCTGAATAAGACCTTTCGTACTTGCTTTAACTGATTTATGACTTGCGAGGATGGCTGGTTTAAGATTTGAAAGAGTTTGGGTTGAAATCAGAACACTTGGTTCCTTAAGGTTGACTTAAAAGTCCAAGTTTGACTTCAGTCAATGTTTTGAGTAAACAACCTCAGAATCCGAATTTGAAGGTTCCAGTAGGTTTTTATGATGATTTCAAACTTGGGCGTACGTCCATATCGGGTTTTGGATGACTCGGGAGCATTTTAGTGCCTAATAGTGAAAGTTGATTCCTTAAGGATTTGAAGTTCTTTAAATTTGGTTTGGAGCGGGTTTTTCTGTTATCGAGGTCCAAACGGAATTTCGAGAACAGGAATAGATCTGTAATGTCATTTAAGACTTGCACGCAAAACAATCTGAGTAGTATAAGTGTGTTTCGTCACATTGGAAGTAGATTGAAGAACTTGAAGTTCATAAGTTTGATTCAATTGGTTTTAGGGGGTGATTCTTAGATTTAGCGTTGTTTCGGGAATTTCGAGGGTTCAAGTAAGTCCGTTTTATCATTTCAAACTTGTAGGTATGTTCGGGTGGAGCCACGGGGACCTCGAGCGTCAATCAGACGAGGCTAGAGCTTATTTGTAAATGTGGGAAAGAGCTGAAGCTTCATGCTTCTGTCATAACCGCACCTACGGTTCGCCAGTCGCAGGTGCGAGCCTGTAGAAGTGCCTAGGCCATCGCAGATGCGGCCATGGGTGGCCAGCCCTGGAGCCACAGAAGTGCCTACCTTCCGCAGAAGTTGTTTGCTTCCCGCATAAATGGCTCAGCCGGCTAGTGGAATTTCAACAGAAGCGGACTCTTTTCCGCAGATGCGGTGGGCGTAGGTGCGGCCTAGGAACGCAGATGCGTAAATCACTAAAGGCAATGACCTTCATTTATTGCGGGTGTTAGCCATTTTTGGCCCATTTCCACTGAAAGGTTGGGCAATTTTGGAGCTCTTGAGAGAGGATTTTTACTAAGCTCTTAGAGGTAAGTAATTCCTACTATATGTGAGTTAAATACTTGGATTTTGGGTAGATTAACATTTAAAGATTAATGAAAATTATGGGATTAGAGTAAAACCTAGGGTTTTGATAAAAACGAGATTTAACCACGAAATTTGTTATGGAATGAAGTAAAAATTATATATTCTTTATCCTTAGGTTATGGGTAACAACTTCTTTCGAAAATTTTTGGAATTCGGGCAAGTGGGCCTAGGGTTGAATTTTTGGAACCTTGCCTTTGGGGTTGGATAATCACCTTAATAGCTAGAATATGAATTTGTAAGCCTATAATGATTGGTTTTTACACTATTGACATAGTTTCGAATTGTGCGGCTCCGGATTGAGAATTTGAACCCGTTCTTGAGTTAGAAGTAGGCTAGTAATGAGGTTAGTCTCTTTTCTAACCTTTTAAGGAGGAATTTCTCCATAGGTGAACTTAATTAATATATGATTAATTGTGGGGGCTACGTATGCACGAGGTGACTAGAGTCCGTACGTAGATACTATTCATGTTATATCCGGGTAGTTCTAGGATTACATCATGCTTTGTAGCTGCTATTTATTGCTTATATATGCTAATGGTTTGAAAGAAATTAAGTTGAAGGAAATCTAAGGATTTACAGGCTTCAAGTGAATTGTATTCATTTTTATAAAAAAGGAATTAAAGAAATGTTGTGTTTTAAATGATGAAAATTATGTTGACTGAGTCGCACGTATGATTCGCGAGCGGGGTTATGCTTTTACCGCGACGCATGTATGATTCGCAAGCGGGGTGAACAGATGTATCTATGGTTCGTGTTGTTCAACCCTCGGCAATGCACATTTTACTTTTATGTTGGATCGGGCCGAACGTACTCAATGGTAGTTGTGTATGATAATGGAATCGGAACTCTTATAACTCGTATAATTTATTGCTTGAAGAGTCACTTATTTTAAATGAGGAAAATGCCCAGTTTTATTAATTGGATGAAAAGATTTTCAGTAATTATTCTTATTTGAGCTTGCCGTCATCTGCATACATTATGAATTAAATATATTGAACTTCATATGATTATATTTGTTGGCCCTAGTGAGTGTCGGAGTCAACCCCTCATCACTTCTTCTACGAGGTTAGGCGAGATACTTACTGGGTACATATTTCGATGTACTCATGCTACACTTTTGTACTTGATTGTACAGGTTTTGAGCCAGGTGCATCTGGCCATCAGACCGGCACGTAGAGTGGACTCCTCAGCTTGAGACTTTCCGGTGAGCTGTCCTTTTGAGTCGTTCTACAACAGCTGGAGTCTTTCTTTTGTATTTATGTTTCCTATCTATTCCTTTTCCAGACAGTAGGACAGTATGGTAATATATATTCTACTAGATTGCCTACACACTTGTGACACCAGGTCTTGGCACACTTATTAGTAGAATTATGATGTTTTGGCTTGTCTTCGTGATTGATATTTTCATTTATTTATTTCATTTGAATATGCTTAAGTTTTTAAAACTATAAATTTCTTAAATCTATAATGGAAGTTATCATATTCTAACTACATAAAAGAGGATTTACTATTTGATTAGTGTTGGCTTGCCTAACAACGGTGTTGGGTGCCATCACGACCTAATATGTAATTTGTGTCATGACAACATGGTATCAGAGCACTAGATTCACGTAGGTCTCACAAGTTATGGGCAATCCTGGTAGAGTCTTGTGGATCGGTGTGGAGACGTCTATACTTATCTTCGAGAGGCTATAGGGTGTTAGGAAACTACTATTTATTCATCTCCTATCGTACAGTTGATGATGTACTAAATTTCCTTATTCTATTCTCTCACAGATTGTGAGGACGCTTACGACGAATGTTCCAGACTCGGGAGGAGCTGCTCTCCCCATTGCTAGAGGTCAAGGCAAAGGCCAGGGAAGGGCACCAGCCCAAGGTAGGGGACGAGGGCGTCCTAGATCTACCCCAATTGCACCACGTGCGGACCCAGCAGGGGAACCCATTATCGAGAAGCAGGGAGAGGTGCCTACAGCAGAGCCTGCCCCGACAGATTTATGACAGCACTGGGCTTCCAGGAGGTCATGGGCCGTATGTTGCGGTTCGTGGACTCGATGACTCAGGCTGGTTTATTTCCAACAGACCCAGCCACATCTTAGGCAAGAGGGGGAGCACAAACTCCTACTGCTCAGGTTCTTGGGCACGCAGCTACCGTATATCATACTTCGGGTACATTACCCGTGGGTGATGCCCAACCAGTTGTAGCAGTGGCACCTGAGCCCAGACCAGCTGCGGACAGCGACTCACAGAAGTTATTGGACAGATGGACTAGGCTACACCCTCCTATCTTTGGAGGTGATCTTCATGATGATGCCTAGGATTTTATTAACAAGTGTAGGGATAGACTGCACAACATAAGGATATTGGAGTCCCATGGAGTGGATTTCACCGCCTTCTAGTTAGAGGGCAGGGCCCGTAGATGGTGGCAGTCTTACCTTCTTAGCACACCAGCAGGTTCTCCTCTATGACTTGGGATTAGTTTACACGACTTCTATTGGACAAGTATATTCCACCCTCTCAGAAGAAAGAGTTGTGGTGCCAGTTTGAGCAGCTCGAGCAGGGTCAAATGTATATGACTGACTATGAGGCGAGATTCTCTGAGTTGTCTCACCATGCACTCATGATACTTCCTACGGACGCAGAGAGAGTGCAGAGATTTGTTGCAGGTTTACACCCCGGTATTCGAGCTAGCATAGACCGAGAGGTTGAGATGGGAACTGAGTATCAACTAGTGGTAGAGATTGCGCGGAGGATTGAGGGTTACCATAAGAGGAGCAGAGATCAGTTGCAGCAGGACAAGAGGGCCCGATTCTCTGGAGAGTTTAGAAGTGCCCCAACTAAGGCAGAGGTCAGTTTGGGAGGGGCCAGCCCAGCAGGCCCCCATATTCAGCACCAACACCACCTCCTCGAGGTGCTCCAGTGAGGCCTTATTTTAGTGCAATACTGGAGAGTTCTTATGGCCCACCAGCTATTCAAGGTTTCTCCGGCGGGTATTCTGGACATCAAGGTTCTTCTAGTGGATATTTGGGCCATCAGGGTTAGGCTTTAGGACAGCAGTCTATGGCACCATGGGGTTGTTACAAGGGTATAGATCCGGGTCACATAAAGAGGACCTTCCCCAGACTTCGGGGCAAGGCAGTACAGCAGAGTCATCAGCCTATGATTGCAGCACCAGTCGTCTGGCCACCCAGAAGTGGGGGACAGGTTGGTAGGGGTCGTCTTAGAGGTAGAGGCCAGGCAGGGGGAGTTCAGCTAGCTACTATTCAGCCAGCCGGTGCTCCAGCTAGATTCTATGCTTTTTCAGCCAGACTAGATGTAGTGGCCTCAGATGCCGTGATCATAGGTATTATTTCTGTATGCAATGCTTCGGTATTATTTGATACAGGGTCTACATATTCATATGTGTCATCTCTGTTTGCTCATTTCCTGGATATCCCTCGTGAGTCTTTGGGTACTCCTATTTATGTGTCCACTCCTGTGGGCGATTCTATAGTTGTGGGTCAGATCTACCAGTCCTGTCTGGTTACATTCTATGGTTTTGAGACTAGATCAAACCTTCTGTTACTTGATATGATTGACTTTGATATCATCCTAGGCATGGATTGGTTATCTCCATACCACGTCATTCTTGATTGCCATGCCAAGACTGTTAGTTTAGCGATGCTAAAGTTGTCGAGATTGGAGTGTAAGGGTTCCTCCGTTAGTGCATCCAGTCAGGTTATCTCTTTTCTGAAGGATTGACATCTGGTCGAGAAGGGTTGTTTGGTATATCTAGAATATGTTCGAGACACCACCGTAGAGTCTCCGACGATTGATTTAGTGCCAGTAGTCTAGGAGTTCGCCGATGTGTTTCCTTCTGACCTTCTAGGCATGCGCTGGATCGTGACATTGATTTTTGTATTGATTTGGCTCTAGGTACACAGCCTATATCTATCCCACCGTACCATATGGCACCGAAAGAGTTGAAGGAGCAGCTTGAGGAGTTGTTAGCAAAGGGATTTGTGAGACCCAGTGTATCACCTTGGGATGCACCAGTGCTATTTGTGAATAATAAGGATGGGACTATACGGATGTGCATTGATTACCGCCAGTTGAACAAGGCTACCATCAAAAACAAGTACTTGTTGTCGCGCATTGATGATTTATTCGACCAGTTATAGGGTGCTAGGGTGTTCTCTAAGATCGACTTGAGATCAGGGTATCATAAACTGACGATTCAGGACTCAGATGTCCCAAAGACTGCTTTGCATACTAGATATGGCCATTATGAGTTTCTGGTGATGTTCTTTGGCTTGACTAATGCTCCAACGGTGTTTATGGACTTGATGAATAGGGTGTTCAGACCTTATATGTATTCCTTTGTTATTGTCTTCATTGATGACATCTTGATATACTCACGTAGCCTGGGGGAGCACGAGCAGCATTTGAGAGTAGTGCTTCAAACCTTGCGAGAGCAAAAGCTATATGCTAAGTTCTCCAAGTGCGAGTTTTGGATAGAGCCAGTAGCATTCTTGGGGCATACTATGTCAGGAGAGGGGATTAAGTGGATCCTAAGAAGATTGAGGCAGTTTAGAGTTGGCCACGTCCTACTTTCGTGACTAAGATTAGGAGTTTCTTGGGGTTAGTAGGTTACTACCACCGATTTGTGTTGGGCTTTTTATCCATTGCATCACCTCTGACTAGATTAACCTAGAAAGGTGCTCCTTTCTGTTGGTCTGATGATTGTGAGTCGAGCTTTCAGAAGCTCAAGATGGACTTGACTACATCACCGGTTCTTGTGTTACCTTCCGGTTCAGGGATGTATATAGTCTATTGCGATACTTCACGCATTGGCTTGGGTTGTGTATTGATGCAGGAGGGGCGAGTTATTGCATATGCTTTATGCCAGTTGAAGATTCATGAGAAGAATTACCCTGTGCACGACCTAATGTTAGCAGCGATTGTTCATGATCTTAAGATATGGAGGCATTATCTGTATGGGGTATCATGTGAGGTTTATATTGATCATCACAACTTGCAGTATTTGTTCAAGTAGAGGGATCTCAATTTGAGGCAGTGTAGATGGTTTGAGTTACTGAAGGATTATGACATCACTATTCTTTATCATCCGGGTAAGGCAAATGTGGTTGCAGATGCCTTAAGTAGGAAGGCAGAAAGTATGGGTAGCTTGGCATACATCTCAGTGGAGGAGAGGCCACTAGCTTTGGACGTTCAGTCCTTAGCTAACAGACTTGTGAGGTTGGACATTTCATAGCCCAACCAAGTCCTTGCGTATGTTATCGCACAATCTTCATTGTTAGGACAGATCAAGGCTCGGGAGTTCGATGATCCGCATTTGGTAGTTCTCAGAGAATGGTGCTACAAGGTAGTGCCAAAGAGGTTTCTATTGGCGAGGATAGTGTTCTGCAACTCCAGGGTCGCCTATGTGTTCCTAATGTTGATAGTTTGAGGGAGAGAATTCTATTGGAGGCACACAACTCACGGTATTCGATTCATCCAGGTGCTACGAAGATGTACCGTGACATGAGGAAACATTATTGGTGGCGACAGATGAAGAAAGATATAGTTGAGTATGTGGAGAGGTGTTTGAATTTCTAGCAGGTTAAGTATGAGTACCAGAGGCCAGGTGGCCTACTTCAGTAGATGCCTATTCTTGAGTGGAAGTGGGAGTGCATTATTATGAACTTCGTAGTTGGGTTGTCGCGGACATTACGGAAGTATGATATAGTTTGGGTAATTGTTGACAGGTTGACCAAGTCGGCACACTTCATTCCAGTTATGACTACTTATACTTCAGAAAGGTTGGCCCAGGTATACATTCGGGAGATAGTTCACTTGCAAGGTGTGCCTATTTCCATCATATCAGATAGAGGCCATAAGTTTACTTCCCATTTTTGGAGAGTCGTGCAGAATGAGTTGGGGACCAGGGTAGAGCTCAGCACAGCATTTCACCCGCAGACCGACGGGCAGTCGGAGCGGACAGCTCAGATTCTGGAGGACATGCTTAGAGCATGTGTGATTGACGTTATAGGGCAGTAGGATTAGTTCTTGCCTTTGGCCGAGTTTTCTTACAACAACAGCTATTAGTCCAGCATTGAGATGGCTCTATTTAAGGCTTTATATGGTCGGCGATGTCATTCTCCTATCGGGTGGTTTGAGCCTGATGAGGCTAAGTTGTATGGTACAGATTTCGTGAAATATGCCTTGGAAAAGGTAAAGTTGATTCAGGAAAGACTTTCCACATCTCAGTCCAGACAGAACAGTTACGCGGATCAGAAGGCGCGTGACGTATCATTCATGGTCGGCGAGAAGGTTCTCTTGAAAGTCTCGCCGATGAAGGGTATTATAAGATTCGGGAAGAAGGGCAAGTTGAGCCCAAGGTTTTATAGGCCCATTTGAGGTGTTGAGGTGAGTTGGGGAGGTTGTTTATGAGCTTGCTTTACCCCCAGCTTATCGGGAGTTCATCCGGTTTTTCACGTGTCTATGCTTCGGAGGTATCACGCCGACTTGTCTCATGTGTTAGACTTTAGTACTATTCAGCTAGACGAGAGATTGGGTTATGAGGATGAGTCATTTGCCATTGTTGATAGACAGGATCGCCAGTTGAGATCCAAGAGGATTTTTGTGGTAAAGGTCCAGTGGAGGGACCAACCAGTGGAGGAGGTGACCTGGAGTCCGAGGAGGACATGCGGAGCAGATATATGCACTTATTTAGCACTTCATGTGTGAATCTAAACTCGTTCGAGGATGAACTTTATTTAAGAGGTGGGGAATGTAACGATCCGACCGGTCGTTTTGCTTTCTAAAACCCCATTCCTCTGAATAAGACTTCATGTACATGCTTTAATTGATTTATGACTTGCAGGGATAGTTGGTTTGGGATTTGGAAGAGTTTGGGTTGAAATTGGAACACTTGTTTCCTTAAGTTTGGCTTAAAAGGCCAAGTTTGACTTCAGTCAATGTTTTGAGTAAACGACCTCAGAATCTGGATTTGAAGTTTCCAGTAGGTTTATATGATGATTTCGGACTTGGGCGTATGTTCGGATCAGGTTTTGGATGACCCGGGAGCATTTTGGCGCCTAATAGTTAAAGTTGATTCCTTAAGGATTTTGAAGTTCTTTAAATTTGGTTTAGAGGGGGTTTTGTGTTATCGAGGTCCAAACAGAATTTCGAGATCGAGAATAGATCGGTAATGTCATTTAGGGCTTGCACACAAAATTTGGTGTCAATGCGAGTAGTATAAGTGTGTTTCGTCACATTGGAAGTAGATTAAAGAACTTAAAGTTCATAATTTGATTCAATTGGTTTTAGGGGGTGATTCTTAAATTTAGCGTTGTTTTGGGCGTTCCGAGGGTTCAAGTGAGTCCGTTTTATCATTTCAAACTTGTAGGTATGTTCGGGCGGGGCCCCGGGGGCCCCGAGCATCAATCATACGAGGCTCGAGCTTAACTGGAAATGTGGGAAAGAGCTGAAGCTTCAGGCTTCTGTCATAACCGCACCTGCGGTTGGCCAGCCGCAGGTGCGAGCCTACAGAAGTGCCTAGGCCATCGCAGATGCGGCCATGGGTGGCCAGCTCTGGAGCCACAGAAGTGGCCTACCTTCCGCAGAAGCGGAGCCGCAGAAGCGGTTTCCTTCCCGCAGAAGCGGCTCAGCCGGCTAGTGGAATTTCCACAGAAGCGGACTCTTTTTTGTAGATGCGGTGGGCGTAGGTGAGGCCTAGGAACGCATATGCTGAAATCACTGAAGGCAGTGACCTTCATTTATTACGGGTGTTAACCATTTTTGGCCCATTTCCACTGAAAGGTTGGGCGATTTTGGAGCTCTTGAGAGAGGATTTTCACTAAGCTCTTATAGGTAAGTAATTCCTACTATATGTGAGTTAAATACTTGGATTTTGGGTAGATTAAAATGTAAAGATTAGTGAAAATCATGGGATTAGAGTAAAACCTACGGTTTTGATCAAAACGAGATTTAACCACGAAATTCGTTATGGAATAAAGTAAAAATCATATATTCTTGATCCTTAGGTTATGGGTAACAACTTCTTTCGAAAATTTTTGGAATCCGGGCACGTTGGCCTAGGGTTGAATTTTTGGAACCTTACCTTAGGTAATCACCTTAATAGCTAGAATATGAATTTGTAAGCCTATAATGATTGGTTTTTACACTATTGACATAGTTTCAAATTGTGCGTCTCTGGATTGAGAATTTGAACACGTTCTTGAGTTAGAAGTAGGCTCGAAATGAGGTAAGTCTCTTTTCTAACCTTGTAAGGGGGGAATTTCCCCATAGGTGAACTTAATTAATATATGATTAATTATGGGGGGCTACGTACGCACGAGGTGACTAGAGTCCGTACGTAGATACTATTCATGTTATATCCGGGTAGTTCTAGGATTACATCATGCTTTGTAGCTGCTATTTATTGCTTATATATGCTAATGGTTTGAAAGAAATTAAGTTGAAGGAAATCTATTTAGAGGCTTCAAGTGAATTGTATTCATTTTTATAAAAAGGAATTAAAGAAGTGTTGTGTTTGAAATGATGAAAATTATGTTGACTGCGTCGCACGTATGATTCGCGAGCGGGGTTATGCTTTTACCGTGTTGCATGTATGATTCACGAGTAGGGTGAATAGATGCATCTATGGTTCGTGCCGTTTGACCATCGGTAGCGCACATTTTACTTTTATGTTGGATTGGGACGAACGTCCTCGGTGGTAGTTGTGTATGATAATGGAACCGGAACTCTTATAACTCGTATAATTTTTTGCTTGAAGGGTCACTTATTTTAAATGAGGAAAGTGCCCAGCTTTATTAACTGGATGAAAGGATTTTCAGTAATTATTCTTATTTGAGCTTGTCGTCATCTACGTACATTGTGAATTAAATATATTGAACTTCATATTATTATATTTGCTAGCCCTAGTGAGTGTCGGAGTCGACCCCTCGTCACTACTTCTGCGAGGTTAGGAGAGATACTTACTGGGTAAATATTTCTATGTACTCATGCTACACTTCTGTACTTGATTGTACAGGCTTTGAGGTAGGTGCATCTGGCCATCAGTCCGGCACGTAGAGTGGACTCCTCAACTTGAGATTTTCCGGTGAGCTACCCTTTTGAGCCGTTCTGCAGCAGTTGGAGTCTTTCTTTTATATTTGTGTTTCCTGTCTATTCCTTTTCCAGACAGTAGGATAGTGTGGTGATGTATATTCTACTAGATTGCCCACACACTTGTGACACCAGGTCATGGCACACACATTAGTAGAATTATGATGTTTTGGCTTGTTTTCATGATTGAGATTCGCATTTATTTCTTTCATTTAAATTTGCTTAAGTTTTTAAAACTATAAATTTCTTAAATCTATAATGGAAGTTATGACGTACTAACTACATAAATGAGGATTTACTAGTTGATCAGTGTTCGCTTGCCTAACAATGGTGTTGGGCGCCATCACGGCCTAATATGGAATTTGGTTCATGAAACAAGCACCATTTAACAATGCCCAGCCTCAAAGGCAAATTAAGGAAGACCATAACAACGACGAATTTAACATATTCAATCAAGGACGACGATACCTCATCATAGGTGAACATTTCACCACGCTCGAAAATACCAGGTCTCGATACTCTATCAATTCAAATCTGAACATTTATAGGCCAATTCCTTTTCCTCCGCCAGAAATAAGATACTGAATCTCAGAACCATGCTCTGAGTAAACCTCCTTTCAAGTCATCTACTGCCCCGACACATGGGCAAATATCCTACCATCACATCAATACCGTGCGTAACCGTTCATGAGCGTCATAGAAACCTGTGCATAGCCTCAAAGCTCTCAGAAGTACATCTACTGAGCCGAAATGACAGAATATTCTTCCGCAAGGCAACGACAATAGCCCAATCAAATACGCATGGAGAAACAACCCGTACCACATCTATAGTACCATTAAAATTTCTCAATTCCCGAGTTATAATAAGTGTTTTGCGTCGCATAAGATTGAGTAGGAAAGAAACAAAGGCATAAGCCCCAGAGGAATCAAATCGCACGATAAGGAATCAAGAACGGAAGTGCTTCTAACAGCCCTGTAGCCTCTCGAAGATAAGTACAGATATCTCTGTACTGATCCGCAAGACTCTACTAGACTTGCTCATGACTCATGAAACCTAAGTGAATTTAGTGCTCTGATACCATGTTGTCACGATCCAAAATCCATTAAGGGTCGTGATGGCGCCGGACACCATTGCCAGGCAAGCCAACACCAAGAAGTTCATTAAATTCTCATTTTAGTATTTTTGAAATTATTTCTTTTTCTTACATTAAACAATAAATAATGAACTTCACCGAGTAAATAATGATGTTTTTAACAAATTTTCAATACAGAATAATCCCATATAAGTCCCAGAACCTAGTGTCACAAGTGCATGAGCAATTTCTAGGAAATAAAATGTAATACAATAACTGTCCGGAATACAAATTGGACAGAAAAGAAATACAATACTCTAAAAGAGACTCTGCTGGTTGCGGGTCATCTCGAGAGATGCAGCTCACCTAAGTCTCTGTATCAACCATGACATTGCGCCCAATGAGGCCACATGACATACATGTTCCTGTGCAACAATGCACAACAAGTGTAGTATGAGTATGAAAACAACGCGTACCCAGTAAATATCCAGTCTAACCTCGAAGAAGCAGTGACGAGAGATCAAGGTCCAATAATATAATACCAATAATGTAAAAAGTCATTAATTTTATAAGGCGACTGCAAACTCAATAATCTTGAAGCAGGTAATAATTCTTTTGTTAATAGAAATCTTCAAACTTATTTTCATCTTTTAACAATTTACATCTCTGGCAGATGAGGCCATATCAATTATCAATAATTCCAAAACAATCAATCAAGTCATGCGCAGGTCATGTCGAGGTCGTACGGACCGATCCAACATAATATTTAAATTGTATGTTGCCAGAGGGTCGAATGGCGTGAACCATAGATGCATCTATTTAATCTACCGACGCGTTCAGCCCGTTCCACAATATATAAACACAATCAAACAGTCAATCAAGAACTCATCAAGGAGCAATTATCCAAGAAAAGGCAATTTCTCTTTTAAAAATCAAGAAACAATGACTAGTCTTTTAGAAATTTATTTACACGTTCGATATGTTTTAACCATTTTTAAATTGACAACAAGATTTCAAATATTGCAAGTAAAGCATGCTTTTGAGTCCTAAACTACCTGGACTTGAGCATAATAGTAGCTACACACGGATTCTCGTCACCTCGTGCATACGTAGCCTCCACAAGTAAAAGCACATAACCAATTAATTCACTTATGGGGACAATTCCCTCTTACAAGGTTAGAAAGGAGACTCACCTCGCTCCGAAGTCTATATCCCAATTCAAGAACGCGCTCAAACCTCCAATGTAATTTGGTTCGGGTCTGGAGTGGTTTGGAGAGGAATGAGACACTTAGTCTCTTATTTAGAAGCTTAAGTTTGGGAAAGACAACCGGATGTTTACCATTAGTAAGTGTCGAAGTCGGCCTCTTGTCTGTACTTCTTCGAGATTAGACAGGATACTTACTAAGTACACATTGTTTTTGTACTTATGCTACACTTGCTCTGCTTTTTTGTTGTACAGGCACATGTATCTCTAGCGGCCTAGTGGGCGTAGCAGCATGGTTGATACGGAGACTTAGGTGAGTTGCATTCCTCGAGGTGAGCTGCATTCCTCGAGGCGACCTGCAGCAAGCATAGTCCCTTCTAGTGTATTGTATATACTTTCTATCCAAATTGTATTCCAGACAGTTATTGTACTTTACTTGATTTTCTAGTGGTTGCTCATGCACTTGTGACACTAGGTTCTGCGATGATTGTGGGATAATCTAATATTAAGTTTGTTAAAGACTTCATATTTATTTCTGTGAATTTCATTAATTATTGTTTAATGTATAAAGAAAATGATTTCAACAAATACTAGAATGAGAATTTAATTAACTTCTTGGTGTTGGCTTGTCACACCTCCTTTTTGTGTGCCCGCCCCGAAGGGTTAAATGCGCGAGGGAGTTTTTCCAATTTAAGTGACAATATTCGAAATGGGATTATTTATTTAATTCAGAGTCGCCACTTGGGAAAGGTTTGGCTTTTGGTGTCCCAAGTCACCGGTTTATCTTGAATCCCAAATCGAGGAAATTTTCGACTTTTCCAAATGAAGTCTGCGAACCAGAAATTCTAAGTAAGGAATTCTGTTGACCCGAGGGAAGGTGTTAGGCACCCTCGAATCCCGTGGTTCTAGCACGGTCGCTTAAATTGTTATAATGGCTAAATATCTGATTTAAATATATGTTATGACTTACGTGCTTTTATTAAGTTTAAACCGCTTTTATTATTATCATTTATTTTTATAGAATTGCAACGTCGTGAAAATGCATCTCGAACCACGTCACAATCAATGCACCCGTGGTCGTCGACACATTTTGACTCCGTTGAGATTCGGATTTGGGTCACATCAATGTGCACCCGTGTTTAAGAAGGTTAAATTATTAAAGGTGCGCCTAAAGCAACTAGCGTATTGTTATTTTGGGAAGGCCGTAAAATTCGCTAAACGGCCTGTCCCGAATTCTAAGTATTTTAATATATACATTTAGAGGGCCCCGCAGCTTGTGCATTTTTGTTTGTCGAGGCTCGTCTCATTTTTATTTAAAAGGATAAACCTACAGTGACTATATTTTCCTATTAAGTTCGTCTCTAAAATAAAAGAAAATCTCTTAATTAATTACATGCTAAAAACGTAACTTATTAATTATTAGTTTACGGCTAATGCGAATGGAAAATTGCGACCGAGTTTGTACAAAGAAAAACTGCTTTCATTCTAATTTGGACAGACTTTTCTTAAAGCTGAACGGACTTTAATCGAAGTGTTTCTCAGATGAGAAACACTTCGATTAAGGTCCATTAGACCTTAATCCTTCGGTTTGAACAAAACAACGGACCAGTGATGAGGAACCCTAAGGTTCGAAAACCAGATCCGGGATTCGCGCTTCCCTGGTCAGATTCGGACCAAACCAAGTATGGTTTGGTCATGAGGGGGGTCTGGGGAGTGTCTGGTATGAATTTAAGGCAGATCGGTGTAGATTAGGTTCCGACTCAAATCTTCAAATGAAGATTCGAGAAGGTGGGATATGATTCGAGGTGTGTGGTTGGTAGATTTGGGTTCAGGATGGCACGGGGGATCTATGGTGTTAAGGGCGAGGTCACCGGCGTCCGTGCCGCCGGCTTTCATGGTGAAGGGTACAGGGGCGGCTAGGGTTTGAAGGGGACGGGTTTGGTGAAGACGAAGGCAGGGGTGTTGGCTAGGGGGCAGGGTATGGTAAAGGGTTTATATAGTTAGTGGGTGGGCGGATCTCAACCGTTAGATCAATCTAGATCTACGGTCTGGATCTGAGGGCTTAAGTGGAACGGTGTCGTTTTGAGGGTAAAGGGTTTGGGTTGGTCCGGGTGAAAACGGGTCGGGGCCATTAGTGGGTTATGGGGAGGTGATCTTGGTCGTTGATCAATCTGAGATCAACGGCCCAGATCAACCTGTATCAATACGACGTCGTTTGGACTCTCTGGGCATCAGCTGTACTGGACCGGGCAGGCCTGGTTTGGGTATTGTTTGTTTGGGCCAATTTTAATAAATTGGCCCAATCCGGAAGAAGAAGGGACCTTTTCTTATTTTTTTATTATTTTTTTTTTCTTATTTATTTTAAAAACAAAACTAAGGAAAAAAAATCAAATTAAAATTAAATACACACTCAATACAATTATTTGCACACACACTAAAAATATTTCAAAACAGGTAAAATCAAACAAAACAAAATCACGGACAAAGATGCCCGTTTTATGCCTTTCTATTTAACAACCATGTTACGGTTCAGATTATGCATGACACACACATTTTGTATTTTGTTTTAAATAAATAAATAAATAAGAAAAAATAAAAATGGGCAAAAGTCACAAATAAATCAACAAAGTGCCGCACAGAAATCCGAAAATTGTACAGCAGGGCCAATTATTATTATTTTTTTATTTCTTTTGGAGCGATTGTCGTGCGAAACAAAAATCACGTGCTCACAGCTGCCCCTCTTTGTTCGGAAACACGAAGAGTTTTCGTGCAAAGATAAAGTGAGCGTGTATGAGCGATTTTTGCCTATGGACCACTCCGTATGAAGCATGTTTTTGAAAGATCTGACCGAATCTTGCTTCAAAGATTTCCTACATATCCTGGGCTAAACAGGAATCAGGTCAATGTAGTTCGAGAAGTTTTGGTAGCTGGGACTACCATGGGACTGCAATGCTTGCTGCTACTGCTGCTGCTGTTGTCACTGCTACGTCACTGACCGCCTTATTACAACCAAACGAAAATTGGAAACTGAACTAACTACTTATATGCATGTCAACTGCTAGTTACAAGATTCCTATCTATGATTCTTTTACGACTTGATCTTGGGTCTTAGCTGATTCTGCTTGTAGACTCCGATCTGAATCTTGATGCTTGCGAGTTGCGGCGACTTGTTTAATCTCTGGGATACTGAGTGAGACGCGATTGGCAGGGTTCAGGACCTTAATCAAATGTTGGGGTCAATTTGCTTTCCATTTACTCCGATAGCTCGGGACATCTTCTCTCTTTTTCTTCTTTTTCTTCTTTTTCTTCGTTGATTTCGAACTGGGACTCATCTCGTGGGGTCATTTCGATCCATGTGGGTCGAGGTTAGACCTGCGGGAGAAAACAAACGAACGAAATTTTCTGCCCCAGTCTCACTAGGAAAATTTCGTTAATTATTCGCCAGGAAGTTCATAAAATTGATGAAAGAGGATATGCATGCTCAGTTCAGGGTTGAAGCCCTAATACCGACTAGCTGGGGAAAGGTTCAGTTTAGGGTTTAAAACCCTAACGCCGAACGAAGGAAAAATTCAGTTTAAGGTTTAAAACCCTAATGCTGATTAAAGGGAAAGTTCAGTTTAGGGTTTAAAACCCTAATGCTGACTAAAGGAAAAATTCAGTTTAGGGTTTAAAACCCTTATGCTGATTGCATGGAAAAACTCAGTTTAGGGTTTAAAACCCTAATGCTGGCTGAAAGGAAAATTCAGTTTAGGGTTTAAAACCCTAATGCTGATTGCATGGAAAAGCTCAGTTTAGGGTTTAAAACCCTAATGCTGGCTGAAAGGAAAAAGTTCAGTTTAGGGTTTAAAACCCTAATGCTGACTAAAAGAAAAATTCAGTTTAGGGTTTAAAACCCTAATGCTGATTACATGGAAAAGCTCAGTTTAGGGTTTAAAACTCTAATGCTGGCTGAAAGGAAAAAGTTCAGTTTAGGGTTTAAAACCCTAATGCTGACTAAAAGGAAAATTCAGTTTAGGGTTTAAAACCCTAATGCTGATTGCATGGAAAAGCTCAGTTTAGGGTTTAAAACCCTAATGCTGGCTGAAAGGAAAATTCAGTTTAGGGTTTAAAACCCTAATGCTGACTGAAAGAAAAAAGCTCAGTTTAGGGTTTAAAACCCTAATGCTGACTAAAAGGAAAATTCGGTTTAGGGTTTAAAACCCTAATGCTGATTGCATGGAAAAGCTCAGTTTAGGGTTTAAAACCCTAATGCTGGCTGAAAGGAAAAAGTTCAGTTTAGGGTTTAAAACTCTAATGCTGATTGCATGGAAAAGCTCAGTTTAGGGTTTAAAACCCTAATGCTAGCTGAAAGGAAAAAGTTCAGTTTAGGGTTTAAAACCCTAATGCTGACTAAAAGGAAAAGCTCAGTTTAGGGTTTAAAACTCTAATGCTGGCTGCATGGAAAAGCTCAGTTTAGGGTTTAAAACCCTAATGCTGGCTGAAAGGAAAATTCAGTTTAGGGTTTAAAACCCTAATGCTGATTGCATGGAAAAGCTCAGTTTAGGGTTTAAAACCCTAATGCTGGCTGAAAGGAAAAAGTTCAGTTTAGGGTTTAAAAACCTAATGCTGACTAAAAGGAAAAGCTCAGTTTAGGGTTTAAAACCCTAATGCTGGCTGCATGGAAAAGCTCAGTTTAGGGTTTAAAACCCTAATGCTGACTAAAAGGAAAATTCAGTTTAGGGTTTAAAACCCTAATGCTGATTGCATGGAAAAGCTCAGTTTAGGGTTTAAAACCCTAATGCTGGCTGAAAGGAAAAAGTTCAGTTTAGGGTTTAAAACCCTAATGCTGACTAAAAGGAAAAGCTCAGTTTAGGGTTTAAAACCCTAATGCTGGCTGCATGGAAAAGCTCAGTTTAGGGTTTAAAACCCTAATGCTGGCTGAAAGGAAAAAGTTCAGTTTAGGGTTTAAAACCCTAATGCTGATTGCATGGAAAAGCTCAGTTTAGGGTTTAAAACCCTAATGCTGGCTGAAAGGAAAAAGTTCAGTTTAGGGTTTAAAACCCTAATGCTGACTAAAAGGAAAAGCTCAGTTTAGGGTTTAAAACCCTAATGCTGGCTGCATGGAAAAGCTCAGTTTAGGGTTTAAAACCCTAATGCTGGCTGAAAGGAAAAAGTTCAGTTTAGGGTTTAAAACCCTAATGCTGACTAAAAGGAAAATTCAGTTTAGGGTTTAAAACCCTAATGCTGATTGCATGGAAAAGCTCAGTTTAGGGTTTTAAAACCCTAATGCTGGCTGAAAGGAAAAAGTTCAGTTTAGGGTTTAAAACCCTAATGCTGACTAAAAGGAAAATTCAGTTTAGGGTTTAAAACCCTAATGCTGATCGGCTGGGGATAAAGCTCGAGAATACTACACGATCTATTTTTTTGAGTTTTCTTGTTTTAATAGAAGATAAAAGGGAGTTTTGCGGGAACTTACCTTTTGAGTGAATTCCTTATTACCAAAATGTTTCTTGTACCCGTGTACCTTCTTCTTTGGTTGACACCTGCTTCTTGCACGGTTGTCTTGGATTATACTTGTTTCAACTTTTCAGACAAAGAACAATTGTTAGTTCGGAAATGACGATCGGTTCGGTGACTTTGATCGTTCCCAATTGCTTTGTTACGTCTCTATTTCTGTTGCGAAGTCCCGCCATTGATTTGATTCGAATGGCGAAACATTTAGACTGCTCAGGCTTGTATTTCCGGATTCTGTGACGACTTGCTTCGTAAGGCTCTTTTTTTCTTTTCTTTTTTTTTCTCTTCTTTTTTTTTGTGTCCCGTTTTGCTTGGAGGTTCTCAACGGGGATTTTATTGGAGGTATTTTGTGGGAATTTGTACAAAAAGGAAGCTCTGTGGGGGAATATTTACAAAGTGGATTCTTTGTGTGGATTTTGTTCAATGGGGAATGCTGGGGATTCATTTGAAAGCGGGCTTTCTAGGATTTGTTGGGGTAAGCTTGCTGGGGAATTTTTACAAAGGGACTCGCTGGGATGTGCTGGGGAGATTCCATTTTTTTTTTATATTGGGGAGACTCTGTGGGAGATTGTATAAAAGGAGAGACTCTGTGGGGATTTGTACAGGGGGAGACTCTATGGGGATTTGTCCGAAGGCGGACTTGCTGGGGAAGATTTCTCTCTTTCCTCTTTAAACACCATCAAACGTGACGATCCATCAGGCTTGGGCAATCGTACCAACGAAATGAGGCGCTTTCTTTCATGAGACGGGATTCCGTGCAAACAAAACCTGCCACCTGCCTTTTCCGGTGTGTCCTGATTTTGGGGTTAAAACACAAAAGGGATTCGAAAAGAAACAAAGAAAGGGGAAGGCAAATCAGAAAAGGAATACCCTTTTCGAGACGAGAAAGACTTATCTGAGGAAGATAACGCTGGCTTTAAATGACATGACATGCTCTTTGGACTGGACGTCTGATCTTCTAAGAACTTGCGTTTTCCTGAACCAGAACGGATCTGTGATTCCAAACTGGTGTCACTCTGCCGAAACTTTCTTGGGGTGGCGTCATTCTTTTTCGGCCAACAGCGCCCTTTGCGGGTTTTCGCTGGCTGACCTCTCTCATTTCTCTTCCTGTCATCGCTTGATAGCACTCTTTGCGAGTTTTTACTAAACAAGCTCTCTCATTTTGGTTTCTCTACTCCCGTCGCCTCGTGGTGCCCGAAGGTTTTCACCGCCGAGACTCTCTCATTTTATCTCTCTCAATTCAGAGTGTGCTGGTCTCCATTTGTGACGCTTATTAGTTCCCCACCATATTTGGTAATTGATTTGAAGGCTTGTGCTTGGTAAGGAGAGGTAGTGATACTAACCTCCCAACTGCTCGACGTGCCCCGGTTTTCAATTTCAGGGTGAATGGGATTTTATTGTTGGTGTGACTGAACCTCAGGGAGAGGCTGCCTACGTATCCTTTCGGAATCAAGTCAAACGTAGTTCAGGCCTCAATCAATGTTTTGTTTTGTTTTCTTCTCTTTTTTTTTCTTTTTTTTTTTTTGTTTTGTAAGCGGCTCAAAAGTTGGTAGAGAGAATTGGGTAGTGTTTGGGGAGTAGTGGGGAATAAAACCTTCGCCATTTTCAAACGTGTCAGGACCACTGGAGTATGATTTAGACGTAGTACCTCTTGACTGCATCTGCATTTACTGCTGTGTCGGGGTCATTTCCTTCGATATCACCTAAATACAATGCTCCTCTTGGCAATATTTTCCTTACGATGTATGGGCCTTTCCAATTTGGGGCAAACTTTCCTTTTGCTTCTTCATGATGCGGCAGAATACGCCTCAGTACCAGCTGACCTACTTCGAAATTCCGGGGTCGGACTTTCTTGTTGTAAGCACGGGCCATCCTTCGTTGGTATAACTGTCCGTGACAAACTGCGGCCATTCGCTTTTCATCAATCAACGTCAATTGCTCTAACCGAGTCTTGACCCACTCGCTGTCCTCGATTTCTGCTTCGACAATGATTCGAAGCGAAGGAATTTCTACCTCTGCCGGTATTACAGCCTCGGTCCCATAGACCAAAAGATAAGGAGTCGCTCCTACTGATGTGCGTACCGTAGTGCGATACCCCAATAATGCAAATGGTAACTGCTCATGCCACTGTCGGGAACTTTGGATGGTCTTCCTCAAAATCTTCTTGATGTTTTTATTTGCAGCTTCCACAGCACCATTGGCTTTCGGCCGATAAGGAGTGGAATTCCTATGCGTTATCTTGAATTGCTCGCATACATCTCCCATCAAGTGACTGTTCAAGTTTGTTGCGTTATCTGTAATGATAGTCGCAGGAATACCAAAGCGACAGATAAGATTTGAGTGTACAAAATCCACCACAGCTTTCTTAGTGACCGACTTGAGAGTGACAGCTTCTACCCATTTTGTGAAGTAATCGATGGCAACCAGTATAAACCTGTGTCCATTCGAAGCCTTCGGTTCGATTGGTCCAATGACGTCCATGCCCCATGCGACAAATGGCCAAGGTGCGGACATGGGATGCAACTCCGTGGGAGGTGCATGAATCAAATCACCGTGCACCTGACACTGATGACACTTCCGGACAAAGCTAAAGCAATCTTTTTCCATGGTCATCCAGTAATAACCTGCTCGGAGGATTTTCTTCGCTAAGACATACCCGTTCATGTGAGGTCCGCACACACCTGCGTGTACTTCGTGCATGATCTTTCTCGATTCCTCGATATCGACACATCTTAGGAGATTGAGGTCCGGGGTCCTCTTATATAACAATTCACCGCTTAGAAAGAAACCACTTGCATGTCGCCTAATGGTCCTCTTCTGATCTCCAGTAGCGTGCTCGGGGTACTCTTGTGTCTTCAGGAATTTCTTGATGTCATGGTACCAAGGCTGCGTATTTGATCCCGCCTCGATTACACTGCAGTAACCGTGTCTTTCCTTGATTTGGATTTCCAAAGGATCGACGTGGGCGTTGCCCGGGTAGGGTAGCATTGAAGCCAAAGTAGCAAGTGCATCTGCCAGTTCATTGTGGCACCTCGGAATATACCTGAACTCTATTGATGTAAAGCGCTTGCTGAGGTCCTCCACATGTTGTCGGTATGGGATAAGTTTGACATCCCGAGTTTCCCATTCGCCTTGAGCTTGCCGGATGATCAGGTCAGAATCTCCCATAATCAGTAAGTCTTCGACATCCTGATCGATTGCCATATGCATGCCCATAATGCAGGCTTCATACTCAGCTGTATTATTTGTGCAAAAGAAACGCAGTCTAGCTGTGGCGGGATAATGCTGACCGGAAGGCGAGATCAATATTGCCCCAATCCCTACACCCTTGGCGTTCACGGCTCCGTCAAAGAACATCTTCCAAACATGAGCTTCCTCCGAGATCACTTCTACGGTGTTTACCTCTTCATCTGGAAAGTAGGTATCCAATGGCTGGTATTCTTCATCGACCGGATTTTCGGCCAAATGATCTGCTAAGGCCTGGGCTTTCATTGCCGTGCGAGTGACATAAACAATGTCGAATTCCGTAAGCAAGATTTGCCATTTAGCCAGTCTCCCAGTGGGCATTGGTTTCTGAAATATATACTTCAAAGGATCCAACCTGCTTATGAGGAATGTAGAGTGGGCTTGGAGATAATGTCTCAGCTTTTGAGCAACCCATGTGAGAGCGCAACATGTCATTTCCAGCAGAGTGTATTTGGCCTCGTAGCCGGTGAATTTCTTGCTCAAATAGTAGATTGCTTGCTCCTTCTTTCTGGTTACGTCGTGTTGTTCGAGGACGCAACCGAAAGAGTTCTCCAAGACTGTCAGATACAAGAAAAGTGGCCTCCCTGGTTCTGGAGGGACCAAGACTGGGGGATTCGAAAGGTATTCTTTGACTTTATCAAAGGCTTCTTGACACTCAGTTGTCCATTTAATCGCCGCATCTTTCCTTAACAGCTTGAATATGGGCTCACACGTGCTTGTCAGCTGGGCAATAAACCGACTGATGTAGTTCAACCTGCCCAAAAGACTCATCACGTCTTTCTTTGTTCTTGGGGGAGGCAGATCTCTGATGGATTTTATCTTAGTTGGATCTAGCTCGATACCTCTCCTGCTTACGATGAAGCCCAAAAGTTTGCCCGACGGAACTCCGAAAGCGCATTTGGCTGGGTTTAGCTTCAAGTCATACTTCCTTAGCCTCTCGAAGAATTTCCTCAAGTCTTGGATGTGATTATCCTGCGTCCTGGACTTGACTATCACGTCATCCACGTACACCTCTATTTCCTGGTGCATCATGTCATGGAAAATGGCAGTCATGGCCCTCATGTAAGTAGCCCCAGCATTCTTCAGACCAAATGGCATGACCCGGTAACAGTAGGTGCCCCAAGGCGTGGTGAAGGCAGTTTTCTCGGCGTCTTTTTCATCCATCAGTACCTGATGATACCCAGCATAACAATCTACAAAAGACTGTATCTCGTGCTTGGCACAATTATCAATGAGGATGTGGATGTTGGGCAACGGGAAATTATCTTTAGGACTTGCCCTGTTCAGATCTCGGTAATCTACACATACCCGAGTTTTCCCGTCCTTTTTCGGTACTGGAACCACATTCGCCAACCATGTTGTATATTGGACTACCCAGATCACTCCTGTTTTCAGCTGCTTGGTGATCTCCTCTTTAATCTTGTCACTGACCTCAGTTTTGAACTTTCGTTGCTTTTGTTGAACTGGAGGACAATCAGGATGAATCGGCAATTTATGAACCACTAGATCAACACCTAGTCCCGGCATGTCATCATATGACCAAGCAAACACGTCTTTGAATTCAAGAAGAAGTTGAATTATCGCCTCTCGCGTTTTCTTGTCCGTGTGAATGCTTATCTTGGTCTCCCGGATTTCTTCCGGGGTTCCTAAATTTACCGGTTCAGTGTCATTCAGATTTGGCTTAGGTTTATTCTCGAAATATTCCAACTCTCGGTTTATCTCCCTAAAAGCCTCTTCCGCATCATATTCTGGTTCTGGGTTCATTAATTCGCAGTTAAATAGCTCATTGTGATCTGGGCGTGAAGTCCGCAAGCATGTCATATTTAAAGCCGCATTATTAGGACTGAAAAGAAAGATAAAAGGCAAAATAACAAAAAATTAGAACAAAAGAAAGAATGGGAAAGCAATGATGATTTTTTTTTATTTTTTGGAAAGTTGGAAGACAACAATGTTTACAACTAGGGATTCAAAACAACAAACAGAAGAAAACGTTCAAGTTATGTCCTGGAGATAACTTGTGACACAGGAAAGGTGGCAGGAAAGGTCTACCCGGACTTCCGTCTAGTCGGGAATGGCGTGGCCTCCCAGTTTTGGAGTTTCGCGTTTGGCCCCATGTACATCATCTCAGCAGTGCTTGTGCCTTCACCTGGTCGAACCATGTGGACCTCGTAGAGCATTTCCCTCATTGCCCCACATATCTCCTCGATTTCCTCAGCTGTGAAGACCTCATCATCTTCTTCAACGTACTTCGGCCTGATGAAAGTTGCATATAAATCCGGCAGTGGTTGAGGTAACTTCCAACCCTCATTTCTCCTTTTCTTTGCCCATTCTTCGTCTGCTGGAGTAGGTTTGAAACCTAGTCCAAAAGGTTTCTTGATGACTGGCAAAGTAATGGGTTCTGTTATTCCCTGAAGGGTTCGCCCAAGCCCCTTCCCTGGCCTAAATCCATGCCGGATCATCTCTTTGGCCACCATAAACGAGGCGTTAGACAGGAAAGGCTGGGGGCAGGGTATTCCCTCTTCGTGCTGCTCTGCCAGTACAACCTCGTAAGCTTGATAGACCGTATGTTTGCTTCCTTCTCTTGGTTCAAGGTACGGGATGGATGGGTCCCGATAAATGGCATGCTCATCTTCCCCGTGGACCACGATCTCTCGGTCTTCGTACTCGAACTTCACCATTTGGTGAAGAGTGGAAGGAACGGCCCCTGCCGCATGGATCCAAGGTCTGCCAAGGAGAAAATTGTAGGATGTGTCCATGTCGATTACCTGGAAGGTTACTCGAAATTCGACTGGTCCTATGACCAACAACAGGTCTATTTCTCCCATGGTATCTCTCTTGATGCCGTCAAAAGCTCTTACGCAGACATTGTTGGGTCGGATTCTTCCTGTCCCGATTTCCATTCTTTGTAGCGTGGAGAGCGGGCAAATGTCAACACCTGATCCCCCATCCAACATTACCTGCTTGACATAGTAGTCCTCGCATTTAACTGTTAAATGCAAGGCCTTGTTGTGTGCTGCTCCTTCCGGGGGTAAATCATTCTTGCTGAAAGAGATTTGGTTGACGGCGAAGAATCTTTCTGTCATCCGCTCTAGTTGCTCCACCGAGGTTTCAACTGGTACATATGCTTCATTCAGGGTTTTCAGCAGGATCTTTTGATGCTCGGTTGACCTCATTAATAATGACAGCATGGATACTTGCTCAGGGTGCTTGCGCAGCTGATCTATCACTTCGTAATCCGGCATCTTCATTTGTTGGAAGAACACTTCCGCTTCTTCAACACTCACAGGCTTCTTTGGAGGGAAGCGCCTTTGTGTGGCGTTGTTCAGTTCTTGGGTATTTGAGTACCCTCCAATGAAAGTATTTTCTGGAAGTTCTCCCATGACCTCTTTACCTTTGTACATTACCAAAGTCTTTTGATAATTCCACGGCACTGTGGACGGGTTGGTCATTGGCTTTTGTGGCACGCGTCCGATAACCACTGGCTCATTCAGCCGAGGTGGTTGAATCGTCCCCCGGACCACATAGGCCCCTTTTGGCACGTACATAGGTTTTGTCTTTTTGATCCCGAAGTTCTGCGTCTTCTCAGCTCGACCTCGTATACCAAAGAACTTCATTTTTTACAGGTACCACTTTCTTCTCTACCTTCTTTTCAGGCTTGACCTCTTCCCCCTTTTCTGGTTTCTGGTCCATTTCGGGCCTCTTCCCCGTGTCGACAATGGCAATTATAGCTTTCAAAGCAGGATCGAACTCTTTGTCTTCACAAATCATTCCGATCAGCGGCCCATTATTGTGAGCAGGTAATGGATTGTTAGTTACGTTCGGGATTTCCTCGTCCCTTAGCACTATTTTCCCTTGCTCTATCAAATTTTCGACCACTCTTTTCAACGACCAGCAGTCATTTGTATCATGTCCCTCGGCCCCTAAATGATAGGCGCATCTGACTCCGGCTTTGTAAGAAGGTGATGTTGGGTTTTGCCTCGTTTGAGGGATTGGTTGTAAGAAACCCAACTGGACTAGCTTCGGGAACAAAGTAGAGTAATGTTCACCGATGGGCGTGAAAGTTCGCCTTCAAGGTGGCTCCTGAGGGCGAAAGTTATTCTGTGGGGGTTGTGGGTTATACTGGTTGCGGTAAGGAGGCTGATTTCTGGGAGGTGGAGCTGGGCCTCGGTTGGCTTGTTGTGGTGGATGGCTATAAGGTTGGGCATTCATGACCATATAAGGCTGATGAGCATATGCCAAATTTGAGTGGGGGTAATAGTGTTGTGGGGCTCTTTCCGGAAAATGGGGCCTGGGGTGACGATACTCTCTTGCTTCAGAGGCTGCCATAGTCGTTTCTTCCTTCTTCTTCCCCCTCGTCGTTCCTCCAGACCCGCTTTGGACGGCCTGGGAAGTTGCCCTTATGGCTGCTTGACTCAGAATCCTACCCGTTTTCAAACCATTTTCCACCATCTCTCCAATCTTGATCGCTTCCGCGAATGGCTTACCCATGGCCGACATCATGTTTTGGAAATAGTCAGACTCTTGAGCCTGGAGAAAGGTAGTGACCATTTCCACTTCATCCATGGGAGGCTTTACTCTCGACGCCTGTTCACGCCACTTAATAGCATATTCTCTAAAGCTTTCCGAAGGTTTCTTCTTCAAATTCGACAGAGAGTTTCGGTCTGGCGCAATGTCGATGTTATACTGGAATTGTTTTACAAAATCTCTGGCGAGATCATCCCATATATGCCATCGGGACATTTCCTGATCCATATACCATTCCGAAGCTATCCCTACTAGACTTTCCCCAAAATATGCCATTAGCAGTTCTTCTTTTCCGCCGGCTCCCCGCAATTGGTTGCAGTATTTCTTAAGATGTGCAATGGGGTCACCGTGCCCATCGTATTTCTCGAACTTGGGGGTCTTGAAACCCGTTGGCAGGTGCACGTGAGGGAACATGCACAGGTCGGCGTAAGAGACGCTCTTTTGTCCGCTCAATCCTTGCATATTCTTCAAACTTTGTTCAAGGCTTCTCATTCTCTTGGCAATCTCATTTTGTTCTGCAATTCTGGGGTTCTGATCCTGCCCTGGTGCAAGCTCGCACTGAGGTGGTAGAGGATTAGTACTGGTAGCGAACCTAGGTGGTTCCATTGAGAACGATGGTGCCTGGAATGTAAAAGAGGATGAGTCAAAGCTTGGCTTGTACGTGGTAGGCTGTGCTGTAACCGGGCAGGGTGATGCAGTAAAGATGTTCATGCTTACATCAGTGGCCGACATTCGGGGATGAGGCTCAGAAGGCGATCCAGCAGAGAAGGCCGAGGTGGCTGGGTACCCGAATGGGGTAGCAGGATAATTTATGGGGACATTAGAAGTCCCGCTTGACCTGGAGAATAATTCAGGGAATCCGGGGACGACACTTGGCGGCTCTTTCCCATTGTTCCAGTCGTCCAGCATTTCCAACATGCGGAGCCGTAGGATTCTATTTTCCTCCGCAGTTGTGGACTCAGGTGTGAGGACGGCTGAGATCGAGCTTTCCTCGGAAACAGGGATCGTTTGCAATGGAATTTCTGAAGACATTTCCACACTTCCTTTTGACCTGGTAAAGTAAGTGTGAGTACTGCTTCTGGTCCTAACAATAGGTAGTTGAACACTTCTCCTTGACCTCGTGAAGTATGAATGCGAGGCCAGACTTTCACCAAACCAACCGTCTTCCAAAACCCTGGATATACTCAACGACAAACGCACGGTTAATTTGTAGCAAATAACAGATAGTTAATCTCACGTTGGGCATGATGCACCTATACAGTTAAGTGGATTACTATATGTTTGCTACGAGAGCATGCGTCGTTCCGGTATTTTCCTCTTATTAGTTTTTCTCTTTTTTTTTTTGTTTTTCTTTTATTTATTTTTTATTTTTTGCAGTAAAAGAAATGCGACCGGATCCGATGAGGATTGCCTACGTATCACGATGCCTACGTGAATCAGATCATTACGTAGTTCGAATAACACAAATGAGCGTAAAAGAAAACAACCTCTTTATTGTTGAAACGTTCTATTACGAGCTACATTTTGCAAAAGAAAAAGCGAACTTTGAAAACAAACCTAGATTCAAAATAGACTAAAAATCACCCTGATGGGAAAAACAAACAGAAGATGCTAAGATACAGATTTGACCTATGAACACATTATGGTTTTGAAAATTGGTGTCCGCGGGGCATCGTTCGGCCTCACCGCGGTCCTAGGCGTGAGATCCCTCTCAAGTTGCTCCAGCTCGTGCATAGTCTGCTTGACATAACCCATTACTGCCGAGAGGACGGTAACGCTGGACATGTTCTCACATCGTAGGCATCGTCTGGTAATGGCATGGGCAATGGCCTTGATCCTATCTCTGGTTTGCTTCTTCTCTACGAGCAGGCGTTTTATCTGATCGCTGCATATCTTGAAGACTTGAGCATCTTGTACAAGCTGATGCTTCAGTCGCCGTACTTCCAACTTTATCTGGGCTATTGAGTCGTACCAGTATCTGCTCTCAATTTGGAAATCCTTGGCCTGATTAACTGCTTTAATCTCAAGTGCAGCCATCTCTCTCTTTATTTTAGCAACAGTTTTCTCGTGGTCGCCTTCCAATTGATTCAGGTATCGACGATGCTTATCTGCTCTTGTATCCCACTGTGATTTGAGCTCTGCTATGACATTTTCAGATTTCTCCAAACCATCTTGCCATTCTCTGATTTCGCTTTTTAGCCTCTTTATCAGGTGCTCGTCTGATCGACGCCTTGGCTGTTTATCCGCATCCACCCTTATCTGTTTGATCTGGGCTCTAAGCATTTCATTTTCTTGAATTAACCTGTTCCTCTCTCCAAGATCGGTAGCAACTTGCATGTTGTGTTCATATTTCAAGCTTTCCACTTGTTGCTTTAACCTGCTGATTTCGGCGCAATAGCGTCTTTCCTTTGCTAACCAATCCCACTGCCTTTGTGATGATTCGGTAAAATTCCGGACGTGGGGTCTCTTAGCCGGCCTTTCATGCTCGAATTCCCTTCTATACCATGCAAGGTAACCTGACGCCGTCTCTCCCTTGGCTCGATCCCGCACGCAAGTATCTGATTTCAAATATTGACACTCACTCCAGATTTGGCGAATCTTTGCTTCTGGGAATTGTCCGTTAGGACTCATTTCAACTGCTTGAGTGCTAAGATCTTCCTCATGAGGTACTGTCTGACATCTTCCGAACTGTCTCAACACTCGGCAGGGTACGTAAGGTTGAATGCTCTTAAGCCCCATCAGTAAGAAATGAGTTTTAGCTGCAGACATATATAGGATCTCATCAACAGGCAACCATCCCAACGTCCATTGTATTTGGCTGGCAGTAAGAGCTTGAAAGAACGAGGTCCATGCCAGGACTCCTTTGGGCAAACTGATCTCTTTGGTTCTCGTGTAAGATTCTTCTATGCAGGTCTTTTCCGGGGAACCATGGCTCAAAATCTCGGAATGATGGCAGAGGTGCTCGGTCATCCATATCTGTAGGAGCAAGTTACAACCTTCGAAGAAATTTCCCCCAGCTTTACAAGCTGTAAGAGCTCGAAAGATGTCAGATACCACCATTTGCGCGAGAGTACTGTCATTTTGCGTGAGTAAAGTGCTGACGACCCCAGATATCTTCAAATCAATGTTTCCATCTTTCCTTGGAAATACCAGAAGGCCCAGGAACATTATCATGAACGCTACCCGTCTGTGCTCGTCCCACTTCTGACGAACTCCTTTGCTGCACAGTTTGTTGATTGGATTATTGAATCCCCCCTCATGACCGTATCTATCATATATGAAGCATGGAGTACAAAATCCGGCTGCCAGATCCAGGTTGTGGACTGTCCTAGGTATCTTCAATGAATCTAGGAACCGATGTACCGTGACGACTCTTGGGGCAACCAAGTATTTTTGCCTCAACGGAAGTTCAGTATTCCCGATGTATCCGGCCATTTCTTCCAAAGTCGGGGTGAGCTCAAAATCAGAGAAATGGAAAACATTGTGCGCCGGGTCCCAATAGGTAACCAAAGCTCTTATGATATCTCCCCGAGGCTGGATTTCCAACAGACCCACAAGACCTTTCAAATATTTCTTAACCTCATTTTGTCCTTCAACACCTAGATCATTCCACCATAGCCGTAACTTGACAGGGATTTTGGTCATTATTGAAAAATGTTCATTTTGCATCGTGCTCATCCTGCACATTTATTAAGGTGATTTTAACAAAATGACTGACTCAAAAAAAATATTTTTACAGAGGGGATCAAGTTTTGAACACGGCCTTGAGACACTTCGGGGACGAAGATTTTAAGGCTGTGTGGGTCTACTGGGTAAAAATGCTAAACAAGACCCAAAGGTGGCTGTTTATGCAAAATCAGCCTTCCAGCGTCCCTTTCGGGAACATTCGGCTATTTATGACAAAACAACGTCACCCGACTTATTTATGACTCTTTTAAAAATTTGACACATTTTTTTTTTATTTATTGATTTTGGCTATTTTAGCGAAAATGGGGTTGAACCCGACGAGGGTTGCCTACGTATCTCACATCCGGTGAGAATCAAACCGGCGTAGTTCGAGCATATCATGAATAGAGAAAATCAAATAAACCTAGAAATCAAGAATAAGTATTTTTATTATTTTTGAAAAAAAGATAAAGACTAAAGAAAAATATTTTTTTTAGGCAATATTTGGACTATTAGTCTGAATTTATAAAAGGGGTACTACAAAAGAAACAACACATTTTTGAATTATGAATTTTCCATTTTTTTTTTTACTTTTATATAAATACCTTCTTTTTTTGATTTCGGACATGAAAGAAATTTTTTTTTTTTTTGCATTATTTTTTTTTTAATAATTCAAACTAAGAAGACAAATTTTGTTTTTATTCTCTTTTTTTAGAAAAAATTCCGGCGAGGTTTTGACAATACTTGAACATTGGTTTTATTTTTCCAAAATAAGTAATTATCTCCCTACGCTGCTATTTTTCTCTTTTTAGAAATCGGTCAGCATGCGGAACCGAAGCAAATAAATGCACAAAACAAATAGGATGCAGCAGGGTGGTCTTCTTCATTTCAGGTTGCCTGTCCTAGACGGACCCAACCCCTGTGTTGAGTCCCCTAAGTCAAATGCAACATGATGCAAATAAGCGTTCCTACTAGGGATCCGGCATGAAGTCAAGTTATTCTAAGTTTGTAACCTGGGTATTTGTTCTAGACTGTGTACCCGAGCGGACAACTCGAGTCGAGGAGGGGCTACGTACCGGGGACCCGCGAGATCATCCGGCTTTGTAACTTGTCCGACCTCTTTCTTATTTCAGGTATTGACACTAACAGAATAAGGAGTCTCGACCAGCGAGCTTCTCCCCGGAGGTAAGAAGAGAAGGGTTTCGGCACAATTTATATACAGTTCAGATAATATCAAAGCGGTAAAAGACAACATTTAGCACGTTATGCAAAAACATGTAATAAAGATCAGATAATAAAGCCAAATATAACAATTATTCTAAGCTCGAATTCTTGAACCCTGAACCAGTGGTTCTGGGTTTAATTCCCCAGCGGAGTCGCCAGAGCTGTCACACCTCCTTTTTGCGCGCCCGCCCCGAAGGGTTAAATGCGCGAGGGAGTTTTTCCAATTTAAGTGACAATATTCGAAATGGGATTATTTATTTAATTCAGAGTCGCCACTTGGGAAAGGTTTGGCTTTTGGTGTCCCAAGTCACCGGTTTATCTTGAATCCCAAATCGAGGAAATTTTCGACTTTTCCAAATGAAGTCTGCGAACCAGAAATTCTAAGTAAGGAATTCTGTTGACCCGAGGGAAGGTGTTAGGCACCCTCGGATCCCGTGGTTCTAGCACGGTCGCTTAAATTGTTATAATGGCTAAATATCTGATTTAAATACATGTTATGACTTACGTGCTTTTATTAAGTTTAAACTGCTTTTATTATTATCATTTATTTTTATAGAATTGCAACGTCGTGAAAATGCATCTCGAACCACGTCACAATCAATGCACCCGTGGTTGTCAACACATTTCGACTCCGTTGAGATTTGGATTCGGGTCACATCAATGCGCACCCGAATTTAAGAATAATAATTTACTTAAAGTCGCGCCTAAAGAATCTAACGCGTTATTATCTTTGGGGAAGGCAGTGGAATTCACTAAACAGTCCGTCCCAAATTCTAAGTATTTATCATGATCAATTATTGGGGGGCTCCGCAATTTGCATTTTTATTTGGCGAGGCTCGTCTCATTATTTTAGAAGGGTATCCTACAGTGACACATTTCTACTACGTTTGTCTTTAAAAAGAAAGATGATACCGAACTTTGCTTGTTTGAACAAATACAGACTGAATCTTTATTATGTTCGCCGAACCTAAATTTGTTTGATTACCTGATTGATTGTTTATGAGGTGAGAGTTACCTCATGCTTTGTCTTCATCGAGTGAATACGCTTATTAATTTGCTAAGTGAGATTGCAAGCAAACTAACAACATATACTGAGTTATATTTAACGACCTCCAAGTTTTATTTTAAACTCTAACCTATTGAAATTGATAAACGAAATTGGTTGTTTATTAGGAAAATTACTACTAATTGAACTCAAAATGACTATTAGTTTTCCTCAACAATCATCACATTATTTCGAAACAAGGAATCTATACCGAAACCCGATATCGAACCTATATTGGAACAAATAGTCTGACAGGAGAGCTGGCATTCATAGCCAGACTCTTAACGTGACTGCATGAGAGTTTGTTTGGGATACATTTATCCCAGACCTAGTACCACAGATTTGTCAATTCAATGGTCTAGGCAAAATACATACAAGTGCTTGCCAATGACTCTATGTTATACAGTCATAACTAAGTCAAACAGAGTGTTATACTGAACTGAATGTATACTAAATCAAACATACTGTCTATGTCATACTGTCATTATTATTGAACAATGCTATCTAATAGTTCATCTCAAACAGAATGTATGTTAGTTTATACAGAATGTTTGCAGTTTGCAGTTAAACAAATACAGGCCCAACTAACATTCAACCTATTTTCAACACCAATGTTATAACATAAACAGATGTTCATTTCTTTATTTCTGCTTCAACTTCAAACTTTCAACAATACATGGTTCAGAGGTTGTGTACCTGGAAATATTTGACAATTGAAGAAGAGGGCAATCAGCAGAGTAACAATGACAACAAGTGCAGCAGCAGTAACAGCAGGTAACAAAAATCCCAAAGCAAGATGCAGTTATGGCCAATGGGAAGAGGCAACAAAAATGACAGCAAAAGCAGAGGAGTGGGCTCAGAATTCAAGTGGTCCAATTCCAAAAGAGAGCAAACCAATAAGAACCAAACAACAGAATCCTAACTGATACTTGAGAGGAAACCAGCACTTATTTGAAACAGGGTAAACAGACTGGAAATCGAACAAACAGCAGGAAGAAAAGACAGTTTCTGCTTTCTGTATATCCACCCTCTATCTCCTTTCTTTCCAAAATCTAAAACCAATCTTCAGTTTTGAAATTATACTGAAGTTACTAAAAGAAATCTTTTCCAGTTCCTGTTTTCAGAAATTGAACTCTCAGATGTTCCTTCTCAGTGTCCCTCACTCCCTCTATATGCTCTGTCTGTATGTATATATATCTGTATGTATTTCAACTCCCTTTTTTAAAAATCCCTCACAGTGTGTGTATTTTTATCCTCTCCAATCCTCTGTTATTCTCTTTTTCTATCAGATGTCTTCCCTTTTATAAGCCTTTCCCTCCTCCCCTTACAACAGCCTGTTTAGAATATATCAACATACCCCTCCCATGTGCCTTCCATTTTCAGTTCCACTTTAGCTAATTAAGTATTAAACCCCATCATTCCCCTGGCAGGCTTAAACTTTCCCATTTTATTAACTAAAAGCAAGTATGGGCAGTAGAATATATCTGACAGCATATGCTGTCAAACCATTTTTAAAATCAAAAGACAGGCTGTGCACAATGCACATGCTGTGCACAAGTGCACATGCCATCAACTCAGATTTCAATTACAGACCAAGCCTTAGGTTTCTGAAATCATATTAACAACTATAAGTAACTGAACTTGGTTCTTAATTGATTCAGGCAATGTTCAACAGAAGCAAGTCGATTTATTTTGTTCAGACAGTTGAAACTAATTGACGACACATGTCGACTCGACTATATTAGCATTAACATACACAATCGTAGCCAAAAATCAGACATTTAAACAGTATTGATACATGATTCGAATTATACTGACTAAGCAGAAATGTACTCGATGAGTCAACTAGTCAGTCCAAATTTGAAAATCAGCTACTTGCCCAACACTTACATACACACTATCAGAATAGGAGGGGGATTCAGACAAACACAGAGGTTCAGGTAAAGTGGACAAACAAATGTTGATAAAATTAAAACAAACATGAACCGACTTTTAATACAAATCACACGGACTAAAACAAGTAAAGGAAAGAAAGCAAACTCACCTTAAAACTCGAAAAAAATCAAAAGTTTGAACTCGGATTTGGACAGACTTTTCTTAAAGCTGAACGGACTTTAATCGAAGTGTTTCTCAGATGAGAAACACTTCGATTAAGGTCCATTAGACCTTAATCCTTTGGTTTGAACAAAACAACGGACCAGTGACGAGGAACCCTAAGGTTCGAAAACCAGATCCGGGATTCGTGCTTCCCTGGTCAGATTCGGACCAAACCAAGTATGGTTTGGTCACGAGGGGGTCTGGGGAGTGTCTGGTATGAATTTAAGGCAGATCGGTGTAGATTAGGTTCCGACTCGAATCTTCAAATGAAGATTCGAGAAGGTGGGATAGGATTCGAGGTGTGTGGTTGGTAGATTTGGGTTCAGGATGGCACGGGGGTTCTATGGTGTTAAGGGCGAGGTCACCGGCGTCCGTGCCGCCGGCTTTCATGGTGAAGGGTACAGGGGCGGCTAGGGTTTGAAGGGGACGGGTTTGGTGAAGACGAAGGCAGGGGTGTTGGCTAGGGGGCAGGGTATGGTAAAGGGTTTATATAGTTAGTGGGTGGGCGGATCTCAACCGTTAGATCAATCTAGATCTACGGTCTGGATCTGAGGGCTTAAGTGGAACGGTGTCGTTTTGAGGGTAAAGGGTTTGGGTTGGTCCGGGTGAAAACGGGTCGGGGCCATTAGTGGGTTATGGGGAGGTGATCTTGGTCGTTGATCAATCTGAGATCAACGGCCCAGATCAACCTGTATCAATACGACGTCGTTTGGACTCTCTGGGCATCAGCTGGACTGGACCGGGCAGGCCTGGTTTGGGTATTGTTTGTTTGGGCCAATTTTAATAAATTGGCCCAATCCGGAAGAAGAAGAAGGGACCTTTTCTTATTTTTTTATTATTTTTTTTTTCTTATTTATTTTAAAAACAAAACTAAGCAAAAAAAATCAAATTAAAATTAAATACACACTCAATACAATTATTTGCACACACACTAAAAATATTTCAAAACAGGTAAAATCAAACAAAACAAAATCACGGACAAAGATGCCCGTTTTATGCCTTTCTATTTAACAACCATGTTACGGTTCAGATTATGCATGACACACACATTTTGTATTTTGTTTTAAATAAATAAATAAATAAGAAAAAATAAAAATGGGCAAAAGTCACAAATAAATCAACAAAGTGCCGCACAGAAATCCGAAAATTGTACAGCAGGGCCAATTATTATTTTTTTTTTATTTCTTTTGGAGCGATTGTCGTGCGAAACAAAAATCACGTGCTCACATGGCTTTCCTGACAGTGTGTCCGGCGCCATCACGACCCTTACTGAATTTTGGGTTGTGACAAGTATATGCCAGAACCCGGTGTCCCAAGTGTATGGGCATTCTAGTAGAATATACAAAAGAATACTAGTCTAATGTCTGAAATAAAATAGACAGAAAAAATAAAACAAAAGGGAGACTTCGGCTGCTGCAGTACGGCTCGGAAGGGCAGCTCACCGTAAATCTCGTAGCGGGGATCAAATGTTGGCGCCAGACTAGTAACTAGATGTACCTGCCTCAGATCCTATACAATTAAGTACAGAAGTGTAGCATGAGTGCATAAACAACATGTACCCAGTAAGTATCCAGTCTAATCTCGAAGAAGTAGTAACGAGGGGTCGACTTTGACATTTACTATGGGCTAACAATAATGTATTAAAATTTTATACTAGACATGGATTTCATAATTTATGTTGAAATCTCAATAACAGGAAATAATAAATTCTCTTTCACAAATATTAAATCCCAAGTATTAGTTTCATCATTTAATAGTTTGCATTTCAAGACATTTAAGCAATATTAATTATGAATAGTTCCAAAGGATTATCATGCGCAAATTATGCCAAGGTCGTACGACTCGATCCAACATAATATTTAAATTGTGCAATACTGAGGGTCGAATGGCACGAACTATAAATGCATCTATCTACTACCGAGGCGCTCGGCCCACTCCACAAATAGAGAACATTTCAAATAAAACACACATTCTCATTTGCAGTTAAGTGTTCTATTTACAACTTCAAGTAAGTGAGTTTAATCTTTTTAAAATTCTTTTATCAAATCCCAACATAACTTAAGCAATTAAATTAACAAGTAGGGGCACAAACATTTCAAGTATAGCATGATACGGGTCCTAGACTACCCGGACAATAGCATAATTAGTAGCTACGTACGGACTCTCGTCACCTCGTACGTACGTAGCTCCCATAAATAGGTACACATATTCATTTAATTCACCTATGGGTTAATTCCGTCTTACAAGGATAGAAAAGAGACTTACCTCGCCTCAAAGCCTACTTCCAGGTTCAAGATAGTGCCCAAACCCTCAATTTGGTGCCGAATCAACCCAAAACTAATCAAATAGTATATAAACTAATCAATACTTACTCAAAAGTTCGTATTTCAACCATTTAAGAGGTTACCCAACCCTAAATGTAAGATTCTTAAAATTTACCCCCGGGTCCACGTGCCCGGATTTCGAAATTTTTTGAAGAACGTTGTTACCCACAACCCCCATGAACTTAAATATATGATTTTTACTAAATTCCACAACCAATTTCGTGGTCAAATCTCATTTTTATCAAAAACCTAGGTTTTCATCTAAACCCTTGATTTTCATTAATTTTTACATTTTAATCTACCCATAATCTATGTATTTAACCATGTTGTATACAAATTACTTACCTTAAAGTGTTAGGTGAAAACTCTCTTCCAAAAGCTCCAAAAATCGCCCAAGAGATGAAGGAAAATGAGATAAATGGTCTAAGTCCCGCATTAAATGAGATGGGCACATGTCTCTGATGTCGCATTTGCGACACCATGTTCGCAAATGCGAGGGTCGCAAATGCAAACCCTAGGCTTCAACTGCTAAGGTCGCAAATGCGAACACTGCTGAGGACGCAAATGCGGTTCAGGTGTCGTAAATGCGAACACTGCCCCAACTCGAGCTTCTTTTCTATTGCGAAGCTCTTTTTGCAAATGTGAGGCTCGCAAATGCGAACAATTTATCGGATTTGTGAGACCTACAACACCAGCAATAAACACTAGAAAACTGGAGTGTTTTCCCACCCTTCTGAACGTCTGAAACTCACCCGAGCCCTCAGGTCTCCACACCAACTACCCACAAAAGTTTAATAACATCATAAAAACTTGCTCGTGTGATCTAAACACCAAAACAACATCAAAAACCGCAAATCGGACGTCAAAGCACATGAATTAACTCATGAACTCAAAACTTCTAAAAATACTTCCGCACATCCGATTCCTATCAAATCAACTTGGAATGACGCCAAATTTTGCGTGCAAGTCTTAAATGACATACGAACCTACTCCAACTTCCGGAACTAGAATCCGAACCCGATATCAAAAGGTTCACCCTCGGTCAAAATTCCCAAAACTTCAAATTTCGAACTTTCGTCAAATGACCCCCGAAACGAACTACGGACCTCTGAATCCACTTCCGGATGAGCTCCCAACTCTAGAATTACCATACGGAGCTATTTCTAGGCTCTGAATCCCAAACGGATGTCTAGAATGTAAAAATCCATTTGAACCCAAACTTATAGAATTTGCTCAAAATGTCAACTTTCACTATTAGGCGTCGAAACCCTCTCGGGTCGTCCAAAACCCGATCTGAAGATACGTCCAAGTCCGAAATTATCATACGAACCCATTGGAACCGTCAAATCCTGATTTCGAGGTCGTCTACTTAAAATATTGTCCGAAGTTAAACTTAGCCTTTTAAGCCAACCTCAAGGAACCAAGTGTTTGGATTTCAACCCGAACTCTTCTAAATCCCGAACTAATCATCCTCGATAAACAGCAAAAGAACGTACGAGAAGTCTTATTTAGGGAACATATTTCTAGAAATCAAAATGACCGGTCGGGTCGTTACAAAATCTATCTTTAATTCAGTTTATTTTCATGAATTTGAGGTAAAGCTCCATTGTTTATTAATCTTACCATTGATCTAAAAAGAACTGCATGTGGGCGGAAAATAATTGAAACAAAAAAGAAGGAGAAACAAGTAGAAAGTAACAAAATTGATGTTAAAGAATATGAAATGCACCTGCAAGTTGAAGAGATTTGAGGAAGACGAAGAAATTTGAGAAGCTTTATAAATTCATTGTGTATGTTATGTAAACAAATTGAAGAAAAACAGTAACTTAAAAGGTACACGTAGTATTTGTATACGGAAAAAAGGCCACGTATAGAGCTAATGTAAAATGACCTAAATGCCCTCAAGCTTTATTGAAAAGATGTTAAGCACAAGTCTCGAAACTCTCTCTCTTCTAATATATAGTGTATTATTTTAATATTAAGTATAATTAATACACACACCCCCACACACTGTGGCGGAGTCACTCATTGGCAAAGGGAGTCATATGACATTCTAACAGTCACATGGCCTTGTCGATTACTTTCTCGTGCTTCTAAGTTATGGAAACTATGTTAGGTTTTGTCTAACAAAGAATTTTATAATGTAAGTTTTGTAGATTTTTGCTTACCACTGTTATGTAGCGAAATACATTTAAATTGTCCGCAACGATCAATTAAACATCTCAATTAAGTTCATATTCAGCTAGACACTTTATTTATTCACAAAAGAAATCAACTAAACATCTGACCATATCAGCCCCTGTTGCAAGAAATGCACTCTGTGGAAGCGAGTTGCCTACCTCAAATTAGGTTTTTTCTTTTCCTAAAATAAGGTGGACCACACTTAATTTCCTTTTGTATCATTCCTTTCCACCATACCTTTACTTCAGATTAATTACGTACAGATTAAAATCATCACAAACAGGCAAAATAGTCATTAAACAATAGAGAATATCATAAAAAAGGTAGCCAGAAAACATGGCAGAAAACAGTGGCAAAGCAAAGAACCGCCGGATTTCGACTTTTCAGGTTTCACGGCCACATCGGAAATCACCATCAACGCAAGAGAACATATAGAGCAGTAAAAAGGAGATAAGTAAGGAGGTTGCCGGAAAAACGTAGATCCGACCATACTCGTGAAAAACAGTCCACAAACATGACGCAAAAGTATATCTTCGGCCAGATCTCGATATATCTATAATCATCTAGATATATCTAAAATCTCTATCGAAAGTCGACCGGTTTTAATGGGGTCACCGACTTTGTAGATCTCACCTGCATTTGAAAGCCTACCGGTGAGGGTTCTGCCATGACAGAACAGTGACGGGGAGAGGGGGAGAAGGGGTAAAGGGTAGTTGTGGTTGAAGGGGAGGTCGCTGCCTAGCCGGTCATCACCTCTAGAGGTGGCAACTGTTGGCGTTGTGGCGGCAGAAATGGAGGGAGAGAGGAGCTAAAGAAGCTTTCTTTTCTTCTTTAAATGTATTTTTTTTGTTAATTATATGTGGCAATTTTTTATGGCAAAATTACAACCGTGTCATTTTTTGATTGATCCATTTGATATGTCATTGGTAAGTGCATTTCACGCATATGGTCCATTGTACTCAGGTGTTTACTTGACCTACTTAATAGCCATTTGAAGTGTTAAAATGAAAAATGGTTCGATTGAGATGTTCATTTGATAGTTGAGGACAACTTAAAGGGATCGTTTATGTATTTCACCTTATATTTATCTCTAGCTTCATTTTAAAAAAGTATACCTACAGACGAAACTAAAAACCACTTGATAGCCATTAGTATTACTTCTTGTTTGGTTAATCTCATCGACATTTCTGCTATGTAGCTCCTTCATGTTAATTCGTAACCACAATATCTTTTACTAATTGCGTATTCATGTTTATACCTTTTAACAAGTAGTAAGTAACCGATTCGTCCCAATTTATGTGATACAATTTAATCATATATGGAGTTTAAAAACAATTAATATTTGTGGTCTAAAAGAAGTCATAGACATTTATGAGGCTATAAATCATTTAATTAAGGGTGAAATATTAATTCTAAAATTAAATTCTTTTTAGTTATAAAAAAATAATATTTTTTTGGGATAAACTAAAAGATAGGGAATATCTTTTATCCATTTATTATTTAAAGCGGATAGAATAGTGCAAGCCGAACAACCAAACAAGCTAAGCAGATAGACTAGAAGTAGCACCTAATTTATTTTTTCTGTTTCGAACTAGATAGAAATATTATCTATTTTGAACTTGATAGAGATTTTACTTCACAAAAAATCTCCTATTTAAATGAAGTAATTGGTCAGAAAGAAGAAAAGAATTTCATTTTACATTTGTTTATTCAATTTGTAATATATCTTTTTTGTTTCCTAAATAGCATATTATCACAAATGATGAGACAGTGGGAGGTTTGTCCGGTTTTTTAAAACTATATTTAATTTAAGAATTTAAATATAGAGATTTATATTTTACTATTTATAAGTTAATTATGATGAAAGAATAATTCAATCGGACTATGATATGAGCTCAATTTAGAATTGTTCAAAATTTTGTTTTTAATTCAAATATTTTATGCTTTCAAGAATAATCTATAAAAAGAAAGATTAGAGTACTCTCATTTAAGAAGTTTGTTTTTTATTTCCTCATCCTTATTCTATTCTTTATAATATTAACTTGATGTTTTTAACGAGTGGGCAATTAGAAATATATACCTGCTTCCATGAGCACTTTATTGCTCTAAGATTAAAAAGATACAAGTAAAACTAAAAACTAGCAACAAACACATTAAAGTACACGTAAGAAACTCAAATTTGTTTATCCCTCAATAATGTAATAATTTTCATATATAAATTAACACAAACCTAAATTGTTGGGCTCGTGCCAGCACGGGCATGTAGCGTCTAGTGTGTATATAGATATTAGAGTCTTGTGACTAATGTAATATTTAATTATATTATAATTAATTTGAAGTATGACAGAGAATCATTAAGAAATTCGTTTTAAAATATATCTCTATTATTAATAATTATTTCTTATATTTCATGCAATACCAAACTTCTCTATTTATGGAAAAATATCTTGCCTTAGATCCAGAGGCGGACCTACGTTGAGGCTTGAGGGGTTACGGGACCCCGTTAGCCTCGGCAAAAATTATGTATATATATTTCTTTGCATACAGTTGTGACCCCTTAAATATCTTTCGTGTGCCCCCAAATTCAAAGAGGCAAACTAAAGGAGCGATTTTGTGGAGAACTTAAATTTCGGCTTTTGCTAGATGTCGTGGGTTCAAAACCCATTATCTCTTTTTCCCCTCTTTTTAGTTTACTTCTTGTAATTCAACTAATCTGTACACATAATAGTCAACTTAACTTTTTTTCTTTTTCAAATCCCTCCCTTAAAATTAAAAGTCTCAAATTGCAATATATTGCGCTTCAGAAGTAGAAAAATACAAATTCTTTTGCCACAACTTTCTTCAAAAATCACTTTGACAAAGTAGCGGATATTCGTCAACTCTGGCTCAGCAATAACAACTAATTAAGAGTTTGAGACTTTTCTTCAGTTCTGTAACTATTAGCACACCCTTAATCTAGATTTGTTTAGTAAGCTTTTTGATAATTTTTGAAGTTTGAACACCTTTTTGATCATAGACCCCTTATTTAACTGAGAAAAAACTAGAAATTTTAAAACAATCTTAAATCAAATACCTTCACTTTTCGTAGCACCTATTTTGCGAATAAATCTCTCTTTGTTTGATGATTTCTATTTCTTTAGAACTTTTATTTATTTATACTTGGATGATAAGTCATCATAATCATTAAGTTTTCAAAGAGTTGTCCCGCCAAATTTTATGGCTAGTAATTAACATACAATGGTGCCCGTCTTGCTCGAATAGTGGGTCCGCCTTTGCTTAGATACTTTTTTTTTTGAAAGTATCAACTTTAGTCATATTACTATATTATTTCTTACATAGAAAAAACAATTAATATAGGGATTTTAACATTTTCACAGCGAGCTTGCTCAAGCTGCACCGAACGCTGCTTCAAAAAGGTACTGTCCCTTCTTATCTCTCAAATAATTAACCTCACCTTTTCATTGTTTAGCTCGTAGTTCTGATGTTAGTTTTGTTTGATTGAAGTTATTAATGGTTAAAAATCCCCCAGAATTGGAATTCTTGAATTTCATTTTATGGATTAGCTTTGTTATTTTTATATGGGTTTTCTTGGATTAAGGGTATTATTGGTTGAGATCAATCTAAAGGGTAAACCATAGCTGGGATTTGCTTGAATTCTTGATTTTATTTGATATGTGTATCTGCAGAGGCCGGATCCAGGATTTGAACTTTATGGGTTGGGAATGCCACTGAGCCCATTGACTATTTGAGTTAATGTGTTCGAAATTAATATTTTTACATATTTACTAAGGTAGATTTTATTAACACGTATACGGGTATTGAACCTAAGGTACTAGGTTCAGCTGAACCTATAGCTTATATTGTACATCCTCCCTTGGTTATCTGCATAGATTGTTAGGTTCTTGCATCTGTATTGTTAGCACTACTACAAAATATTAGAAATTATGAAATAAGTACCAGCTGCTCACCGCAGCAGAGTGCTTTGCCCATGCTGCTATCCGCTACTGAAGGGATTCGTGCTTGAATGTCGACTATGCTTTTTCTTGCTAATAAAGAAGTCAATGGGTAAATAATGAAAAAAAGGTTTAAGATTTATTATGAAACCTGATAGGCTAATTGCTTTATGCTAGAAGTATCAGCTAATAGGTCTATACATTCTTCGGAGGCGAATTCAGGATTTGAACTTGATGGATGTTTGAGTCTGGGATCATACCACAACTCATTTGATTTACTGGGTTCGAGATCAATTATTTGTACTTATGTAGTGAATCTTTTAACACATAAACATGGCCAGAGCCAGAGCTACTGGGTTCAATTGAAGCCATAAGTTGAACAGGCGGCATCCTTAGGGCTAGTTATAGTAAAGTGTGATTAGTCCCATACTCACATAAGTGTCATGTTATATATTGTGCAACTATTTTACTGCTCTTGAGATATTAGAGTTGTTTTAGTGGTGTCTGATAAGAGATTTATAGAAGTGCTCTGTAGTGTGTAGTTTCGAGATTACCAGAGTCACTTTTAG